>NW_022631022.1:4215006-4370271 GCF_010015895.1 Lontra canadensis | reverse complement strand
TTGTATGTTTGCTCTGTCAAAAAAAAAAATCTTCAAAAAAAAAAAAAAAAAAAAACAAATTCTAAAAAAAAAAAAAAAAAAAAAAAAAAAGGAAAGAAATTAAGCACTTAACCTAACATAACCTGGTCATTCCATTACAAGGTATTTACTTTGCTCACATCATCTTATTCATAAACATTTATAGAAGTTTTATTTGTAATAACCCCAAACTGGCAACAGCCCAAATGTCCATTAACTGGTTAATGGATAAGCACATTTTGGTGTACCTGTGCAATAAATTATTGCTCATCAACAAAAAGGAATCCTATATTGATACACGAATGAATCTCAAAATAATAATCCTGAGCAAAAGAAACTGTATAAAATAAAGAGTACATGTTGTATGATTTTGTTTATATGAAATTCTAGAAGATGAAAATTGTAGTGACAGGAAGCAGGTCAGCATTTGGTTAGGAATGGGATGGGGGAAGGCCAGGGAAGATCTGGAAAGACTGAAAAAGACCAGAATGGAGGGTTATAAGGAGGCATGAAGAAAGTTCAGTGTATGACAGATATATTCACTCTTTTGATTATGGTGATGATTTCACAGTATTAGACATGTCAGACTTATTTGTATAATTTTTTAAAAGTTTTTTTTTTTGTTTGTTTGTTTTTTTGAGGGGTGCCTGGGTGGCTCAGTTGGTTGTGCATCTGCCTTCAGCTAAGGTTTATGGGATTGAGCCCTGTATCAGGCTCCTTGCTAAGCTGGGAGCCTGCTTCTCCCTCTCCCTCTGCCTGCTGCTCCCCCCTGTTTCTGTGCTCTCTCTCTGTCAAATAAATAAATAAAAATCTTAAAAAAAAAATTTTTTTTTTTTGAGGAAGGGAAAGAGAGAGAGAGGGGCGGGCAGAGGGAGAAGGAGAAGCAGACTCCCTGCTGAGCAGGGACCCTGATGTGGGACTCAATTCCAGGATCCTGGGATCATGACCTTAGCCAAAGGCAGAGGTTTAACTGAATGAGCCACCCAGGTGCCCCTAGATTGTATAATTTTAAGTTTGCACGGATTCATCCTATGTCCATTATATCTTAACAAAGTTCATGTAAAAAAGACAAAGACAAAACTAAACTAAATTGACCATTGTAATCAGGATATAAAGCATCTCATGTTCTCTTATTAGAAAAATTATTTGATACAACTTTACTAGAAGACAGTTTAAGAATATGGGTTGTTATTTTTTGCTGTTGTTGTTTTTAATATTTTATTTATTTGAGAGAGTGAGAGCCAGAGAGCACAAGTGGGATGAAGGGCAGAGGGAGAAGCAGGCTCTTCGCTGAATAGAGGGAGCCCAATGCAGGGCTCGATCCGAGGACTCCAGGATCACGACCTGAAGGTAGTTGCTTAACTGACTGAGCCACGCAGGTGCCCCAAGAATATTTTTAAGAAGATTTTATTTAGGGGCGCCTGGGTGGCTCAGTGGATTAAGCCTCTGCCCTCAGCTCAGGTCATGATCTCAGGGTCCTGGATCGAGCCCCACATCAGGCTCTCTGCTCAGCAGGGAGCCTGCTTCTCCCTCTCTCTCTCTGCCTGCCTCTCTGCCTGCTTGTGATATCTCTCTCTCTGTCAAATTAATAATAAATAAAATCTTTAAAAATATTTTTTTATTTATTTGAGAGAGAGTGAGAGAGAGAGAACATGAGTAGGGGGAGGGTGAAAGAGAAACAGACTCCCTGCTGAACAAGGAGCCCCAGTGTTGGGAGTCCTAGAACCCTGAGATCATGACCTGAGCTAAAGGCAGAGGCCCAACCCACTGAGCCACCCAGGCGCCCCCATCAACCAAGTTTTAAACATTCAAACTGTTAAATATATATAGATCGTAAGATTAATTTGGTGTTTTATTAGGGATCTCTTGTTGTATAGTTTTGAAGTGATAACTTTAGATGGTTTCCAAAAAGATTAGGTTATTATAACTAAGGGCCTTTTTAAGGGTTATTTTCTAAGGGTTATTTAATGAGATTATATTTAATTTGGCATACCACTTCAAACCATAAATCTATTTATTAAAGCAGTATCTATATATAGTTTTAAAAGTTAAAAGTACAACTTGGTTTATAATAGAACAACAGTTCCATGCCATGTCCCTCCCTCCCATTCATTCCAGAGGCAACGCTTTCAAGTCTTTTTTAGTTGTTTCTTCTGGTATTTACTTCCATAGTTCGGATAGTTCAAATAATAAGCTTACTCTGCTATTTGTTTTAATATTTCTAATTTATTAAATTATCCAATATTTATTATAATGAAAGATGAATTATAGTTCTCTTGCTCCTCCCTAATTCATCACATGCATACTACTTCTCTCTCTCTCTTTTTTTTTTTTTTTAAGATTTTATTTATTTATTAGGGAGAGCACGAGAGAGGAGAGGGTCAGAGGGAGAAGCACACTCCCTGCTGTGCAGGGAGCCGATACAGGACTTGATCCTGGGACTCTGGGATCATAACCTGAGCTGAAAGCAGTTGCTTAACCAACTGAGCCACCCAGGAGCCCCCATACTACCTCTCTTATGCTTCCTTACTTGCACAGTCTTTTGTTTCCTGGATTTCATTTTTGTTTGCTTCGAGTTTTATGTATTCATCAGTAATTCATCTCCAGACTCTTCGATAGAAGTAAAAAATCTCTTCTTGATAGGTTATAAACATATTTTTTCAGTTTTTTTCACCTTCGAGACATTACTCGTTGAACATTCTTTCTCTAAATGTGGACGGGTGGCTTTCTAGGCCAGCTACATAGCTTTCATCTTAGGATTTATCCTTGAAATTTTCCTTCTATGTTGGATCGTCTCCTTTCTGGATGTCACGTCTTCCTCTTTCTCAGTTTATTTCCTTGCAGTGGAGCACATCTTCCAATAGTAGCTTTCTGAGAAAAGGGGGTATGGGAGGTAAAGATGGGGGGAACTGAGAGGTCCAGAAAGTTTGTCTAGATATTAAATTCAAGATTGGAAATAGTAAGTTGAGCTATAAGCAATTACTGTTAGCAATTTTTGGCCTACAAAAAAGGTAGTTTCATTCATTTGACCTAATAATTTTACCTTTTGAAGATATTATCTTTTTATTCTTTTTATTATGATGTCATTTGGTGTGGGTTTCTTTTCATCTGTCCCAGTAGAGAAGTTCTAGACAGCCCTTTTAATCGAAATTTATATCTGCACATTTTGTTGTTTTTATTTGACAGAGAGAGATCACAAGTAGGCAGAGAGGCAGGCAGAGAGGGGGAAGCAGGCTCCCCGCTGACCAGAGAGCCCAATGCGGGACTCGATCCCAGGACCTTGAGATCATGACCTGAGCCGAAGGCAGAGGCTTAACCCACTGAGCCACTCAGGTGCCCCATCCTTTTTTAAAAATAAATTTCCTTTTCCTCTTTATTCTTAGTTTTACAACTCTAATTACTACAACTTCCTTATTATACTCAAATGCTTTTTCATAATCTCTTGTTCCATGGATAATATCTTACGTTTGATGTGATAGTTTTTTTTTTTTTTCCTACTCCCTGCATTGTCTCTATTTGCTATGAGTTCATTCATTGTTTAGTTTTAACTCATATTGGAGGGTTTTTATCAACTGTCTTGTCCATCTTGGTTAACTACTTTATTTAAAAGTAGGATACTACAGGGGTGTCTGGGTGGCACAGTTGGTTAAGCATCTGACTGTTGGTTTTGGCTCAGGTCAGGATCTCGGGTCGTAAGATTGAGTTGCTTGTAGGGCTCTGTGATGAGCACCGAGTCTGCTTAAGACTTGTCTCTCCCTCTCCCTCTGCTCCTCCCTCCTGTTCTCCCTCCCTCTCTCTCACATAAATAAATAAATCTTTAAAAAATAAATAACTAGGGGTGCCTGGGTGGCTCAGTAGGTTAAACATCTGTCTTTAGCTCAAGTCATGATCCCAGGATCATGGGAATGACCCCTGCATCAGGCTCCCTGCTCAGCAGGGAATCTGTTTCTCCCTCTCCCTCTGCCTGCTGCACCCCCTGCTTATGCTCGCTCTCTCTCTCTCTGTCAAATAAACAAATAAAATCTTAAAAAGATTTTTAAAAATTTTTAAATAATAAATCTTAAAAAATAACAAAATTGAGACACTATAGTCCCTTTTAAATATTTTTTATTAACATATAATGTCTTAATTGTTTCAGGGGTGCAAGTCCTGATTCATCAGTCTTACATAGTTCACAGCACTCACCATAGCACATACCATCCCCAGTGTCCATCACCCAGCCACCCCATTCCTCCCATTCCCCTCCACTCCAGTAACCCTCAGTTTATTTCCTGAGATTAAGTGTCTCTTATGGTAATCCTTTTTTAGAAGCTCTGTTTTCATTGGCGGGGTTTATCAGTTGCTGGGCTGTACTGTAGGGGCGATGGACCATTTATGTGGGGGTCATCCAACTGCCAGCATCTACAGGTCCTTTAGTCTTAGGCAAGTCATTTTTCCCTCAGAGGAATCAACTAATCTTTTGCCTGCTCTCAAAGAGCCCAGTGAAGGGAAAAGGGTTTTGTGTTTCTCTGGTGCTGTCAGTGTTGTACTTTATCCCTATTCAGTTGTGTTTGGTGTGGGTGAGTACAGAGCTTGGTTGTCCAACATATACAGAGAATAAGCCTTCAGACTTAAGCTAGGGTCCTGAGGGGTAGGGTAGGGAGATGAGAGGCTGCATTGGGTGGTAGAGATAGTCTAGAGGTCTGATTATATCTTTTAAAGACTATGAGCTGATCTTTGTCTTGAATTTTATCCTTTTTTTAGAAGTACCTGATGCTACTAAGCTTTTTCTGAGTTTTGAATGTCTGCTAGCATAGTTCTTTCACTTCCAGCTTATAGGCTTAGGTCTCTTACTGATTTAGGTTTTAGCTTCCATTGGTTTGCTAGGTTAACATTTGTTCATCTTGTTTTCTAGTTTCCAAAACGTTTTTGATATCTTACATCTGCTGTTCTTATCTCTTTTGCTCTCCTTGTCCTCAAGGCTTTACACCTATTTTTCTACTTAGGAGTTTTCATTTTAGTGAGCTTTTGGAAGAGAAAAGAGGGAAACATGTATGTGGGGCAGTCACCCTCAGTTTTACAGGGTGGCCTTCAGGAAGGTCCTCTCCTGAGGGAGGTTGATTAAGGGTTGAAATCCAGTCTGATTTCACCATACTTTAAACCTGGTTAGCACGGGAAGGCAAATTCTCTCTCATCCACCAAGGCCTTATGCTTGCTGGTGGTAACCCTGGGTGTATATTTATTGCTGTTGTCTTTAGGTGATCACTTGAATGTAATAGAGAATTTTTTCAATTCTGTAGCAAATGGTGAGTGCTTTTTACTGGGTTCAGTGTCCCAGTTCTTGGTAAATTGTGTATGTATGCCCTTGAGTATAGTAATAAATATGTTTTATTTCTAAATCTTAACTAGATTTTTGTGTAGCTATTTAACACCTAACTGGGTGCTCAGTATCCTTAGTTTAACATTCTGAATGCTAAATTCTTGTCCTGTAAATAATGATTCATAGAGGAGGAGACTGAATCAAGAGATTTTTAAATGCATGTATGCATATATATATGTACACATGCACACATATTTTTTAAGTAGGCTCCATGCCCTGCGTGGAGCCCAATGCAGGGCTTGAACTCATGACCCTGAGATGACCTGAGCTGATATCAGCAGTCAGACACTTAACCGACTGAGCCACCCAGGGGCCCCTGGCAGTGCATATTTTAATTGAGATAATGTACAAATGGAAATATACCTTGTGAAGTCAAATTACTGACAACCTTGTTTAATTTTCAAGGAGAACTTGATTACCTAAGATGGTAGAAGCAGAGTTCATTTTTAGCAATACCAGTTATCCCTTTAATGTCCTCCCTAACCACAATTCCCCCCATCATCTTTGATTTCTTAACTTTTAGGTTGGCTGGCTTATGGAGGAAGGGAGTCAGAAATAACTTGAGCTGATAATAAGTACCAGCAGCATTTTCTACCGTGGCCTTTAAAGGAATGCTGGATAGAATGATGACTGTATTGAAGCAGAACGAAAGGCAGCAAAAGTCTTGAGTTTAATGAAACAAAATAGTTCTCAAGTTTTTAGAACCACCATTTAATCCTTTTTCCTTAGTTCTCTCTAATTTTAACCTTTCCAATATATTAGAGGCAGAGAGGCAGCTATAATGTGACAACTTATGGCTCCTCTCTTTTATCTCTCTTTTATCTCCTGAAGATGTTCATCTTCAGGAAAAAAAATTCTTTCCTTTATAGCTTTTTTTCCTATGAGTGATTGTCTCTGCCTGTTGTTTTCTAGAAGAGGTTCCAGAAGGACAGTGCTTTGGTGTTTATTCAATATTTTATGAGCAGCTACTCTGCAGAACAAAGAATGATCTAATTTAACTCACAAGGATGGCAAAGACTAAAGGAATTAGTTCATCGTTTAGAGCAGCTGAAGGAAATAGCAGCCCGTTGTTCTCCAAAGTGTGAATCTTTGCCACCCACCAGTTGTTGAAATCTCAGCTTTGTCTTTGTACACATTTCAATGTCTTAAGAGGTCTGTGGGGGTGACTGTCAGTGTGGAGTGACTATTACGCAGATAAATGAGACTATGTCAGTTCTGTCACTGCCATATTTTCAGCACTTACTGGAGGGCCTCAGTAAACTTAAATGCTGTTACATAAAGTTACATAAATGCTGAATAACTACCAAGCTCTGTGACAGTGAAGGGGGATGAAACATCAAGTTGCTGGAAAACTGTAGTGTGTTTTCTTACATTTATGGAAAGACTATCAAAAGTTAACAAACTTAATTAGATTCTTCAATTCATCCATTTATCCATTTGTTCAAAAAGTAGTTATTGACTACTTCCCATGATCAGGGATTGTACTCAGGCCCTAAGATAAAGCGTTGGAGGAGGGGTATCTATCTTTCACGGAATTTCTAGTTTATCATGGGAGGGAGACATTACAAAAAGTCATTTTGTGTGAGATAAGTGCTACAAAGGAAAATTATTACCTCTGAGGTGCTATGGAAGTTGACTCTAGCTTAATTTTTTAGAGAACTAATGTGGTTAGTAGAATCTCTTTACTACCTAAAGAGGTCATCAGGAAAGCTTGGCATTTTTCCTCATTGTAGCAATGTGTAAGCACTAGATAATAAGGAGTATTTTGCCTTTGGGTATTTCTTTCTTTCTTTTGGTTTTAAACTGTTTCATGAAGAACAATGAAAAGAACACCTGTACCTGTTACCCACCTTAAGAAGTAGAGCACTTCATCGGCGCCTGGGTGGCTAGGTGGGTTAAAGCCTCTGCCTTCAGCTCAGGTCATGAGCCCAGGGTCCTGGGATCGAGCCCCACATCAGGCTTTCTGCTCAGTAGGGAGCTTGCTTCCTCCTCTCTCTCTGCCTGCCTCTCTGCCTACTTGTGATCTCTGTCAAATAAATAAATAAAATCTTAAAAAAAAAAAAAGTAGAGCATTTCAGGTTTAGAAGTTAAAGGAGGTAATCCTTTCCTAATGAGGTCCTTCCTCTTTACCTCCCACTGATATTTTATATTTTATATTAATCATTCACCTGCTTATCTTTGTATTTTTTCCATTTGTCTATATAACTGAGTAGTCTTTCTTAGTTTTTCCTGATTTTGTTCTTGATTTAAATGGGGTCATTATGGGGGTGCTTAACTGGCTTTAGTCGGTAGACTATACATGTCTCGATCTTAGGGTTGTAAGTTCGAGCCCCACGTAAGGTATAGAGATGACTTAAAAATAGTCTTTTAAAAAATAATAAATGGAACCAGTATGTCATGCATTTTTTCCCAGTGGAACCAGTATGTCATGTGGTTTTTTTTTTTCCTTTTCCCATGTTGATATGTTCAGTATAATTAATTTATTTTCACTACTGTTAGTATTCCACTCTATGTGAATATATGAAAATATATATCATCAGTCTGTTGAGGGACATTTGGGTTCCTTCCAGTATTTTTGCTATAGACATTGCTGCTGTGAACATTGTTATGTCTCCTGTATTCCAAAAAGGAATATACGGCTGGAAGTTTTAAAAATTCTGAGTCCCTACCCCAAGGTTTATAAAGTACAAAGTTATCACTTCCTGATGCTATGAAACAAAGACAGTGTACTAAGATAACATCCTTCTAAATATATGTGAATATAGACTTTCCTTCTGAATGGAAAATCTAGTCTTTTTAGGATGGTAATGAGATATCTTGTACTTTGCTGGGGTGCCTGGGTGGCTCAGTAGGTTAAGCATCCAACTCTTGATTTTGGCTTAGGTCGTTATCTCAGTGCTGTGGGATCAAGTCCAGCATGGAATCTGCTTAAGATTCTCTCCCTCTCCCTCTCCCTTTGTATCCCTTCTCTCCTTCTCTTTAAAAAAAAAAAAGAAGAAGAAGAAGAAGAAACTTGGTATATTGCCACATGGCTTAAAATACTGTATATGAGGGGTACCTGGATGGCTCAGTGGGTTAAGCCTCTGCCTTTGGCTCAGGTCATGATCTCAAGGTCCTGGCATCGAGCCCTGCATTAGGCTCTCCGCTCAGCGGGGAGCCTGCTTCTCCCCCCCCCCCGCCTGCCTCTCTGCCTACTTATAGATCTCTCTCTCTCTCTCTCTCTGTGAAATAAATAAATAAAACCTTTAAAAAATACTGTGTATGAAATAAGAACTTCTTAAAATGTGACTACTTTCTTTTCCTCTTTCTATAGGAAATTCTAAAAGAAATTCTTTGATTTGTTAAGTAAAACCTTAGGTTGAAGGAGAACAGAAAGATTTGCTCTGGACCTGTTGGTGGTTACGCATAGAATGATGCCCACAGTGAACTTTTACTAGGAGCTTCTCTTTAGACTGGAATTAATTGAATGTTGATTTGAGGACATGAGATAAACAATGAAATTAAAAAGCATGTATTTCTGCCACATGTACTTGTTAAAAATAGTAAAGTAGTATTTCTCTTCTCTATCAGTCTCTTCCTTCCTCTTGACAGTTGTGATTTGGTTTATTTAGTTTCTTACTAGTTCTTGCTTGTGTGTGCCTGCTCTCTCTCTAATCTTTTAGTCAATCAGATCAATCCAACTCTGAGACTAGAAATCTGTAGAACCTCTTCTGGCAACCCAAGCAAAACCTGTGAGGAGAAGAAAGGAAACGATAGTAGGCTCTGGAACACTAGAACATTCCAATGTAGTCCATTTTAATATTTCCTAGTTTGAAAGAAGATATCTCATTGCCTGAGGGATAAATGAATGCATCTGAACTATTTCACTGTGTATTTTATTATTTTTTTATTAATTTATTTTTTAAGATTTTATTTGACAGACAGAGATCACAAGTAGGCAGAGAGGCAGGCAGAGAGAGAGAGAGAGGAGGAAGCAGGCTCCCTGCCGAGCAGAAGCCTTTTGCTTCTCCTTTACCCCTTTCTCCTTGTTCCGTGGGCTTTTAAATGGTTTCTTTGTCCCTTCCCATCCATGACTTTTAGAATTTATTTATTTTATTTATTTATTATTTATTTATCTACTTGACAGAGAGATCACAGGCAGGCAGAAAGGAGGAAGCAGGCTCCCCACTGAGCAGAGAGCCTGATGCGGGGCCTGATCCCAGGACTCCAAGATCATGACCTGAGCCGAAGGCAGCGGCTTTAACCCACTGAGGCACCCAGGTGCCCCTGTGTATTTTATTTGAAATATATATATCTATATGGAGCTCAAAAAAACCTCTTCTAAAACCTGTCATGCTTGGACCCTAAGCCTCATGTCAGTCCAGAGTCATTGTGTATTAGGTGCTGCCTTTATCTCATTCAGATCATTTTGAAGAGATTCCTGGTTGGCAGTGTTTAACTTTTATACTGCAAATGCTTGTCTGAATATAGAGGTTTTCATTTTGATGAACGACCCTTGTAATAAAACTCAAGTTAATAGCAGTGCTGTTAAGGATAGCTGCCCCAAGACAATCATACCAGTTTGGATTTAGGCAACAACCGAATTTAGAGAGAGACTAAAAAAATCTAGCATTTTATTAATCTTGTAAGGAAACTGAGGCCAAGAGAGCTTAAGTAACTGCAGCAGCTAATGTGTAGAAATCTTTTTTTTTTTAATTTTAAAGATTTTATTTATTTATTCGACAGAGAGAGATCACAAGTAGGCAGAGAGGCAGGCAGAGAGAGAGAGGAGGAAGCAGGCTCCCCGTCAAGGAGATAGCCTGATGTGGGTCTCGATCCTAGGACCCTGGGATCATGATCTGAGCTGAAGGCAGAGGCTTTAACCCTCTGAGCCACCCAGGCGCCCCTAATGTGTAGAAATCTTGAAGGTGCTAGACAACTAAGTGATAGGAGCCAGGATAGCTTTCTTTGCAAAACTAAGGTCTGCTTGTTAGAGAGGGCAGAAGAGGAACAGATTGAGGGAGAGGGAGACCTCCCTGATCTTTTTTATTTTTTTAAGACAGATGAAGTATTTGTGCTGTAGGCATTTTCACCTTATTTGAAGCTGTCCCACCCTTGTATTTTTTCAAAGGTTCTTCTCAGGCAAGTGACTAGCTAAATGCCTCATTGAAGTGGAGATTAAGTGCTAACTCCTTAGAGGGATTATAGGATTATTACCAACTTGTCACCTGCTGACCATTTTTATCTGCTTAGGTAAAGTGTGGGCTGGTGGGTTATGCAGTTTGTTCTACAAGAAGAAGGATATACAGACTACTGGAGATTATGGCAACTCAGACTATTAAGGCCCAGAAGGATAATGTTTCAGCTACTCATATAGAGCAAGTGGTTTACACATCAGAATATCATTTGGGGACTTTCTCTCCTGGGTTTGTTCCTGGCTTGTTCAGATGAACACTAGCAAGTTCCATTTTAACTCTTCTCATGGAACCCGGTAGTAGAGTAATACAAGAATTATGGAAGGTGCACTCACCTTATGTGCACATGTTCCAACCTGAAATAAATATGGGCTTGAGAAGCTGAAAAGGAGACAAACTCATTTGACTTTTTAAATTAATGATTTAATAGCCAACTCTTGGCCTGCTCTTAGCCTGAAAAAAGCTCCTATCTGGCTTATAAACTTTCTAATCTTTGTTCTGAGGTAAAGGTCAGTGGACAAAGGCCATTTGGAGGATCCCTAGGGCACACTTAATAAAAACTGAAACTGTAGCTGCAGCATTTAACATTTTTCAGGCTGTGTGCCAGGAAACAATGCTAAATGCTTTTATATGATATTTCATTTAATTCTCACAGTAATTCTGTGAGATACGTAGTAGTATGATTTCTGTTTTACTAATGGAAAGACTGTGGCTTTAAGAAGTTAAATGACTTGCCTAAAATTGCAATAGCCAATATTGGAGGATCGGTTTGAACCTGTTTGGCTGTCTCAAAGTCCATTTCCCTCCATTATCTCCTCCTACTTATCTTCACCCATTCCTTCTCTCTGAAGGAGTCTTTCTTCCCTTATCCATTCTTACACCAAAATCCTCCTCTACTACTTCCTAAAACAGTCCATATCTGTGGACATTTTCAGTAATTTTCTTTTATATGAGATTTTCTTTTTTACAAGGTTAAAATTATTAATAAAATGGTTAAGAAGTTTTATATAGTAGAAACAGACCCAAAAATTTAAGAGTCTTATTCATTATATTTTTTCAGGAAAACTCCTTTTTTTTTTTTTTTTTTAAAGATTTTATTTATTTATTTGTCAGAGAGAGACAGAGAGGGAGAGAGAGCGAGCACAGGCAGACAGAATGGCAGGCAGAGGCAGAAGGAGAATCAGGCTCCCTGATGAGCAAGGAGCCCAATGTGGGACTCGATCCCAGGACGCTGGGATCATGACCTGAGCCGAAGGCAGCTGCTTAACCAACTGAGCCACCCAGGCGTCCCAGGAAAACTCCTTTTAAAAGGCTGTTTTTTTTTAAAGATTTTATTTTTATTTGACAGACAGAGATCACAAGTAGGCGGAGAGGCAGGCAGAGAGAGAGGGGGAAAGCAGGCTCCCCGCTGAGCAGAGAGCCCAATGTGGGGCTCTATCCCAGGACCCTGGGATCACCACCCAAGCCAAAGACAGAGGCTTAACCCACTGAGCCAACCAGGCGCCCCAAAAGGCTATTTTTAAAAAAAGATTTTATTTATTTATTTGACAGAGAGATCACAAGTAGGCAGAGCTGCAGGCAGAGAGAGAGAGGGAGAAAGCAATCTCCCTGCTGAGCAGAGAGCCAGATGTGGAGGCAGTCCCACGGGGCTCAATCCCAGGACCCTGAGATCATGACCTGAGCCGAAGGCAGAGGCTTAACCCACTGTGCCACCCAGGCACCCCTAAAAGGCTCTTAATGGAATTCACAGTGAAAACTGAAACTGATAGATGCTGATAAAAAATTGATGTGGTGGAACGCCTGGGTGGTTCAGTGGGTTAAGCCTTTACCTTCGGCTCAGGTCCTGATCTCAGGGTCCTGGGATTGAGCCCCACATTGGGCTCTCTGCTTAGTGGGGAGCCTTCTTCCCCCCTTTCTCTCTGCCTGCCTCTCTGCCTACTTGTGATCTCTCTCTGTCAAATAAATAAAATCTTTTAAAAATATTTAAAAAAATTAAAAAATTGATGTGGTATGCTTGATCATACTGGTTATGGTAAAGGCTAAAACATTATGCAGGTTTATTAGGAAGTCAGAGAGCTGCCAGGAGAATTTGGAGAGAGGAAGAAAAAACACATACTGCACATGGCCCCATTTAATTTATGAACTTAAGTCTTCTGTCTGCTAGCTGTTTGCCTATTAGAAATCTCAACTCCCAACCTGTGCTCTAAGAAATCTAGCCTTTTATTGCCGTGGCCTGCAAGGAACTCACACGCTTCCCAGTATTTAATCTCTTAGATCTGAATTATTTGAATCTTACCCAAGGTTAAATATAATGTCATGCATATGGGAGTAGGGGGGCCATGAGATAAACCTCCCATATGTAGTATATATTGTATAAAAATTATATATTTTATATATTATGTATAATATATATCTGGGCTTTGAGTAGTCATTTGTAACCCAGTAAAGGAATCCAGAAATTAGTGTAGACCTCCTTAAAATAAGAGCAGTGCTTTAAATGTCAATTTGCAGGGTTATAGTTAGGGAGACATTAAAAAAGAAAATGTTAGGGACACTTGGATGGCTTAGTCGGGTAATCGTCTGCCTTCAGTTCAGGACATCATCCCAGGATCCAGGGATTGAGTCCCTCATGGGGCTCCTGCTTCTCTCTCTGCCTGCCACTCTCCCTACTTGGGCTTGCGCTCTCTCTCTCTGACAAGGAAATAAATAAAATCTTCATTAAAAAAAAAACAAAAAACAAAATGTTATCATCCTTTAGGGATAAAGACAAAATAAGTTCAAGGTAGAATACTTTGAACACTCCTAGTAACACCTAAAAAGGTCCTGAGAGGGGTAAATTACATTATCCTGAAAAAGTAGGCAATACTATAGACTTAAAAAAAAAAAACTTAGCCTACCTGAAAGTTTGATAGAATGGTGTGTATCAAAAGCCTTAAAATACACATACCCTTTTATGCAACTATTCTCATATGTAGGACTTTAGCCCTGTAAAAATAGTGAAACAGGTGCAAAAGACTTATCCATTAAGATATTTTTCTCAGGGCACCTGGATGGCTCAGTCATTAAGCATCTGCCTTGGCTCAGGTCATGATCCCAGAGTCCTGGGATTGAGCCCCGCATCAGGCTCTCTGCTCGGCGGGAAGCCTCCTTCTCCCTTTCCCATTCCCCCTGCCTGTGTTCCCTCTCTCGCTGTGTCTCTGTCAAATAAATAAATAAAATCTTAAAAAAAAAAAAGATATTTTTCTCAGCTTTTTTGAACAAGTGAAAATTCAGACCCTAAATATCCACCTGTAAAAGGATTGGTCAGATAAACTATGGTTTGTTTGTTCAGAGGAGTTCCATTCAAACATTTAAAATTGTTTTAAAGTAATAGCGAATTGATACAAAAATATTTATGATACAGTGAAATTCTGATAATATGGCCTATTGCAATCTGAAAAATTCCAGTTGGTCTTCAAGAAAGTACCCATATTCAAGAGTAATCTTTAATGTTCTGATGATCCAACCATAATTTATTACTGTAGTAGAATTGGATGTGTTTGTTGCCTGGCCATAATACTGTTTTTGTGGTGGAACTCCTTGATGATCATTCAAGTATTTCGTTTGAGGAAGATGCAAAATTTAATACTTTTTTTTTTTTTTAATTTGTCAGAGAGAGTGAGAGAGTGAGTGAGCACAGGCAGACAGAGAGGCAGGCAGAGTCAGAGGGAGAAGCAGGCTCCCTGCAGAGCAAGGGGCCCGATGTGGGACTCGATCCCAGGAGCTGGGATCATGACCTGAACCGAAGGCAGCTGCTTAACCAACTGAGCCATCTAGGCGTCCCCAAAATTTAATACTTTCAAGAACAGGAGAGGTATAAAGGGTTTTATATCATGAACAGGCTTATTAAGCATGGCTTTACCATCTAAAAAAATGAAATAAATATTCTGTCAGCAGCTTCTAATATTTTAAAAGAAATTGATGCTGAACCCACCCTAGAGCCAGGCAACCGGAGAGAGACTGTGATTGCCCATCTTACTAGTTTCTAGTAAGATGCCTGGGATAGGGTGGCTAGGTGATGGACATTGGGGAGGGTATGTGCTATGGTGAGTGCTGTGAAATGTGTAAGGCTGATGATTCACAGACCTGTACCCCTGGAGCAAATAATACATCATATGTTAATAAGAAAAAATTTAAAAATGGAAAAATCAGGAGGAAAAGAACAATAACAACAAAAAAGATGCCTGAGAGGAGAGCAGTTTTCCTATAAGAAAGAGGGAAAGTAGGCAGAACCAAACTGCATGTATAGAGTGGTTTTTAAAAATTAAAACCTGAGGGGCACCTGGGTTCCTCAATGGGTTAAGCCTCTGCCTTCCGCTCAGGTCATGATCTCAGGGTCCTGGGATGAAGTCCCACATCGGGCTCTCTGCTCGGCAGGGAGCCTGCTTCCCCACTCTCTCTGCCCGTCTCTCTGCCTAATTGTGATCTCTCTCTCTCTCTGTAAAATAAATAAAAAATCTAAAAAAAAAAAAATTAAAACCTGAAAATGCAAAGACTTGGAATTTGCTCAGATATTTACAAAATATAAAGATCTTAAGGGACACTAGTTCTTTTTTAAAGATTTTATTTATTTGACACAGAGAGATCACAAGTAGGCAGTGAGGCAGACAGAGAGAGAGGAAGGGAAGCAGGCTCTCCGGTGAGCAGAGAGCCCAACGCAGGGCTCGATCCCAGGACCCTGGGATCACAACCCAAGCTGAAGGCAGAGGCTTTAAACCCACCAAGTCACCCAGGTGCCTCGGGGACACTGGTTCTTAAACTATAGTTGCTGGTCCAATCAAACTGAATTATCAAGATTTTTTTTTTTTTTTTTTGAGATTTTATTTATTTATTTGACAGAGAGCACAAGCAAAGGGAAGGGAAAAACAGGGTTCCTGCTGAGCAAGGAGCCTGATTTGGGGCCCGGTCAGGACCTGAGTCAAAGGCAGACACAACCAACCAAGCCACTCAGACACCCCAGGATTTTTGTTAGAGTGGTTAAAAACACATCTTTCCATTGGGCTTGGAGTTAAGAGCTTGTAAAGCTTGAACTACTGTAGCTACCTTGTCACCCAGGAGGAAAGCCTTTCTAAAAATGAAGCTGGACCAGAGAAGGCAGCACTAAGAGAGGGAAGGATAGAAACTAGGCCTCTATGACATCATTTGAGCCCCTGTATCAGGCAGTGCCTGATTTGGAATTTTTTAGTTACGTGAGAGCTCCTAAATTCCCTTTTCGTTTAAGCCAGTCAGGTTTGCTTTTCTGTTACCTGTGATCAAAAAAGTCAGCTACTTCATAAGGTTGGAGTTTGGAGAAGTGAAATGACTTGCCGAAAGTTATACAGTTTAATGGTGGAAACTGAATGAAACCTGTCCTGCCACCTCTTTTATAAGCTCATTACTCCAACATAAATCAGTTTAACTAGGTTTAGGGTAAAGTTTATGATGGGTTTATAGTAGATTTGGGATGCCATTTAAGATAAACTAATGGAAATCAGCCCCACTCTTACACAGTGTGTATTCTGGAGAGACAGTTACTGCTGTTGGTAGAGAACTGACTCCAATATTGTAGTGCTTATTTTTCTAAACTATTGGATAAGAGTTCTGTCCATAGACCATATCATTTCATGATTGATATCATAACTCAGTCATCTGTGAACTTAGTGGATAATATCTGTCTGGCTTTTCTAATATTGCCCGATACCTGGGCCTTCTAAGCTTCTAGAATATGGTATGGTAATATGAAATAAAATATGGGCCTCAAATATATGGCAAGTTTTTTCCTGCCTTTGGGGTTTGTATATGCTGTTTCCTCTGCCTTCATTGCTTATCCCCAGGTTCTCCATATCTTCTCATCTTTCAGGTCTCAGCTTAAATCCATCCTCTTTGAAGATTCCATCCTTGACTACCCTAGACAGCTTACGTTGTTCCCTTATCACTTGCCCTGTCTAGTCCTTAGTAAGTTTCCAGTTCCTATTTATTTACCAGCCTTTTTTTTTTTTTAAGATTTTATTTATTTATTTGACAGAGATCACAAGTAGGCAGAGAGACAGGCAGAGAGAGAGGAGGAAGCAGGCTCGCCACTGAGCAGAGAGCCCGATGCGGGGCTTGATCCCAAAACCCTGGGATCATGACCTGAGCTGAAGGCAGAGGCTTAACCCACTGAGCCACCCAGGCGCCCCTACCAACCTCTTTTACCACTCCATACCCAGTGTCTAGCGCAGGACCTACAGATGGAGGGTACTCAATAATTATTTGTTAAATGATTGAAATTTTTGTATCTGTGACTTGAAGAAAAGCAATAAATAGCGCTAGGTGTTTGGGCCTTTCCCCTAGCCCTGTCCCAAGTACCTTAATGCTCTCATACCTCCACCCACTGAGCATATGGCATGAATCCTGAAGAGAGAGGAAATAAAAGCGATACTTAACCATTATACTGATAATTGTCTCTGGCATTTTTTTTTTTTTTAAATTTATTTATTTGACAGAGAGAGATCACAAGCAGGCAGAGAGGCAGGCAGAGAGAGAGGAGGAAGCAGGCTCATTGCTGAGCAGAGAGCCCGATGCGGGGCTCGATCCCAGGACCCTAAGATCATGACCCGAGCCGAAGGCAGCGGCTTAACCCACTGAGCCACCCAGGCGCCCCTTGAGTTGATATTTTATTACGTCCATTCTTCAGCCTGTCCTGCCTAGTTTTTTCTTTTCTCTGTGACTTCTCACCTACCCACTTGACTCCGACTCAGATTCCTCACACTAAAAGGGTATATCAGAGAAGTGAGGTGGCCCTGAGGGCAGGGGAGGAAGGATGGAATGACAGGGGCTACCAGAAATCACTTTCAGGACTCTAATCACTGTAAGGTCACTGTTTAGAGTCTGAAATGAGAGGGACTTTGAATGTTTCTTTTTCTTACTCAGTGCCCTCAACTTGAGTGCTAAGCTGGCAGGCGGGCACCTTTTCCTCCTCAGTTGCTGTCAGAGCAACATGAAGGTCAGGCAGAGAGAGACAAATGAGAGCAGCTCAGGGAAAGGAGGTTACCACGGTAACCAGCAGGCGGGACTGCTATTTGGAAACCGGCCTAATCTTTCTCCTTCTCCCTCCTTCCAAGCACCAGAAGATGGGTATTGTTTAGCTGACCTGCATCCTTGGGGTGGGAACCATAATCCCTTTCCGACAGTTCCCAGTGACACTGGAGTGAGCTGCTTTGCATTTTAATTTGATAAACAGCAGCCACAGTTTTCTCAGAAGTGCTAGAGACATGGCTTTTTCTGGCCCTCTTCCAGATAGGATTCTGGTTGCCACAGAGAGGGTTTGGGATTGTAGTTTATTTCCCAACAAAGATTTTGCATATTTGCACATGCATGAAAGATTCCACTCAGTTCTCAACAGCTAGAATCAAATGAATACAGGTAGTTCCTAGGTTGTGAATATCGGCCTACGAAGGTCATAGAGATGTTTGTGTAGAACTGCCCATTTGCTCAGTGACCTCTGCAGTGAATGTACTGACTTAATAGCCTTACCTTTCTGGTTCCCCCTTCTACTTAGATGCCCTGCTGTTGCTGCTCTTTTCATCTACCTGCCCATTTCCTCATCAACTCCTTCCCTTTTTTTAATAAACCTTAACCTGGTGAGGTGCCTGGGTGGCTCAGTGGGTTAAGCCTCTGCTTTCGGCTCAGGTCATAATCCCAGAGTCCTGGGATCGAGCCCCACATCGGGCTCTCTGCTTGGCAGGGGGTCTGCTTCCTCCTCTCTCTCTGCCTGCCTCTATGCCTACTTGTGATCTCTGTCAAATAAATAAATAAAATCTTTAAAAAATAAATAAATAAACCTTAACCTGGGGCACCTAGGTGGTTCAGTCAGTTGAGCATCCCACTCTTGGTTTCGGCTCGGACTCGGGGTTGTGGAATCAAACTCCTCTCTGCTGGAGTCTTTCCCTTCCCCTCTGCCCCTCCCCTAGCTTGCACACTCTCTCTCTCTCTAAACAAATAAGTAAAGTATTTAAAAATGATAATAATAAACCTAAACCTTGACATATATAAATATCTCTCCCTTTTCCATAAAAAAATAGTTTAAAAAAAACAACTATAAATTCTAAATATAATGAAAAATCAAATACTGAAAAATACAAAAGAGAAACTTAGAATCATCCAGATTCTTACTACTCAGAAATGACTGCAAGAACATCTTTCCAGATCTCAACTTCCATTTCTGATTTCTCATCTACAGATTGTTTAAGAATCATATATACTTAATATAGGGCGCCTGGGTGGCTCAGTGGGTTAAGCCTCTGCCTTCGGCTCAGGTCATGATCCCAGGGTCCTGGGATCGAGCTCCACATCGGGCTCTCTGCTTCACGGGGAGCCTGCTTTCTCCTCTCTCTCTCTGCCTGCCTCTCTGCCTACTTGTGATCTCTGTCTGTCAAATAAATGAATAAAATCTTTAAAAAAAAAAAAAGAATCATATATACTTAATGTAGACATCAATTTAACATTAATGGGCTAATCTAATACATGCTGTGTTGTAACCTTCTGTTCACTCAAAAATATGCATATCTGTCCTTGATAGAGATCTGTGCTGTGGTGGTCTTTTACATGTTTCTGGGCCTTTTTTGTTTGGCTATTAAAAACAACACTGAGACAAAGTCTATGTCATACATATTTTTTTTTTTTTTTAAGATTTTATTTATTTGAGAGAGACAGAGAATAAGCATGAGACCTATGGCTCTGTCCCAGGACCCTGAGATCATGACCCAAGCCAAAGACAGATACTTAACTGACTGAGTCACCCAGGTGCCCTGTCATACATCTTTGTGTGCCTGTCCTGTTATCTTCTTTATACAAATTACAGAAACAGAATTTTGGGCCAAAAGAGCATGTGTAATTTACATTTTATACATAGTGTCAGAATGCCCTCCACCAAGTTTCTGCCAGTTTATATTCCCAGCAACTACAACAGAATGCCTGGTTTTTCCCCTATCCTTGCCAACTTGAGCAATATTTGTTCAACTTTTTCATCTTTGCCAGTCAGGTGGAAAATTATATTGTTTTCCTTTGTATTTATATAGTATTCTGACATCCCTCAGACTGTGCACTGAAGACCAACCTCCTTCTTTTTCTAGAGTATTGGCAACTGAGAAAAGTTGAAAAGAACACCAAAAAACTAATCTCATTCATCTTTCTTCAGCCTCTCTCCAAATCAGAACTAAAACCTGTTTGTTTCTCCTCTTTTTTCTTTCTTTTTCAGGTATAGGATACCATCCACTTGCATTTAAGCTCCAGAGACTGGGATTTTAGTCTGTTTGGTTTATAGCATATCCTGAGCACTTAGAATAGTGCCTGGCATGTATTAGGTGTTCAGTAAATATTTGTGGAATGAATCCTCTCCCAACTATCTGAATCTGAAGATTCTAATCATGCCTGACTCCTTTACTGATTACCTACATGTCTAATATCTTATGAAGTCAGGTTGCTCATACATCCTGAATGTCTCTTGAATCCTTCATGTCATCCCCTTCCTTCTGACTTACTAGGTTTATTGCAGCAGGCATCTAGCTAGGAACCCTCTTTTTCAATCTCTTTTAGTCTACTCCCTTCCATTAATTTTACCTTTACATATACAAATCTCATAACATTGTTCCCTTGTTTTAATTCTTTAGTAGTATCTTAATACCTAGAAAGTTAAATCCAAATTTTACTCTTCCTGTATCTTTATTCCAAACAAATCTAGCAACTTGTAGTTCTTTGAATATATTGTATTTGTTCCTGCCTATGCACCTTTGAGTGGTTGGTTGTTCCTTCTGTGTAGAGTGTGCCGCCTTCTTTTCTTGGGAAACTCTTATGCCTTAGGTCCACTCCAGTGTGAAGTCTTCTCTTTTTCCTCTGACTGTCACTCCCTGGGCAGGGTACTTGTAACCCTTCGCTCATCTTTATTCTGATTACATTCTTACCAGTCTGTCCGCCCACCTAAAATGAAGTTTTGCAAGCAAGGACATAAACTTTGTATTGACTCTACAAATCAGGATACATCTATTTTTATGAGCCTTACAGAGTTTTGTGTTTCTCCATTTTATTACTTTGTTGAATGGATTTGTGAGTTTTAGAATTAGGAGCATGTTTAGTAGTAAAGGCAGTAAAAATCACTAACTAGAATATAGTCACTCTTATATTGTGCATTGGGTTTGACTAATGCACTACCTTAAAGAGATTTTTAAGGACAGAATTCTTTCCAATATTAGAGTACTCTGATGTCTTTGTAAGTCATGTTATTTAAGAAGCTTTGTCCCTTGAAAGATGAATTGCCCCTCTTAATTTCCATAGGATTTTGTGAGCCCCATATGTTAAGCACATTCTATAAAATTCTCAGTTTCATATAGTGTTGTTAGTTAGTATTTGGGGTTTTGTTGGTCTTTTTTAGAAGAGCTGAGCTAAGGAGGAGTTGTTAAAAAATATAGTTTAGCAGGGCTTGAATGCGTTATGACAGATGTTTCAGTCTCACTTCAGAGGATATACTGAAAAATCAAATATATTATGCAACTTTAAGCAAAAATTGAAATATGAAACTAAGGATTTGCCAGAACTAGTGTAAAAACCCAGATCCAAAAATAAATTAAAAGTCTTGAACAATATTCTTTTTACAAAAGGTAAGTTTGCTTTACCAGAGGACTATGAAATAACAAGTATCCTTTTTCCTCTGTGACAGAGCATCTTGAGTTTTTAATCCAAATTAATCATATTGGAAAATACTGAAAAAATTTGCATGTGGAGCCAGAGATCCTATTGTTTAGGGAATCCTGGCAAATGGGAGAGAACCGGAAGAACATTGGACAGGCAAATACCTAAAATTTCAAAATTAGAGATCATTAAACTTACATTGATCTTTAGCAAAATCCTAGGACAAAACGTCATAGTGGATAAGAGTCCCTTGTACTCTCTTTCTTGGTCATGACTAAGCTTCTTTGGAATAGCATCATATAAAGGGGAAGAGTATAATTTTCAGGGTCAGACGTACCTTGATTCAACTCCTGGCCCTGCCACTTAATAATTGGGTAATTATGGACAAATCAGTTAACCTTCCCAGGGTTCTATTTGTTTTCGCTCAAACATAGCTATCATCTACTTCATAGGGGTAATAGATTTAATGAGATAATGTATGTAGAAATCCTGGCACACAGTAGACCCGTAATAAATTCTAATTATCTTCCCTTCACCACTTCCTACTTTTCCTTACCTAGTATAGTCAGTTTAGCTTCTTAGCTTCTGTACCCTATGCTTTCCTGCAATTTCAGTTTCTTTTTTTTTTAATTTTTTAATTAATTAATTAATTATTATTATTATTATTATTTTTTTTTTTTTTTTTTTTGCAATTTCAGTTTCTTACTAAGATTAACACCGGCCCATTTTCTTCTTGAAACTCCCTTTTCCCTTGACTTCTTGTGACACCATTCATTTTTGATTCTCACTTCTTTGTTACTGCGTGGGTTCTAGAGCCGGACTGCCTGAGTTTGAATCCCAGTTTTATCACTAAGTAGCTGTATGACATTGGCCAAGTTACCTAATCTGTTTAGCCTTAGTACATTCATCTTTAAAAGAAGATAGTATTAAAACCACAGTAAGATGCCACTTTACACCTATCAGAATAGCTAAACTTAAAAACACAAGAAACAACAAATGTTAGGCAGGGATACCAGTAAGAAGCCTACTTAGTGAGGATGTGGGGAGAAAAGGAACCCCATGTGCTTTTGGTGAGAATGCAATCTGGAGTAGCCACTGGGGTAAATAGTACGGAGGTTCCTCGAAAATTTAAAAATAGTATTGCTATATGATCAAGTAATCCCATTCCTGGGTGTTTACTGAAGGAAAATGAAAACATTAGTTCAGAAAGACATATGCACCCCTATGTTAAGCATTATTTATAGTGGCCAAGATAGAGAAGCAACCCAGGTGTCCATCAATAAATGAATGGATAAAGAAGATGTGGATGCATATGTGTGTATGGTTGTATATGCATACATACATTTACATACAATAGAATATTACTCGGTTATAAAAAGGGATGGAATCTTGCCATTTACAACAATATAGACCTAGAGGGTGTTATGCTAAGTGAAATACATCAGAGAAAGACAGATCCCATGTAATTTCACTCATGTGAGATTTAAGAAACAAAATGAACAACAACAACAAAAAAGAGACCCAAAAAACCAGACTTTTTTTTTTTTTTAAGATTTTATTTATTTATTTGACAGAGAGATCACAAGCAGGCAGAGAGGCAGGCAGAGAGAGAGGGGGAAGCAGGCTCCCCGCCGAGCAGAGAGCCCGATGCGGGGCTCGATCCCAGGACTCTGAGATCATGACCTGAGCCACCCAGGCGCCCCAAAAAACCAGACTTTTAAATATAGAGACCAAACTGATGGTTGCCAGAAGAGAGATGGGGGAGGGGGGGATGAAATAGGTGAAGGGGATTAAGAGTATACTTATCTTGATGAGCACCAAAAAATGTGTGGAATTGTTGAATCGTATTGTCCAATCTAACACTTCATTAATTTTATTTGAATAAAAATAAATTTTCATTTAATTTTTTGAAAGGAGATACTATATTACTATATTAATTACCACAGTGGGTGGGTTTTGAGGAACACATATAAAATGTTTGGGTTTTTTTAATAATTTTTTTTTAAGGTTTTTAAAAAATTTATTCATTTAACAGAGAGGGAGAGTACAAGCAGGGAGAGCAGCAGGCAGAGTGGGAGGGAGAAGCAAGCTCTCTCCTGAGCCAGGAGCCAGATGTGGGACTCAATCCCAGGACCCTGGGACCACAACCTGAGTCGAAGGCAGCCGCTTAACGAACTGAGCCACCCAGGCGTCCCGACATACAAAATTCTTTGAGGGACACCTTTGTGGCTCAGTTGGTTAAGCATCTGACTTTGGCTCAGGTCATGATCTCAGGGTCCTGGAATCGAGCCCAGCATCTGCTTCTCCCTCTCTCTCTTACCCAGCCCCCACAAGATTTATCACTTGCCTTAATACCATCCTGACACCATGGTAATTATCTGTTATTTCTGAATGAAGAAAGGAATCCAGAAAACTTTTTGTTATTAGAAACCAAATGAAGTCCTTAAACCAGGTACTGTAAACTTTCTCCCTGTTTCCAGTACAGTTGTTGGGTAGGTAGATTGGAGTACTTTGATTTCTTCAGGGTATTTGAAAAAGCCTTTTATGATGTTCTTGATGACATGTTGATGAAATGTGGACTGGATGGTGATACAGTTGGGTGACTTTATAGCTGGCTGAAGAGCTGTATTTGAAGAGTATTGATTACTAGGTGTTTGTCAGGTAGGATGGAGGTGGTGTACCACAAGACTGTCTTTGGTCTAGTCTTTTTCAACATTTTTATTATAACTTCCATGACTAAATATAAAATAGGTATATAAATTTGTGGGTGATACATAGTGGTCAGGACTTTTTCAGTTGTGATGGAAACCTTGCTCAAGCTAGTTTAAGCAAGTAAGGAATTTATGTGTTCCCACAAATAGAGTTGATTAGGTTTCTGGCAGGGGCTCAAATAATGTCATCAGGATTCTGTCTCTGCTCATTTCCCTATTCTCCTTTCCTCTGAATTGGCTTTATTCTTAGTCAAGCCTTTGTCATGTGTTAGTAGAAATGAATATTGGCAGCTCCAGTTTTAATTTAGTCCTTCCAGCTTAAGGTACCATAGGAAAAAAGAATTTCTATGGTCTGTGGAGAACTTACATCATGTATTTTGTGTAGAGTTTGGCCTGCTCCTGTAGTGGAGTAAGGTTTGGGGAGTGGGTTTTTCATAAGAAAGAGAAATTCCTCGACGAGAAGAGGAAGGGAAAGCATGATGAAAAGTCAAAACTGTACCATGACAAACCACTACAAATGGAGAGTTTAAGCACTGCATGTCTGAGTAGAAATTGACAATGTTACAAGAGACTGACAGACAGAATTACATTAACAAGATATTATTATTACTATCAGCAGCAGCAGCTAGTATTTGTTGAACTTTTACTGTGTCTTGGGCACTGTATACTAAGCACTTTACATCCAGTTAATTGGTACAATGGCCATTTGAAATACAGGTACTCTTGATGTTTTTATTTTACAGAATAAAATAGAATCAGAAAGACTGCGTAATGTGTCTGTGGTCACCCAGCTATTAAATAATAGAACTGAGAGGGGAGCCTGGGTGGCTCAGTTGGTTAAGTGTCTGCCTTCAGCTCAAGTCATGATCTCAGGGTCCTAGGACTGAGTCCCGCATTGGTCTCCTTGCTCACTGGAGAGTCTGCTTCTCCTTCTCCCCTCCCCCACTTGTGCTCTCTCTGTCTTGCTCTGCATACTCTCTCTGTCTCTCTCAAATAAAAAAAATAATAATCTTTAAAAAAAATAGAGCTGTCTTTTAGGAAGATGAGCATTTAAAGTTTAAAAAAGTTTAAAATCCTTACCTGCATTTTTGTTACAATGTATAAAACAGTATATATAGTACAGTGCCATTTGTCTAAAAAGAATAAAGGGAAGGTACATATAAGCAAGCAAATACATATGCGTTACGTTGGTTGCTTCTGGAAAAGGAAATAGGGGTCAGGGATGAAAGAGAATCCTTTCGGGGGCGCCTGGGTGGCTCAGTGGTTAAAGCCTCTGCCTTTGGCTCAGGTCATGATCCCAGGGTCCTGGGATCGAGTCCCGCATCGGGCTCTCTGCTCAGCAGGGAGCCTGCCTCCTCCTCCTCTCTCTCTCTGCCTACCTGTGATCTGTCTGTCAAATTAAAAAAAAAAAAAAAAAGAAAGAGAATCCTTTCAAAGTTTGAGTAGAAAAGATCTCGGGAGTTCTAATGAATATGAAATTCAGGTTGAGCTTCCAAGAGTGACGTGATTATTAGAATAACTAATAATAACTATCATTTGAGATTGCCAAAATACTCTACACCTGTTGCTAGGCACTTGAGCTATTAAAGAATTTAATCTTTTAGGGGTTCCTGGGTGGCTCAGTCAGTTAATCATCTGCCTTCAGTTCAGGTCATACTCCCATGGTCCTGGGATGGAGCCCAGCATCAAGCTCCCTGCTCAGTAGGAAGCCTGCTTCCCCCTCTCCCTCTGCCTGCCGCTCCCCCTGCTTGTGCTCACACTCCCTCTCTTTCTCAAATAAATAAATAAAATCTTAAAAAAAAAAAAAAAGAATTTAATCTTTTAAGCCACTACAGTAGATGAGGGTTATTTTCTCCTCCCACGTAGGTGGGGATGGCATTAGAACAAGGTTTTTATGACTACCTGTTATAGAAAATATTTCACCCTTCAGTGGTTAGTTAGACGATCTTTAAGATTCTTCCACATTATGATGCTATGATTTTTCTGTGCATATTCTTTTAGAAACATATACCTGATAGAAAATGAGATGCTCTGGTATAAACATGCTCTCTAGGAACCCAAATCAGTTTTGCTGTTCAAGGTGCTTTCTTTAAAATGAATGATGTCTCATTGGAATTACCCATTGTTATGTAAAATCACCTGCTATTCTGTGACCTTCTAGGACATTAAAATTACCTGGGAGACACTTTGGCAGTGAAGCCTGTCTAAGCAGATGTCCAGTTCCTGCTTGGTTTAACAGTGCTGAGGTGTCCATAATCAGGAGTTAATCTATAGTGCACAGGACCCTTCATACTACTTTGAGGTTTTATCTCTGTAATACCTTTAGTTTAAATAACATAGACAAGGAAGACTTATGTCGGAAATGAGGACTCCTGGTAATTGAAGATTCATTTTAAAATTTCTTTTAGGGGTGCTTGGGTGGCTCAGTCATTAAGCGTCTGCCTTTGGCTGAGGTCATGATCCCAGGGTCCTGGAATAGAGTCCCGCATTGGGCTCCCGCTCAGGGGGACGCCTGCCTCTCCCTCTCCCACTCCCTCTGCTTGTGTTCCTTCTCTCCCTGTGTCTCTTTCTGGCAAAATCTCTAAGAAAAAAAAAATTCTTTTAGATAATGGCATGTTTAACTTCTGAACTACTAAGCTATATTTTCAAAGAAGTCTTATCCTTAGCAATTTAAAAACAAATAGGCATTAGAGAGACTGATTTCCCCTCCTTCCACAGTGGTAAGGTCCGTTTTCTCTCTGATGACCACCAATCATTTGTCCATTTCCAAAACCATTAGCTGAGCTCTTCATTCTCCCACAGGTTTAAAATACTCGTTGCCTAACTGTTGAAATTTATTTTTACCTAACTTGTAAACATCCCCTACTTACAAAATCTATTGTCTGTGGATCTTAGAAGCTTTCTTTCCTGCTTCCCTCTTGCTAATAATGTTCCCTGCCTTTATGTCTTATTTTCTTTCACCATTACTTCCAAACTGCCCTGTTGTGGCAGACAATCCTGTTTGCCCACTGAACAGGCAATCGCCCTTAACTTCCTGGCTACCAGATTCCCACTTTTCTTCAGGAATCAGATGGGCATATGGTTTTGGAGAAGCTGATCATTTCTTCGATCCCAGAACATGAAACCTGATTTGTTCTCAAAATATGATCCTCTGACCTGTAGATATTTCTGCGAGCTTTTCATCGGTTCGCTGGGTCAGGATTATTTTCATAATAGTAGTAAGACATTATTTATTCTTTTCACTGTGTTGATACTTGCCCTGATATGCACTGATAGTGCAAAAGCAATGGTTGGTAAAATGGCTAGTATCTTGGCACAAATCAGGTAAATGGCACCAGATTGTACTACTAGCCATCACATCTTCACTGCTGTCCCTCACAGTAAAAGTAAAAATTTTGAAAGAGTTTGAGCATTGGTATTAATCTTCTTTGTGCTGGGTAGTACTCACCAGTAAAGGCATACAGTCCCGGACTTTTGTTCATTAGGAGGTTTTTGATTATTGATTCAGTCTCCTTACTAGTAATTGGTCTATTCACACTTTTTACTTCATCATGATTCAGTCTTGATAAGGTGTGTGTCTAAGAATTTATCCATTTCTTCTAGGTTGTTTAGTTTTCTGGCATATAATTAGTCTTAGAAGTCTCTTATGACCTTTTGTATTTCTGTGATATCAGTTGTAATATGTCCTCTTTCATTTCCAATTGTATTTGACTTCTCTCCCTTTCTTTGTCTCTCTGTCTGTGTGTGTCTCTCTCTCTTGTGAATCTAGCTAAAGTCTTGTCAATTTTATCTTTTCAAAGAACTACCTCTTCATTTCATAGGTCTTTTTAGTCTTTGTTTCATTTATTTGTGCTCTAATCTTTGTTATTTCCTTCCTCTACTAACTTTGTCCTTCATTTGCCCTTTTTCTAATTCCTTCTAGTTTCTAGTTTCTAGTTAAGTTATTTAGTTAAGACTTTTATTTCTTAATGTAGGTATTTTTATTACTATAAACTTCCCTCTTAAAAATGTTTTTGCTGAATCCCACAAATTCTGATATATTTACATTTTCATTTGTCTGAAGATATTTCTTATTTGTCTTTTCATTTTTTTTAACCCATTTGTTGTTCATGTTGTTTAATCTCCACATATTTGTGAATTTTCTAGTTTCTAGTTTTATACCATTGTGGTTGGGATATGATTTTAGTCCTTTTAAATTTATTAAGACTTGTTTTGTGGTCTAACATATCTCTCCTAGAAAACATTCCATATGCACTTGGAAAAAAATGTGTATTCTGTTGCTTTTGGATGGAATGTTCTGTATGTATCTGTTAACTCCATCTGGTCTAAAGTGTTATTTAAGGTTGATGCTTCCTTATTGATTCTCTGTTGGAATGATCTATCCACTGATGTAAATGGGGTAGTAAACTCCTCTACTCTTACTGTCTTGCTATCTATTTCTCCCTTTAGGTCTGTTAATAATTGCCTTATATAGTTAGGTGCTTCTCTATTGGTATAAATATTTACAAGTATTATATCCTCTTGTTGGATTGACCTGTTTATCATGTAATGCCCATCGTTGTCTCTTTGTTCTAAACCTAAATGGATAAAAGACCTCAACATGAGGCAGGAATCTTATCAAAATCCTAGAGGAGAACATAGGCAGTAACCTCTTTGCCATCGTCCACAGCAACTTCTTTCAAGACATGTCTCCAAAGGCAAAGGAAACAAAAGTGAAAATGAACTTTTTGGGACTTCATCAAGATAAAAAAAAATCTTCTGCACAGCAAAGGAAACATTCAACAAAATGAAGAGGCAACCCACAGAATGGGAGAAGATATTCGAAAATGACGTTACAGACAGAGGGCTGGTATTCAAGATCTTTAAGAACTCCTCAAACTCACCACTCAAAAAACAGATAATTGTGTCAAAAAATGGACAGAAGACATGAACAGACGTTTCTCCAAAGAAGACATACAAATGGCTAACAGACACATGAAAAAATGTTCATCATCATTAGCTATCAGGGAGATTCAAATCAAAACCATAGTGAGATACCACCTTACACCAGTTAGAATGGCTAAAATTAAGGAGACCGTAAACAACAGGTGTTGGAGAGGATGTGTAGAAAGGGCAACCCTCTTACACTGTTGGTGGGAGTGCAAGTTGGTGCAGCCACTTTGGAATACAGTGTGGGGATTCCTTAAGAAATTAAAAATAGAGCAGCCCTATGACCCTGCAATTGCACTATGGGTATTTACCCCAAAGATACAGGTGTAGTGAAAAGAAGGGCCATCTGTACCCCAATGTTTTGGGGTTTTTTAAGATTTTTATTTATTTATTTGACAGAGAGATCACAAGTAGGGAGAGAGGCAGGCAGAAAGAGAGGGGGAAGCAGGCTCCCCACTGAGCAGAGAGTCCGATACGTGCGTTTAAAGGTTTTTTGTTTGTTTGTTTGTTTGTTTGTTTTGTACCCCAATGTTCATAGCAGCAATGGCCACAATCTCCGAACTGTGGAAAGAGTCAAGATGCCCTTCAACAGACAAATGGATAAAGAAGATGGTCCATATACACAATGGAATATTATGCCTTCATCAGAAAGGATGAATACCCAACTTTTGTATCAACATGGATAGGCCTGGAGATTTACTAAGTGAAATAAGTCAAGCAGAGAGAGTCAATTATCATATGGGTTCACTTGTGGAGCATAAGGAATAACATGGTGGACATTAGGAGAAGGAAAGGAAAAGTGAATTGGGGGAAATCAGAGGGGGAGACAAGGCATGAGAGACTGTGGACTCTGAGAAACAAACTGAGGGTTTTGGAGGGGATTGGGGGTGGGAGGTTGGGTGAGCCTGGTGGTGGGTGTTACGGAGGGCACTTATTGCATGGAGCATTGGGTGTGGTGCAGAAACAAGGACTCTTGGAACACTGAAAAAATAAAATTTAAAAAGAATTGAAGTCTGTTTTGTCTGGGGGTGCTGTGACTCTTGATCTCGGGATTGTATATTCATGCCCCATGTTGGGCATAACTTTATTTAAGAGAAAAAAAAAAAGACTGTTGTCTGGTATTACTCATATAGCCACTCCAGCTTTCATTTGTTTTCCATTTGCATAGAATATCTTTTCCATCCCTTCACTTTCAGTCTGTGTGTGCTCTTATATTTTAAAGTGAATCTCTTGTAGGTAGCATATAGATAGGTCTTATTTTTTCATCCTAAGTGCTTCTGTATGTATTTTGATTGGAAAAATTTAGTCTACTTAGGTTTAAAGTAATTATTGATATTTCATAGTTAATACCATTGTGTGTCAGCTATACTTCAATTAAAAAAATAAAAATAAAATAATTATTGATAGGTACTTATTGCCATTTGTTATTTGTTTTGTGGCTGTTGCTATAGTTCCTCTCTGTTCCTTTCTTTCCTTTTACTCTCTTCCTTTGCGGTTTGATGACTTTCTTTAGTGGTATACTTATATTGCTTTCTCTTTCTCTTTTGTGTGTTTGCTGTAGGTTTTGTTTTTGAGGTGATTGTGAAGCCTACGTATATACTAACCTATGTCTATAACAGTCTATTTTTTTTAAAGATTTTATTTATTTATTTGACAGAGAGCACAAACAGGGGGAGCTGGAGCAGGAGAGGGAGAAGCAGACTCCCAGCTGAGCGGGGAGCCCAATGTAGGGCTTGATCTCATCATCCTGGGATCATGACTCAAGCCAAAGGCAGAAGCCCAACTAACTGACCTGCCCAGATGCCCCATAACAGTCTCTTTTAAGCTGATCCTGTTACAAAGCTTATTTTTTATTCTCCCCCTACCCAGGTTTTGTTGGCAATGTCACATTTTACATCTTTTTATTTTGGGTATCTCTTAACTAATTATGGTAATCACAGTTATTTTTCCTACCTTTGTCTTTTAGTCTTTATACTAGCTTTATATATGATTAACCCACTACCTTTACTATTTTTAGAAAAGGAGGGAACTCTTTCACACTCATTTTAGGAGACCAGCATTATGTTAATGCAAAGGAGACAAGGATGCCACAGGAAAAGAAAATTATGGGCCATTATCCCTGATAAACACAGGTACTAAAGTCGTCAACAAAATATTAGCAAACTGAATTCAACAATTCAAATCCCACCATGATCAAGTGGGATTTATTCCAGGGATGCAAAGATATTTCAACATCCACAAGTCAGGGGCACCTGGGTGGCTCAGTTGTTTAAGAGACTACCTTCAGCTCAGGTCATGATTCCAGGGTCCTGGGATCAAGTCCTGCATCAGGCTCCTTGCTCAAGGGGGGAGCCTGCTTCTCCCTCTCCCTCTGCCTACCACTCCCCCTACTTGTGTGCTCTCTCTTTCTCTCTCTGTTGAATAAATGAAATCTTAAAAAAAAAAAAAATCAGTCAGTGTTACACAACACATTAACAAAAAGAAGGGTAAAGATTATATGATCATCTCAATAGATGCAGGAAAAGCATATGACAAAATTCAATATCCGTTTATGATAAAAATTCTCAATAAAGTGGGTAGAGAGGTAACATACCTCAACATAATAAAGACCATATATGCCAAGTCTAACATCATATTCAGTTTAGCTAACATCATATTCAGTTGTGAAAAGCTGAAAGCTTTTCTTCTAAGATCAGGAATAAGACAGGAATGCACACTATTGCCTCTTTTATTCAACATAGTATTGGAAGTCCTAGCTGGAGAAATTCTGTAAGAAAAAGAAATAAAAGACATCCAAATTGTGAAGGAGGAAATTAAAAAAAAAAAAAAACAAAACTGTCACTATTTGCAAATGACATAATATATATAGAAAACCATAAAGACTCGTTAAAAAACTGTTGGAACTAATAAATGAATTCAGTAAAGTTGCAGGATACAAAATCAATTCAAAAGTCTGTTGCATTTCTATATACTAACAACAGAATACCAGAGAAATTTAAGAAAACAATCCCGTTTACAGTTTCATCAAAAAGCATAAAATAGCTAGGACTAAATTTAACCAAGGAGGCGAGAGACTTATGTGTTGAAAACTATAAGACATTAATGTAAAAAATTAAAGACAACACAAATAAATGAAAAAATACTCCGTGCTCATGGTTTGGAAGACTGAGTATCATTAAAATGTCGATACTACCTAAAGCAGTGTACAAATTCAGTGTAATCACTAATTCCAATGGCATTTCTCATGGAACTAGAACAGTCATAAAATTTGTATGGAACCACAAGAGACCCCAAACAGCCAAAGCAATTCTGAGAAAGAAGAACAAAGCTGGAGACACCTGATTTCTGATTTCATGACTCCCTGATTTTAATATAGTAATTAAAACAGAATGGTATTGAACAGAATAGCCCAGAAATAAACCCAAACATATATGGTCAATTAATTTATGACAAAGGAGCCAAGAACATACAATGGGGAAAGAACTGTCTCTTCAATAAATGGTGTTGGGAAGATTGGACAACCACATGTAAAAGAATGAAACTTGAACACCATCTTACAACATATACAAAAATCAACCCCAAATGGATTTAAAGCTTGTACATAAAACCTGAAATCATAAAACTCATAGATGACAACATAGGCAGTAAGTTCCTTGACATAGGTCTTGGCATTGATTTTTTTTGACACCAAATCAAAAGCAATAGAAGGAAAAATAAACAAAACAACATAAAATAAAAAGCTTCTACACAGCAAACACAGCAAAGGAAACCATCAACAAAATGAAAGACAACCTGCTGAATGGGGAAAGTGTTTGCTAAGCATATATATCTGATAAGAGGCTAATATCCAAAATATTAGAATTCATACAACTGAACACCAAAAAAAAAAATAAATAAATTAAAAAAAGAAGTCTGTTTAAAAACTGGGCAGAAGAGGGGTGGCTGGGTAGCTCAGTTGTTAAGTGTCTGCCTTTGGCTCAGGTCATGATCCCAGGGTCCTGGGATTGAGCCCCACATCAGGCTCCCTACTTGGCGGGAAGCCTGCTTCTCCCTCTCCTGCTTTGTCTGCTTGTGTTCCCTCTTTCTCTGTCAAGTCAATCAATCTTAAAAAGGGGGGGGGGGCAGAAGATCTAAAGAGATATTTTTCCAAAGAAGATACACAGATGGGCAACAGGTATATAAAAAGATGTTCAACACTATTAATCATCAGTTAATTACAAATCAAAACCACGAGGTATGACTTCATACCTGTTAGAATGGCTATTTACCAAAATAATAAGAAATAACAAATACTGGTTAGGATGTGGAAAAAAGTACACTGTTGGTGAGAAAGTAAATTGGTTCAGCCACTATGAAAAACATATGGAGGGTCCTCAAAAAATAAAAATAGAACTACGATAAGATCCAGCAGTTTCAGTTCTAGGTATTTATCTGAAGAAAACAGAATCACTGAAAGATATAAGTACCGCCATGTTTATTGCAGCATTATTTACAGTGGCCAAGATACGGAAACAACCTAAGAGTCCATCAGTGGGGGAATGGATAAAGTAGACGTGATGTATATATACAATGGAATATTATTTGGCCACAAAAAAATTAAATCTTGTGTTTTCCTGTGTCAACTATACTTAAATTAAAAAAAAAAAAATCAGCCATAAAAAAAAGTGGGGGGAATTCTTGCCATTTATAATAACATGGTTGGACCTCAAGGGCATTGTGCTAAATAAGTCAGACAGAGAAAGACAAACATCACATGATCTATCTTATATATGGAATCTTTTTAAAAAAGCTCAAAACAGAGAACAGATTAGCAGTTACCAGAAGCAGGGAGTAGGGGTGGGAGAAATGAGTGAAGGAGGTGAAAGGTTGAAAAAATATATCTTTAAAAGCCAGTTTATCTTTAAAATATCTTTATATATAAAATCTCACCTTGTAGGTACATGTCATTTTATATTCTATGTGACATAAGGGGAAGTACATATAAAGTACTTCTGCTGCATGCCAAAATGTATTTTTCTCTAGGTAAAGCACTTTTGCAATTGAGTTGCAAGCTGACCTAGCCAGTTTTTCATGGGATGTCCTTTTTACTTGAAAGTACAACTAAAAGTATAGGTATTCAGAGCTGCGTATTTGCCGACATTTTCTTAAAAGTCAGTGAAATGAGCCTATTAACTCCAAGGAAAACAATCAACACTATTTGTTATCAATGATAAAATATGAGCTTTCAAGCAAACATTGTATTTTTGGAACATTTATCTCCCTCCCCGCCCCCAGTAGTTTGACAGCCTACCAATACCTAAAGGATTTTCTGATGAACTCAGAGGCAATATCAGCAACTATGACTTTTTTGTATTAATGGAATATGTCGGTATATGAAAAAGTTGTATAACTCATTGAACCAGTATTTTCCAAATGATTAATATATGATGTTAAAAATCATGCATGGGTAGAAGAAGCATTCAAAGTACTAGACAGACCAAAGGACTGTATCGTAACAGAGTACAAAAAGTTCATTGATAGAGTCAGATTCCACATTGCCATTAACCTTTAAGAACTATCATTTGTTTGGTTTTGGTGTCGTATCAAAGAATAACCACAATTACCTGAAAAGGATACATATATAAAATCTATGTGAGGCCAGTTTTCTTTATATAGTTCAACACATTTCACCAACAGATTAAATGTAGAAACAAACATGAGAATTGAGCAGTTGTCTATTAACCCAGCCATTGAAGAGATTTGCAAAATGTAAATCATTGTCACTATTCTTTTTTCCCTTTCTTTTGAAAAATTACAGGTTTTTTTTTTTTTTAAGATTTTATTTATTTATTTATTTGACAGAGATCACAAGCAGGCAGAGAGGCAGACAGAGAGAGGAGGAAGCAGGCCCCCTGCCGAGCAAAGAGCCTGATGTGGGACTCGATCCCAGGACCCTGAGATCATGACCTGAGCCGAAGGCAGAGGCTTTAACCCACTGAGCCACCCAGGCGTCCCTACAGGTTTTTTTTTTAAGATTTTGTTTATTTGTTTGACAGAGAAAGAAATCACAAGTAGGCAGAAAGGCGGGCAGAGAGGAGGGAAGCAGGCTCCCTGCTGAGCAGAGAGCTTGATGCAAGCTCAATCCCAGGACCCTGAGATCATGACCTGAGCTGAAGGCAGAGGCTTAACCCACTGAGGCACCCAGGCGCCCCTATTTTTATTTAAAATGTTACATATATTCGTATGTACTAAGTTTTTAAAAGTCATTTTATTTTATTTATTTATTTATTTATTTATTTTAAAGATTTTATTTATTTATTTGAGAGAGAGACAGAGAGAGCATGAGCGAGGAGAAGGTCAGAGAGAGAAGCAGACTCCCCATGGAGCTGGGAGCCCGATGCGGGACTTGATCCCGGAACACGGGGATCATGACCTGAGCCAAAGGCAGTCGTCCAACCAGCTGAGCCACCCAGGCGTCCCTTAAAAGTCATTTTATTTTATTTTATTATTTTATTTTTTTTAAAGATTTTATTTATTTATTTGACAGACAGAAATCACAAGTAGGCAGCGAGGCAGGCAGAGAGAGAGAAGGGGAAGCAGGCTCCCTGCCAAGCAGAGAGCCCGATGCGGAACTCGATCCCAGGACCCTGAGATCATGACCTGAGCCGAAAGCAGAGGCTTAACCCACCGAGCCACCCAGGTGTCCCTTAAAAGTCATTTTAAACAAGTTAATGCAAATCAAATTTTTTCTTTTTAAGTTCTAGTATGGTGAATATCAACAGACATAGTCCACATCAGAGCTCTTTGGGGTCTTCAATTTTTTGTTAATCTTTTTATTTTGGGATAATTAATAGTTTTAATAAATAATTCAGAAAGATCTCATGTATCCTTCACCTAGCTTCCCCTAATGGTAACACTTTGCAGAGCTATAGTACAATATTGCAAAGGGGATATTGACATTAATGCAGTCCACCTATCTTAAGATTTCCCCCATTTTGCTTGTGCTCACTTGTGTGTTTCTCTCGCTCTCTGTGTATGTGTGTATATTTAATTCTATGCAGTTTGATCACATGTGTGGGCTTGGGTTATTTACCACATGGTCAAAATATAGAACATCTCCATTACTGTAAGAACTCTTGTGTTGACTTATCTAACCACTCAATTCTACTACCTCCCACCAACCCTTCCTCCTGGCAACTAATAATCTGTTCTATGTGTCTCTAATTTTGTCATTTCAAAATCATTAGTTTCATTTTTTAAAATATTTTATTTATTTGAGAGAGAGAGTGCACAAGCAGAGGGAGGAGGAGAGGGGAAAAAAGGGAAAAAAGAATCCCAAGCTGACTCCCACTGAGCGACCCAGGAGACTCTCAAAATCATTAGCTGTTTTAAGTACAAGTTAGAATCTTTCACTTTTAATTTCTAATATAGTAAATACTAACTGATAAAGCCTACATAAATAAAAGCTCTGTAAGGTTCTCTGTTTTTAAGACTATAAAAGATTTCCCAAGACCAAAATATTTAAAAACAGCTGGCTTGAGGCAGTGAGAATCATTCCCATTTCTCCTTCCCAAGCTACTACAGAACAAGGTGTGGTTTGTGATGTCTCAATTTAGAATTCTCATAAGATCATCAATATGAGTGAATGATGATTAGGTTCTCTAGTATAATTTGCTCTATCCATGATATTGGTTAAATTGAGACTTTTCTACTGACATCTGTGATTCTGAATGATTCAGAAGAAAGACTTAAGCTTTCTGTTGTATTCACCTTACTTTGTGGTTATCGTTTTTTCGTATAGTTTTATTTAAGATTTTATGTATTCGAGACAGCATGAGCAGTGGGGAGAGGTAGCAGGAGAGGGAGAAGTAGACTCTCGGCTGAGCAGAAACCCTGACGAGGGGCTTGATCCCAAGACCCAAAGGCAGACACTCAACATCTGAGCCACCCAGGCACCCCTTGTTTCTTATTTTCTTGTTTGTTTTTATATCCTATGGGGTTAGAGAATGGAGTAGAGATGACAAGTTCCAGTCCTGACTTTTTAGGAAATGAGTACGTGAAAGGAAGTAAGAATTGTGTTTAGGAAAGGAAGTAGTTGCTGCCAAAGAATGAATTTTTCTCATTCTTTATTCTTGAAAAGCTAATTCTAGTGCTTCCCTTGAAACAATACAGGAATGGGAGGGATTATCAGCCTTCTGTGGAAAAAAGAATAGTTTCAGAGGTAGTACTCAGGTCCCTATCATCACTCATCAGCTGCAAAGTTAATAGCTTTGCTGAAGGAAAATGTGGTGAATTTCAAGTAGGCAGGAGATTATGGATTGAGAAGAGTTAGAAGAGCAGAACAGATGCTTCTCTCAATAAAAAACCTTTGCCACAGTAATGGACACTGCCATGTAATTTGTGTTATACAGTGATTTTATTTATGAGATTTTTCTTCCTTTGTTAAATTTCCAGCATAATATATCCATTCCCACACACTGGGAAGTTAAGACGGGCTTGAATTTTAGGGTCATATGATGTGCTATCTCCTCTTTACCAGAAGAGGTCTTTTGGGTTTGAGCCTGAGATTCTATAGGGATCATTGCAGGAGATCTCCCTATGGCTAGTCTTATAGTCTTCACATTATATGTTCACTTGCACTTGCATTTTCTAGTACAAACTGGAGCTGCCTTTATTCCTGACCTTGGCCAGGCTGATTGGTTAAAATTGAGTGCTAAAGTAAGTTGTCTGTGAATAACAGAATATGTGGCTTCAAAGAACTGTTTGATGGCTGGTTATGGTGCCAGCTACCGTGTCTTTCTTTTTCACTTTTTCCTCCTTGTCTTCTGCTACAAGATGTCTTGGAAATTAACCAGAGTTACAATCAAATTCTTTTTCAAAGCAAGCTTAAGTGAAATCTGGAACAACAGACCTGCAACCTATGTTTCTCCTTCCTTCTTCCATTTACCTTCCTTCCTTCCAGTAGTCAGGGTCAAAGAGTGTTTGAAAAGGTGATTTCCTCCTTCACTAGTACTTAAATGTTGTCTTGTTTTGTGATTTACTTGGAATATTCTATTGTATCCTGTTAAGAGCTTTGTGGAAAGGAGGAATTCAGATTTCTTCTTCCATCCTCAGTTACTGTGATTTCTTACCGGCCAGGCTCTTGCAAACAAGCAATTACTGATGTTCCAGGATAAGCAAAGATAATCTGTAATTATTTAAAAAATACAATAAATTTGGGGCGCCTGGGTGGCTCAGTGGGTTAAGCCGCTGCCTTCAGCTCAGGTCATGATCTCAGAATCCTGGGATCGAGCCCCGCATCGGGCTCTCTGCTCAGCAGGGAGCCTGCTTCCTCCTCTCTCTCTGCCTGCCTCTCTGCCTGCTTGTGATCTCTCTGTCAAATAAATAAATAAAATCTTTAAAATAAAATAAAATAAAATAAAATAAAAAATACAATAAATTTATTTTATTTCAAAATCTCAGTCAACAGGAGGCAGTTCAAATAATTGAAGATTTTTTTCCTGTATTTTAATTTTAGAGACAATTAACATAATTGATAAATGGGGAATGCCTCGGTGGCTCAGCAGTTGAGCGTCTGACCCTTGATTTTGTCTCAGATCATGATCTTGTAGTCATGGGCTCGAGCGCCCCTCACTCCCCTGCCAGCACCCTCCCAGCCCCCCACCCCGCTCAGCATGAATTCTGCTTGGGATTCTTTCCCTCTGTCCCTCCCCTCCTCCCCTCAATACTCTCTCTCTCTCTCTCTCTAAAAAAAAATAAAATTGATAAATATAATTTTGAATAAATACCAGTTATTCTTTTTAATAACCCACCATAGGGGCGCCTGGGTGACTCAGTTGCTTAAACATTGGACTTTGGATTTCCACTTGATCATGATCTCAAGGTTGCGAGATCAAGCCCCACATTGAGCTCTGTGCTGGGTGTGGAGCCTGCTCAAGATGCTCTCTCTCCCTCTCCCCATCCCCCACATTTGCTTTCTTTCTCAAAAACAAAACTACAATAAAAATTTTGCAAACAGTCAAGTTTTATAGGGGAGTACTTTCATGTTTATCCATGAATCAGAAATCTATATTATTGTTAGTATTGCTGAAGCTGGGTCACTGTAATATCTTGAAGGACCTTTGGAATTATCAAAGAAAGAGAATATAATATTTAGTATACTTGATGACATTCTACATTCTATATAATCTTGTCCAAGAATTCTGTATAAATCTGAACATTTACCTAACCATTATTTCCAATTATCTTTCATTCTTGGATAAAGGGAGTTTCTTAGAGTTACTGAAGGTATCAGTAGAGACATCTTCCTCTCTGCCTTTTGACTATGAAGATGAAGGTATCAGACTCCTATTTGTGAAGAGGAGAGGGAAATATCTGTCCCCAATATTTCTTCGCTGCATTTTCTACCCCCAAAATTATGTTGCAGCCTTAAATTTTTCTTCCATCTGTTCCTCTCATGTGGGAGGCAGCTGAAGTCAGTGTGTATTACTTCTTGAGGGGAGATTAATGGCTCTGGCCTTTCTTTACTCTCTCCAGTCCTCATTTCTGCATCACCTGCCTATCAGCACTTAGATCTCTAATAGGTGCTATTAAGAGTAATATCTAAAGGTGAATTGAAAAGAAGTATCATTAAAAGATAAAGGACACGCACTGGGGAAATTTAAGATATTTCCATCTTTAAATTCTCTTGTCTCTTTTTAGGTTTTTCTTTTGTTTTGTTGTTAATCTCCCCATTCAGTGAGTCCTGGGAGCCCCCCTGTGGCACTCTAGCATTTTAGAGACCAAGAATTGGCCTGACCAAGAATTTTATTGTTTTTATAGCTATTAAGGTATTTAATGACCTTAACTTTTTATGTTCCTGTTACTCAATTTTCCCTGCTGGCTCCAGTCTCCTGACGATTCCTTCTCTTGTGTTCTAGGTATATGGGAAAGGTGGCAACATAAGTCCTCTTCTGATTTTTATCCTCTCCTGGAGAGTGGTAAATGAAGCTGTGTTTGTTCCAGTGAATAGTAGACTATGAAATCCCATGAAGCCACCTAGGTTATTAGATGAATATCACAGAGCTGCTTATTATGCACTGTGGCTTAATGTAGATTATATATGTGACCAAATGGTAATTAGCAGAGCTAGAGCTGTAATTAAACATTATTGTGCTGCTCTGTGACTTCTCTTCCAATTTCTGTTGCAAAGTAGGGAACTGAAGAGTTCCAAACCCATAGGTAGATTTCTTTACTTCTCCCCCCGTCCAAAATCTCTTTTAATTAACTGACTAAATGAAGTCATCATCACACAAACAGAGATCCTGAATTCTACTTACTACCGCTGATCAGTTAAGAGTAGTTTGGTGCAGGGGCGCCTGGGTGGCTCAGTGGGTTAAAGCCTCTGCCTTCAGCTCAGGTCATGATCCCAGGGTCCTGGGATCGAGCCCCGCATGGGGCTCTCTGCTCAGCAGGGAGCCCGCTTCCTCCTCTCTCTCTGCCTGCCCCTCTGCCTACTTGTGATCTCCGTCTATCAAATAAATTGATAAAATATTAAAAAAAAAAGTAGTTTGGTGCGTATACATGTTAATTGGCTCTTTGTATAATACATTCTGTTTTTCTAACTGATTATTTCTGCTACATTCCTTCTCTGCATGTGTTCTGTAGCAGGGTTTAACTTGGCAAACTGAATGCAACAGGATGTTTCCTACTTAAATCTTAGATGTTTTTTGGATCTGTCAGTACAGAACTGGGGGCTTGGCTTTTTTTACATTTTTAGTAGCTTCCTTCCCTTCTCATTGGTCTCCCAGAGGCAGTGAATGATCTACCGGGAAATGAAGCCACTTCTAGAAAACAGCTGCCCCTGATGGCTGAGAGAGAGAGAGAGAGTGTGTGTGTGTGCACGCACACGTGCATGTGTGGGCACACGTGTGTAGGTGACTCCCTGGGGACTTACCTCCTTCTGTGTTTTGGATTGCTGCCTCAGCAATGGAACAGATTAGCAACAGGACATGCTCAAACAAGGCAGTCAGAAAGTTCAGAAGAGTGACTTAAAAGATTCAAGCTAATCTGTGTCCAAGAAGGAGGACCTTGCCGGAATTTCTCCTGATAGTAGAAGAATGGTATAGAAAAGACAACAACCTCTTAAGCAAAGGAAATGTACATACTGATTGTGAAATTGTTTTTGTCTCAGTTCTTCTGCAGGAGAAAAAAATAGAAAAACAGAGGTGAGGCCAAGAGTAAAGATGATCTGTGTACTCTGTTGTAGTTCTCGAGGTCCAGAGTGTTAGGAGCTACCTTTTTGAAGCATTCCTGAAAGAGCTTGATGATTAGACCCAGATTCCAGCCATATACAGGGGGTAGCAGAGACTTGAGCTTACTTTTTCTGTGTTTTCACCTTCAGATCTGTGCATAGAAATTTTACAGGTCTTTCGGGGATCTGGCACATCCTGAGAAAGCAAAGATATCTTTTGGCCTTGACCATAATGCAGAAAATTCATTATACGGGCTTTGACTTTATTTTCTTTTTATGAAAGAGGAGGAGTTAGGGAAGTATGGGGTTGGGGGTCGGGGGAAGGTGGGTGCATGACAACAAGCAGATAATGATAATGTCTTGGCAGCCTCTCAGGGACCAGAATTCATCAGAATCTGTGTTCTAGCATTCAGTGGACCCAGTGATGATTCACAAATAGCAGTGACTTCTAAGCCAAGAAGTGAGAGCTGACTGTAGTAGAGACTATACCCATATCTCAGCTTCTAGAGTAGTATCTTAGGCCACGAAGGGGTGTGTGTGTGTGTGTGTGTGTGTGTGTGTGTGTATGAATATGTGAATGTGTGTGTTAAGAAAGGAAGGTACAATATAGGTTCAGCAGTGGTCATTCAGTAAAACCAGAGTTCTGTTGCAGAACTGTCCAGCAGCTTGGATTATGAATGCATATGTGGCTCTCTAAATGTAGGTCCATTGAAGGAGTATATTCAAACTGCACTAAAAAATCTTTTGTGGGGCACTGAGTGTCTCAGTCAGTTGAGTGTCTGACTCTTGGTTTCTGCTTAGGTCATGCTCTTGGGGTTGTGAGATGGAGTCCTGCATCAGAGCCCCATGTAGGCTCTGGGCTTGGCAGGGAATCTACTTGAGAAATTTTCCCTCTGCACCTCCCCCGCTCATTTGTGCTTGCTCTCTCTCAAAATAAATAAATCTTTTTAAAAAAGTCTTTCACAAGGAGAAGAAAATCACAATCCTTGACTCTCATTTTCTAGGTCTTTTGATTGGTATCATACTTAATCTTCAGGGAAGATTAGTCAGTTTGTGAACTGAGTGCTTTTGCATGTTCAGGACACTGTTCAGTTAGGATTTGGGCACTGTAGACTCAGAGTATTTTCATGAGTCTGATAAATGTTAGGATTTAAAGAGTTAAGGGATTATTACCTTCTTTATTACAACTTTTAATTCTGGATATGTTGAATTTTTGGTTTCTAAGTGATTGCATTCTTGTGAGAGGTTCTAGTTTTAGAGGTAGGTTGCTGGTTCTTGTGTTCACCTATTTCTGTCTGTGTGTGTGTAATCAACTCATCTGCAGACTGCCATGAATTGGCTTCTGGATAGTAATAGCACCTGCTGTTCCTTAAAGTTAATTTGATGTTGGATTCATGCTCCAAAATGCTATTCTTATTAACCAGTCACTGTTGTAATCTCTAAGGGTTAGAAACCCCCATCGGGTTGCTCCTAGCCCTCCTATAACTTTTAAGTAGATGTCCTTCTAATTAAAGATGAGTTAAAGCTCTAGTCTTCTTGAAGTGACATTTCTAGGCTCTGGATATTTTCTCCCCTTTTTTATCCCTTCCCGTATTCTTGGATTTTATACCTGATTAATGTATTATTTGTCAAATGATAGATTGGTGGGAAACACAGTGGTGGTAGTAGAACATGCCTCAGAAGTCTTTTCTTTCTCATCAATCTATGTGCTCTAAATACTGTTGAAATCTGGACCTGGTTCTCTATCACTAGAGGTTTTTAAATGAGACAGGATTTTTTTAGTACACTTTTAGCTAAGCACAGTTTATGAGGAAGATCATTAATAAGAAATACACTCCTCCTACCACAGGGTGCACTCATATAGACGACTAGATTTGTAGTGGTATCACAAGCTGGAACTTGAAAGGAAGGACCAAAATCTTATATTTAGAGTCTTCTACGCTGGCAGGAAAGAATGTAGGACTAGATTAAATATAGAGAAGGTATTTCCTCTAAATGTTCTCTCTGCAACTCAGCTACTGCTTTTCTTCCCTCACAGATGGAGTCTCCTGTCTCTACACCAGCGGTGCTGCCACTGCACCTTTTGGTACCAGTGGTCAGTAATGACATCTCATCCCCCTGTGAGCAGATCATGGTTCGTACCCGATCAGTTGGGGTCAACACATGTGATGTGGCTCTGGCTACAGAGCCTGAGTGCCTGGGTCCCTGTGAACCTGGGACAAGTGTCAACCTCGAGGGCATTGTGTGGCAGGAAACAGAAGATGGTAAGTGCTATGTGGGACTTCCCATCCCTTCTCAACCTGCTTCCGCCGACACGGGCTTATTGTTGTAAATAACACCAAGTATTTATTAGGAGTCTCAAGTGCCATAGTCTGCTTATGATACCTATCCAGATGACTGCAGCAAACTTCTTAGTAAGATCGTCCAGCTTCTTGAGATTGCCACTTTTTAAAATTAATATCTACCCTCCATATCAATCAACAGTATCGGCCCTTGTATTTAAGCAGTCATTTGATAAATGTTAGCCAGGTAATTCAACTGGGTATATACTCTCCATACTCCTCTGTATCATTTTATATGGGAGAATTTGTAGGTAAATGAACTTTTGGGTCAGGCTTGAAGAGAATAAAGTAATAAAAGGACAGCTGTGGGAGTCAAGGAAATGGAAAACATTCACTCTTAAATTGACTTAGTGTTGGCTCATTGAATATGCAACTTTGGCCTTTTTTAACACCTGGAGGTGCAGCCAGCTCCTTCCCACTGCTTGCCTCATTGCCCAGCCACCCACGCCACTTCATGCATCTGTCACTTAGTACTGATTTTATAGTCCTAGGCAACAGGGAGATGTTTACATGGTCTTGTTTTCAGGCATCCACTAAGCAGTTGGCTCACTGTTGGGTGCTTCTGCCTGAGGCTACCATCCAGACTTCTTGTATGTTCCATTTGCCCCTGAGAACAGAATTTCTTCTATTTTGGAAATTCATAAACCTAAAATTTAGAGGTATAAAGGGAGTTAACCAAGTATTTCTAATCCCTTGGTACCATCTGTGGCAATTTGATTTCAGCACATATATTCTTTTTTTTTTTTTAAGATTTTATTTATTTATTTGACAGAGCGAGATCATAAGTAGGCAGAGAAGCAGGCAGAGAGAGAGAGAGAGGAAGAAGCAGGCTCCCCGCCAAGCAGAGAGCCGGATGCGGGACTCGATCCTAGGACCCTGAGATCATGACTTGAGCCGAAGGCAGAGGCTTAACCCACTGAGCCACCCAGGCGCCCTAGCACATATATTCTTTTTATAAAGAATCCAAGTTCTTGTTAAAGTATGTGTGGTTTATAGAGGCTGGGCCTCAGGGTCCCATCAGGTCTTGGCATCAGTAACCAGACTTTCAAGGCATCCCCCCTCTGGAGTTCAGAGGCCCAGAGGAGCGCAGCTTATTATCTCTAATTATCATAAGCTATTTTGTCAGTTTGCCTATGGAAATTCAGGCGTTTCATTGTGGTCATTCTAATCAAAGTCTGTTCCTCTGAATGTTTTGTTGTGATTCGGTATTTATTTAAAGTCTACCATGCAGTAGGCATTGAGGTGATATAGGTTAAGAATTCTGTGTTTTTGGCTTTCTCATTGTTAAACAACAGTATAGTAAAGCTTCAGCTTTCAGAATAACATTGCTGATGAGGTTTTATTATGTGCCCAAAACCATAATGCCAAAAAAAAAAAAAAACCTATTGTATTAAAAATGGATGCAGAGACAGTGGAGACAGAAGTTGATCCTAGAGGTTGACTCTCAATGTGTGTATTCAGTATACAATCTGGAAATCACAAGTGGCTATATCTCTAGTTTTAAAAATGTCATCTGCCTATGGCCAAATGTCTAAACAGCCACAATGTCTGTTGGAATGACAAACATGTCCAGACCTTAGCTCTGTGACACCAAGCAACCTTCGGGGTCTGTTACCTCAATATATTGAAGATAGAAGACATAAATTTCCTGCCTATTTATTCTATCCATCTTTATGATGGTGACTTTTCTCCAAGGGCAAGATGTTTTTCATATGTGTGAACCTGATAAAACTTTGCAGGAAAGTGAAGCTGAACCTTTCACTCTCTTGGGAACAGTGGTTACTTTGTTTTTTTTAATCCCAGGATCCCTGTTCTCCCTTCTTGCCAAGGCAATGTTAGCACACACACAAAAAAATTTTAAATTATTTCCTCTGCAAAGCTCTGTGGTTGTACCTGGCAGCTTATTACCAAGTTTCCCTGTTACACATTTTGCATGCACCCTGCATCTTATTTCACAGTAGTTATCAAACTTTGTAATTTTATATAATTATATTTTTCCCGTAATATCTATCTCTTCCACTTCTTTTTTTTTTTTTTTAAAGATTTTATTTAGTTATTTGACAGAGATCACAAGTAGGCAGAGAGGCAGGCAGAGAGAGAGAGGAAGGGAAGCAGGCCCTCTGCTGAGCAGAGAGCCCAATGTGGGGCTCGATCCCAGGACCCTGAGACCATGACCTGAGCCGAAGGCAGAGGCTTAACCCACTGAGCCACCCAGGCGCCCCCCACCTTTTTTTTTTTTAAGATTTTATTGATTTATTTGACAGACAGAGATCACAAGTAGGCAGAGAGGCAGGCAGAGAGAGAGAGAGGGAAGCAGGCTCCCCGCCAAGCAAAGAGCCTGATGTGGGGCTCGATCCCAGAACTCTGGGATCATGACCTGAGCCGAAGGCAGAGGCTTTAACCCACTGAGCCACCCAGGCGCCCCTCTTCCACTGTTTTAGAATTCTGTGAGCTCAGGGACTGTTTTGCTCATCATCAAATATCTAATACTTAACACCTGGCCTCTATAGTAGGCCCTCAAAAATATTTGAGTGAGTGAATGCTTACATCTAGTCATTGTCATTTCTAGATCTATGTTAACATGTATCTAATGGATATTATAATAATTGTCTGAACTTAGAAACCATATCAAATACTTTATAAAATTCTAAACCTTCTCTGAAACTCAGAATAATTACTGCTGTCACCAGGTAGTGAGATCACTCTCATCTATTTATATCTGTAAGATTTTCAGTTCTCCTACTTTTAATACCATATTTTCTCCCATTTACTATATTGTGTTTCAGGGCTTAGTACCTTTAGAGAACTGTTCTGCAATTAGATACTATACTCTGCTTTCTGGCCCTCCCAGAGGGCCTTCACCTGAACCATCAGTTGGCAAAGGTCTGAACTGGGATCAGAGTTGGTTTACATTCCTTTTCATCTTCAAGTGACAGAGATTTCCTGCAAAGATCATTCTCTGCAGATCTGTAAGATACGGTATATTGAGTCAGTCCTCAAGTTAATAATAAGAACTATATACAGATACTTTAGAAAAAAAAATCCTTCAGCCTTCTAGGATTTTTATCTGCCACCTGACTCTTTGTACTTCTGTCTGTCTCTTTTCCCAGCAAACTACTATCTTCAAATAGAAAAATCCTTAGAGCTTAGAGAGAAGCTGTGAATGCTTGGCCTCTGAGGGAAATGAGGATCATGAGGTCCTTGTAGAACTGAGCTACCTTGCTGAGAACAGGTGTAGGGGTCAGGAGCTCAGTTCTTCCTGGTTTCTTTGCCTACCTGTCCTGCAGTATTGCTTCTTTCTTCCCTATCTCTCAGTGCAAACCTTGCCTTGGAGACATTTTTAAATTCCTGCAGATTCCATCTCTTTTTAGGCTGTTCATAATTCAGCCAGCACTGCAAAGATCATCCCTGACCAGGCTCAACTAAGACCCAAGTGTAACTTGGAATGTTTTCTTTGGCTTTTTTGAGACTTAGCACTTATGTGGAGGATTGATTCCATCTGATTTCATTTTGTCCCACCTTACTTCAAATCAAAATAACAGGGGTGCCTGGGTGGCTCATTTGGTTAAGAGTCTAACTCTTCGTCTCAGCTTAGGTCTTGATCTCAGGATCGTGAGTTCAAACCCCATGTTCAAATGGGGTTCTATGCTGGGCATGGAGCCTACTTTAAAAAAATAATCGAAATAACAGGTTCCAAATCCATTCCTAGTTCACAAGACTTACTTTAACCCAGGGTTCTAGAACAATGTATAATAATCCTTAAGGCAGACCATGTTCTTTTACTGAGGCAAAATTGCTTTCTGGCTTCTATGATGTTTTTAAGAAAGGCAAGGCTGACTTTAAATAGGAATTCCAGGAGATGCTGTAGGTTTTCCTTTTTAAGCAGCCACACTAAGTGTAGCATTACTTTATCAAATGTGCTTTCTGGAAGAATTTGTGGTATAGTGGAAAGAGCACCGGAGTGAAGAATAGGAGAGCCGTATACTAGTTGACTATGCCATCTTAAAATACTAATATCAATGATGAAATTTCACTATACACTTGTCATATAGAGTTGTTTTCTCAGAAAAATGAAACTACTCGCCTTGCCGGTCTCCCATTCAGATCACCCACATTTTTCAACTCCTGATCCTGTCTAACAAGTGGAAGAATTCACAAAACCCAGTTGCTTTTGGTGCAGGCATTTGCTAGGTGGTAGAAGCTGAGCTCACAGTACTGCTTAGCGATCCCTTCATTCACCTTTAGCACAGTACTGCTTTAGCAATCCTGTTGCATTCACCTTTCCCAATACTTACCTCATTCTTGATTCATTAGCACAGTTCATTCTCTCTTCATGCTCTTAAGCAACTAGAATCAAAGACACTTGCCTAAACCCTCCCGCTTCCCTCTTCTTTATTAAAATGTATTTTTGTGTCCTATTATTTCTTTTTTCTCCTTATTCTGAAGATTCTTTAAGACTTTATACCATGAATTTTATCTACTTTTCTTCATCTTCATTATTTCCCCTTCTATTTAAACTCCCGCTGCAACAGTTACTTAGAGTGAAAGTTTTTTCCTCATCTTTGCTACCCTTTTGAATTTCTCTCCTTTTCTTCAGTACTTGCTATTGCTCTTAACAGTCTCTTTTCACCTACTCAGTATCGTATACCATTTTGCCATCAGATTTCTTCTGCCACCATTTGACTGAAATCATCTTGTACCAATGATCATCTGTTTTCCCAAGGTCTTTCCTCAGTCCACCCTAGACTTTTATTTTTTTTTTAAGATTTTATTTATTTGACAGAAAGAGATCACAAGTAGGCAGAGAGAGAGGAGGAGGAGGAAGCAGGCTCCCTGCCTAGCAGAGAGCCCGATGTGGGACTCGATCCTAGGACCCTGAGATCATGACCCGAGCCGAAGGCAGAGGCTTGACCCACTGAGCCACCCAGGCGCCCCACCCTAGACTTTTAGAAGCTCTACTGTTTCTCTATTCTTGAAACTCTCCTCTCGTCATTATCATACCTCTTAATCTCATTTCTTGGGATCGGAGGGAGACAAACCATAACTGACTCTTAATCTCACAAAACAAACTGAGGGTTGTTAGAGGGAGGGGTGTCGGGAGAGGGGGTTGGGATTATGGACATTGGGGAGGGTATGTGCTATGGTGAGTGCTGTGAAGTGTGTAAACCTGGTGATTCACAGACCTGTACCCCTGGGGATAAAAATACATTATATGTTTATAAAAAAATTAAAAATTTTAATTTAAAAAAATCTCATTTCTTTTTTTGACTGGTTATTCTCTTTATTTTGTGTCAGTCCCTCTTCCTCCTTGTATTTATTAAGTCAGAAGTTCCAGAAGGCTTTTAGGATGCTGAAATATTAGTCAGTTCTGCTCTGTTGGCCTTTAGGGAGGGCCTGTGGCAACTTGTGTCCCACTCCTTTCCCCCAGACAAGCAGCCTTATCCACAATATATTTTTTTCACATCCTGTGTATGCCATAGTGGAGAAAGTTGAGGAAACATTGACTTAAGAATGGGATTTTGCTGGGGCACCTGGGTGGCTCAGTGGGTTAAAGCCTCTGCCTTAGGCTCAGGTCATGATCCCAGGGTCCTGTGATCGAGCCCCGCATCGGGCTCCCTGCTCAGCGGGAGCCTGCTTCCTCCTCTCTCTCTCTGCCTGCCTCTCTGCCTACTTGTGATCTCTGTCTGTCCAAAAAAAAAAAAAAAAATTAAAAAAAAAAAAAAAGAATGGGATTTGGCTATAAGGAACGGAAGATGAAGTAATAGTGATTTAATAGAAGAAAATTCTGAAGGTAGGCAGTCCAGGGCCAGTATGATGACTTCTAATGTAATCAGTGTTCTAGGCTCCTTAAAGTTACTTCTTCATTGCAAAATTGCTAATGTAGCTCTAAACATCACATTTACTTTCCAGGCTTGAAAATGAAGGAGAAGACGGGTGCCTGGGTGGTTCATTGGGTTAAGCCTCTTTGGCTCAGGTCAGGATCTCTGGGTCCTGGGATCAAGCCAGGCATGGGGCTTTCTGCTCAGCGGGGAGTCTGCTTCCCCTTCTCTCGAGGCCTGCCTCTCTGCCTATTTGTGAGATCTCTCTGTCAAATAAATAAGTAAAATCTTATTTTTAAGATTTTTAAAAAAGAAAGAAAATGAAGGAGAAGAGTAAAGTAGCTTTGGCTTCCCACCTAATCTGTTTACCTTTAATAAATTTTTCCAGAAGCCAGATCTAAGACTTATGCCTACATCTCATTGGCTACCCCTTCTGCAAAGGAGACAAGGAAATACTGTGTTTTAACTGGATACGTTATTTACCCACACAAAATAGAGTCATATTAAGACAGATGGGAAGCAGCCTTCTCTGCCGTTCTTCTTTGCATAACCTTCATATGTCATAACTCCCACCAGAAGTCATCGGTTCAGTAGCTTTCTTTTAATAAGTGCAGTCTTTTATATTCATGGCTTCAACTGTCTCCCTTGTATCAACAATCCCCATATCATTATCTCTAGACTTGACCTTTTGCCTAATCCCATTTCACATATCACCCGAAGCTTATTTCTTAAATTCAGAATGTCTAAAAAAGAATAATCTTTCTCCTGAAATTTTGATTCTCTTTCCCTCTTCTCTATTTCTCTTTATTATACCTACTTTCATTATCTATATTACCATCCTATCTGTTTACTAGGCTCAGACCTCCCTAGAATTATTTCTCTTACTTCTTTACCTTTTTTTTTTTTTTTTTAAGTAGGCTCCACACCTAGCATGGAGGTCAGGGTTGGCCTTGAACTCACAACCCTGAGATCAAGACCTGAGCTGAGACTGAGTCGGACACTTAACCCACTGAGCCACCCAGGCACCTCTATTATTCAGCTTTTTTTTTTTAATAGCTTTTTAGTAGTTACTCTGGGGATTACAATACGTGTATTCAACTTTCCACAGTCTACTTAAAATTTGAATTTTTTTTGCCACCTCAAGTGGAATGTAGTGTTTAAGATCCTTTACCTTCCCTTCTTTATTTTGTAATTGTCTTATGCTCATTACCAAAACAGGTAAAATCAAAATAAGAATGAGATCTGAAGTTATATGAAATCCAGATTTTATTGTCCATACATAAAGTTTAATTGGAACCTAGGCACACATCATGTATTTTCAGCCACTGTGCGCTAGAGTGGCAGATCATATGGCCTGCAAAGTCAAAAATACTCACTGTCTGATCTTTTACTAAAAAGTTTGTAAACTCCTGGTCTTATGTATTACATCTAATACATTGAGAACCCCATCAGACAGTCTTTAAAAATTTTTCCCTTTCATTTGTGTGTTATATACTTTAAAGACTCAAGAGAATGGTTTATTATATTTACCCATATACTTAACATTTCTGTGGCTCTTTCTTCATTCCTGGTGTTCCAGTTGTCTATTATTTTCCTTTTGTCTAAAGAATCTCATTCTTTTGGGGCAGGTTAATTGGCTATTAATTCTCTAAGAATGTCTTTATTTCACCTTAATTCTAAAAGATATTTTTTCTGGGGGCACCTGTGTGGCTCAGTGGTGTAAAGCCTCTGCCTTCAGCTCAGGTCATGATCTCAGGGTCCCCGCATCAGGCTCTCTCCTCAGCAGGGAGCCTGCTTCCCCCCTCACCCCGCCCCACCCCCGCCTGCCTCTCTGCCTACTTGTGATCTCTGTCAAATGAATAAATAAAATCTTTAAAAAGAAAAAGGATATTTTTTCTGGATATAGACATCTAGGTTTACGTTTCTTCTTATAATTTAAGATTGCTCTATTTCTTTGTACAGCTTCCATTGTTCCTAAGAAATACACAGTCACTTAAGTCATTGTTCCCCTATAAGTAATGCGTCACTTTCCTCTATTTGCTTTCAAAGTTTTTCATTTTGATTATGATGTGTGATGTGTCTGATGTGGATTTCTTTTGTGTTTATCCTGTTTGGGGGTTTACTTACTTAACTTCTTAAATCTGTAATTTTCTTTTTTCAAATTTTTAGAGTCTTCAGCCATTACTTGAAATATTTTTTTTCCATTCCACTGTCTTTCTCCTGCCCTTTTAGGAGAACAGTAACATAAATATAAGCAGTCCTTATTAATTTCCACCTGAGATTCCTGTGTGCTTTTTCTCCTTTATTAGACTATAAGATAGCTGAAGTCAGGAATTGCATTTTATATATCATTTTATTTCCCCCAAGAACTAGTTCAGTCTTTTCACAAAAAGTAAAATAACCAGTAAATATTTGATTAATAAAATTGTTTGTGCCTTGTGCTTTTGTATTTCAGGTATGTACGTAAAAATCTAATTTTTTGGTAACTTCTCTTGGGTTCACTTGGTATATATTGAATAAAAATAATGAGGGATTTTGTAATCCTTACTTCTTCCCTCTTCCTTCCCTCCTCCCTCCCTCCCTCTCTTCACTCCTTCCTTCTTTTCTCTCTTTCTTCTACCTTCTTCCTCTCCTCCCCTCCGCTTTCATCCCACTCCCCTCCTCTTCCTTCTTTTCTCCTTTTCCTTCCTTTCCTTCCTTTCTTTCTTATGTCTTCTACCACCAATCTTTGGAAGTTTCAAAAATCAGAGATAAAACTTTAGGTATTTTGAAAGGAAATGGTTTGAGGTTATATTCTGAAGAACTTGAGCATGGAGAAGCAGTCATAAGAGGAATATGGGGTGCTGAGTGGGCAGACCCCAGTCTCTCCTTCTGCTACCCCACCAGATGCAACCCAGAATAGTTATACTTAGGGGTGATTTATATGTTAGGCTTCTTTGTGAAACTATATTTGAAGGGGATTCTGTTGCTAGAAAAAGTTTCTCTGTCTTTTATCTGGGTTCACCTTCCCGCTGCAAGAATATCACTCCACTCCACTCAAGAATATCAGAAATACCAAAAAATATCAGAAAGACAGAAGTTACAGGGCTGTAAAACCATGTTTTTGAAGCTGAAGCAGGTACAACTCCCTTGTATGTCATGAAAAGCTGTATGATAAGTTTGGTATATCTTCCAAAGCTAAATTCTAGCTTAAAGATTTGGTGGGGAGGAGGGAGTTTCAATTTTTTTTTTTTTTAAGATTTTATTTATTGGGGCGCCTGGGTGGCTCAGTGGGTTGGGCCGCTGCCTTCGGCTCGGGTCATGGTCTCGGAGTCCTGGGATCTAGCCCCGCATCGGGCTCTCTGCTCAGCGGGGAGCCTGCTTCCTCCTCTCTCTCTGCCTGCCTCTCTGCCTGCTTGTGATCTCTCTGTCAAATAAATAAATAAAATCTTTAAAAAAAAAAAAAAAAGATTTTATTTATTTATTTATTTATTTATTCATTCATTCATTCATTCATTCATGAGAGACCTAGAGAGAGGCATAGGGAGAAACAGGTTCCCCAAGGAGCAGGGAGCCTGGTATGAGACTCGATCCCAGGACCACCTGAGCCACCCATGACGCCCAGTTTCAATTTTTATATCCATTAAAGGTTTGTCATATATATGCACAAGCAAACATAAAAAGTCTATGCATCCCCATCCCCACATTTTTATTCAACAGCTAAGAGTGTCAGGAACTGTTTGAAAGTAACTGTTTCATGGACTAATAGTGTCTTAAAGGCATAATAGTACAGAATAGATATCTGAACTAGTGTCAAGAGAGTTGGATTCCAGAGCAGATTGTACCATTAGCTAGGTTGTATCATCTTGGGTAAGTTTCTTAACTTATCCTGGCCTTAGATTTCTAATTTCTGGGGGTCTGGACTAGATCTGCACTGTTTAGTACAATGTTTTTGTTGGGAAAATGCTGTTCAGAGTGGTAATCCAGTCACATGTGATACTGAGCACCCTAAAATGTGGCACATGATACTGAGGGTTATTAAATTTGTTTGTTTTAAAGAATTTTATTTATTTGACAGAGACACACAGAGAGAGGGAACACAGGCAGGGGAATGGGAGAGGGAGAAGCAGGCTTCCTGCTGAGCAGGGAGCCTATTTGGGGCTCCATCCCAGGACCCTGGGATCATGACCTGAGTCGAAGGCAGAGGCTTAATGACGGAGCCACCCAGACACCCTGAGGGTTATTAAATTTAAATGGCCACATGTCGCTAGTGGTTTACTGTATTGGGCAGCATAGGGGCTAGAAGAGCTTTACATTATATATACTCTAAAAGTGCAAATATACACTGTAAGAAAGAAGGGTAAGTATATGGGAGGATGAAGAGGGTGGGTAAGTAGCTGACATCTGCACAGACCCAGGGTGACTTCTATGCCTCTGGCCCCTGTTACCTGGGAGAACATTTGGCCCTGCTTCAAGCTCAGTGGTTGAGCCTTGTGCTTGGTCTGTGGGTTGCAGTTTTCTCATTATCAGAGTAATAGGCAGTGGTTTTGCTTAGCAGGAAGTTAGTTTGCCTGTGGTAGCTCCACTGAAAACCTGCCTCAGCAGTTCTTTTTCCTCATCTGATTGCAGATCCCAGCTGCAGGTCTTTATCCTTCTTGCTAAAAAGAAGGGGCTGTCCATTCATCATATTTCATGGAACTGATAACCTTGGTAGTTATCCTTGGTATATTCTGTGTGATTCTGATGTAGGAAAGTATGTGTTTGAACCGTGAAGTACCTAATTTTATATATTTATACTGGAAGGTTACACTGGTTCTCAGCTTCTGTTTTTTCTTTTATCTTGGCTATAATATACAGTCCTTCACCTTCAGTCTTGCCTCAGGCAGCACTTACCTTGAGAAAGAGATGGTACACAGTGACCAAGCTTTGTCCACTGCTTAGCTAGTTGCTTACTAGCCTGACTCCCGCAGAAACAGCTCCACCAATAGCTCAGTCATAAAGAGTCTAGCAGCCATTGTCTGGCACCACAAATCTTCATAGCAACAGACCACCACATGGCAACAGCAGTCACACAAAGGAAACATTAGGGAAATCAATACTTACTTTCTCCCACCCCTCCCCCACCCAAAACATCAGCCAGCACATTTTTCCCACCTAGCAGCTTATTCCCAGGGGATGCTTTAGGGCAGTTGCTTGTCTATATACCCTTGTGGATTATGTTATCTGCCCACTGTCATATACTTAAATCCTGAAGCCCTAAAGATCCTAAAGAATTTTGGTTACAGACTTTTTTGAGCTTCATTTTATGAATTGCAAAATAAACTAAGCAGGGGAGAGAGATGTCCTTTTGTGCACTGTCACCCCCTACCTCCCTCACCCCTGCAAAGCACAGTGGGGTGGTACAGTTGGCCAGACTGTGGACTTGGCAGATAAGCAAGGTTGCTTCCAATGAGATTCTTTTGATATTTCAGTTGTTACTTTAAGATGGGTTCAGAGACAGACCTATTTTGTTATTAATGTCATCCTTTAACAAATAATTTAGTTCCTAATACTTATCTATGAAACCCAATAAGTGATACTTAGGCAATAAATATAGTCTGATATAAACTGGGACTGATCACTAGCCCCAGTTAATTTAGCTTTGGCTTATGATTCCAAGAGGTAAAAGGGATAAGGTGGTTTAACTGGTCCGGGTCATAGTGTCCACTTTGTAAAATTGGGAGGTTGGACTACATATCTCTGCACTCCTTCCAGCTGTGATATTTACAATTCTGTGATCATTTGTGTGGGACAGACAAGAGAACTGTCTTTGTTAATCACTGGTTGTGGTGAGATCTGCTGGAAGATGTTGTTGAACCCTCTGGTCTCAGTGCTTACACTGCTAAAAACAGGTCCTGGCCCTGCCCTGGTTGATAAAGCTGCTGTAACAATGATGGGCAGAAGCTATTAACAAATTTGGCAACCGGCCTTTTCTCCCACAGCAGTAGTTTTCAGACCAGTTCAGGCAGAGCTTTGCTCCCAGGTTGCTGCTGCTGCCTCTTAATGATACCAATAAGAACTCCCTCTTCTCACTTCTCCCTCTCTGTCTCTGACTCCTTTATGAAACAAGAGGCTATTCTGCACCTATTCTGATACTTCATTATCCTATCTCCCTCAGGCTTTACTAAACAAAGAAATCATAGGGCATCAACTTTATAATTTAGGCAGCCGGAGATCATTTCCCCAGGATAGGGGTGGGTAGGTAGCTCATTCCCCCTGGCATGAGGCAGCATTGCTAAATGGCCCGTGTTTTGTCTGCCAGGCTTAGGCTTTGTTAAACCCATTCAGCATTCTCTGTATTTGAGTTAAATTATAGTGGCAAACCAAGCCCCTGTACTTTTAGGAGGGTAGGGGTTAGGGAAAAAATGGAAAGTGTGTCATTTATAGGCCCTGCTACTTGCTAATTGCTCAAGGAATTTTTGTTTAATCCACTATCACTGTGCTTACTCCTGCCAGATCCTTTATTTCCCCTAGTTGCTGCCTTCATGGCCTTCTCCATAGCAACAAGCTCTGTGACAAAAAGGCTATGGTGAGGAATTGAGTAGTTCCCCCTCCCACAAGCTGTACTCTATTTTCTGTTTAGTATGTCTTTAAAAAGCTTAAAAGACTGTTATCGAATACTTCTCTACCCCCACTGAATTCAGTACCAAATGTAACTTTTTCACCCTGAACTGTTTCAGTGAACAACCTGCCTTCTTATTTGACTCAGACTATGCCCATCTTTTGAAAAATTTCTTGTATCCTTCAGTACATGAAATACTGTGCATATTCCCATTTACCATGCTCCCCTCTGCTTTTCAGCTTTTATTCTGCTCCTTAGAATCATTCTATTAAAAAAATCTAATAGAAATGGAGAAAGAATGGATGAAGAAGGTGGAAACCCTCCCCGACCATCCCTCAAGCACAGTTGCGTTAGATGCTAGGCTGTTCCGCTATGGAGTTTGGGCAGACTGCCCAAAGTAGAGAACTAGCTTGCTAGTATAGAACCAGCTGATCCTGCTACTGATGTACAGGAGTCACAAACCTAAGTGTTTTTGTTTTTAATTTAATAGGTCTTACTGAACATTAATAGAAATAGAAATATGTGCACAAGTCATAAGCATGCAGGTCATCACATTTTCAAGGTGTGCCCACTTCATGTTATCAGTACCTAGATGAAGAAATGCATTATTACCACAACCTCAGAAACCCCTTCATTCGTCCCTTCCAACAGCTAACCCCTTCAAAAAAAAAAATCAATTCTGCCAGCATCATAGATTAGTGTTCTCCATTTTGAACATTATATAAATAAAATCATTATAGTGTATACTTTTTTAGGTCTATCTGTTCAACATTATGCCAGTGAAATTTATCCGTGTTGTTACACGTAGTGGTACTTTGTTTATTCTCATTATTTTATAGTATTTCATTATGTGAATGTAACACTATTCAGTTGTTGATGAGCATTTGGATTGTTTGCAGTTTGGGGCTGTTATGCAAAACACTGCTAGAAAAATTGTTCTATATGTCTTCTGAGGAATATATATACACAATCCTATTCTGTATATACTTAGGAATGGAATTCCTGAGTCCTTAGGTGCACATATGGTCAGCTCCAGTGGATATTGCCAGTTTTCCAAAGTGTCTAAACCAATTTATACTCCTCCTTCTGATTAGAATCCTGGTTGCTTTGCATCCTTATCAACACTTGACCTTACTTGTCTTTTTCATTTTAGCCATCGTGTTTGGTGTATGTGTGATACTAATTTGCATTTCCATGAAGATCATGAAATCAAGCTCTTTTCATGTGCTTATTGGCCATTTGGAAATCTTTTATGAAGTGCATGTTCAAACCTTTTAACCACTTTGGGATTCGGTTGTGTTTTTTCTTACAAATTTGTAGGAATTTTTTTGTATATTCTATGAGCTCTTTATCAGATACATATGTATTATAAATGTCTTCTTATTTTGTATCTTGCCTTTTCTCTTAATGGTACTTTTCATGAATGGAAGTTCTTCATTATTATAAAGTCTAGTTTTTCTTTTTTTCTTCTATAGTAAGTGCTTCCTGTCCTGTTTAAGGAAATTTTGCCTTTTCCAAGGTAATAAAGATATTTTTTTACGTGTTTTTGAGAATTTTATTTTTTTTTTAATTTTCATATATAGATTTACAGTCTATCTGAGATTGATTTTTGTTTAGGGTATGAGTTGGGAGTCAAGATTCTACTTTTTCCGTATGGTTACCTAATTGACCCAGCACCTTATTGAAAAGGCCATCCTTCCCCCCCCACTCCCCCCCACCCCACCGCACTGCAGTGTCACGTCTATTATGTCAAGTGACATAGGTGTGGGTTTATTTCAGGACCCTGTCTTCTGTTCCATTCATCCATTTGTCTAGCCTTATGTCAGTACTGCACTTTTTTTTTTTTTAACAATTTTATCCATTTATTTGACAGAGAGGGATCACAAGTAGGCAGAGAGGCAGGCAGAGAGAGAGAGAGGAGGAAGCAGGCTCCCCGCTAAGCAGAGAGCCCGATGCGGGACTCGATCCTGAGATCATGAGATCATGACCTGAGCTGAAGGCAGAGGCTTAACCCACTGAGCCACCCAGGCACCCAGTACTACACTTTCTTAATAACTATAGCTTTATGAGGCTTGGTATCTAGTACTGTAAGTTCTTCCAGCTTTATTGTACTACTTCAAGATTGCCTTGGGTATTCTTGGCCTTTTGCATTTTCATATAAATATTAGGATCAGTTTGTGAATTTTTATGACAAAAAACACCCTGCTGAGATTCTGATTGGGATTACATTAGATCTACAGATAAATTTGAGTAAGACCCAAAGTTTTATCCTTTTATTTAAGCTAGTGTTACTCAGTTGGGGATGGCAGGGTGGTGCATGAGATCAGAGCAAGTCTGTGGTATCAGTTGGGGAGCTTGTTTAATTAGAAGATACGTTGACGTCCCTTACTCCTAATGTTCTGAATTAGCAGGCTCAGTATAGAGCTTAGGTATTTATTATGAAATGGCTTCCCAAAGAATTATAATTTGCTTCCACCACCACTGTGTTCCACCCCACCACCCCCATTTGAGAGCCACTAACCTAGACTGTAATCTTGGCTAGCAGCAGTAATTCATTGAGGCTAACTGAGGTAAAATCTGACTGATTTAATCAATACAAGGTCTGCTTTGGGGGCTGTATTTCCTAAGGCTACTGTAAGAAAGTACCAAAAACTAGATAGTTTAGAACAAATTTATCTCATAGTTGTGGAGACTAGATGTCAGAAATCAAGCAGTAGGACTACTCTCTCTGATACTTCAGGGAAGAATGCTTCCTTGCCTCTTCTAGCTTCTGGTGTTTGCCGGTAATCCTTGGCATTCCTTGGCTTATACATGTCATCACTCCAGTCCCATGGCTGACTTCTCTCTGTGTGCCTTCACATCTTCTTCCCTCTGTGTGTCTGTTAGTGTGTCCAAATTTCCCCTTTTATTAGGACACCAGTCATATTGGATTAGAGCCCACTTAAATGACCTCATTTTAACTTGATTGCCTTTGTAAAGACCTTGTTTCCAAATAAGATCACATTCTGAGGTGTCAGGGGTTAGGACTTCAGTTCAACCAATTGAGGGGGACACAATTCAACCCAAAATAGAAGCCATTGAAAATTTCAAAATAATTATTGTCACAAGTTAGAGAGAGGAAGGAAATCCAGAAGTGTTTATAATCCTAAGAGACGCTGCTTCCCAAAGCCACTCTGGGCAGAAGATCATCCACTCTGATCTCAACCATTCCTCTCTCTACATCACTATCTCCTGTCTTTTTTGGCTCTGAGAACTACAATGTGGTTTGGTTCTGCTCTGTTAACAAAGCCTGAAAATGCCAAGTGGATGTTACCGAGAAAGAAAAAGAGGCTTCAGCAGTTAGCTGTTTCTGTCAGCCTGTACCTGAAAAAGGCTGAAAGGAAAAGTGTCTCATGTAGACTAGCCCCCAGCCATGTTCTTATCCTGGTTCTTCCTGTTAGGCCATAAAGCAGTAAAACCATGGACAAGTGTGATTCCATCTCAGCCTCAGGCAAGTATTTCTTCAAAGCTGTCACACTGAGATGATACCATCCCCTCTTATTTCCAGTAGCTTTCAGACAGGTACTCCAGCTGGACAGCCGAGGGCGTGATGACCTGTGCTGAGCTGCCTCCCATTGTGGGTAGAGTGTGTGGTTACCTCAGCCAGAAGAAAGGGAGGATGTGAGATTTCAGGGTGTGGTGAGCCAGGCTTTGTTGCACTTAGATGAAGTTTCCATGGTGTTGGAACTTAGAGATGGGAGGAGGTTTCATATTAGATCTTTACTCTTCCTCCCCAGCCACCCTGTCCCCATAGTCTGGGGGTAGAGTGGCCTACATTTGATAGATGTCCCACTTTGGCCTTATATCTCTACCCTATACCAGTTCTCTGCGTGTTTATCCTTTAGCAATAACAGATCTACCTAACCAACTCCCCAAATTGGTGCTTGCTTGACAGTGGTTTCAGCTGGCCTTTTACTATACTTTTGCCTGAAATTCTGCGGAGAGAAAATACCATGGTCATGTAAAAATTGTTCCAGGATGATGGGTGTTACCTTGTGCTTTCTTGGCTCATTCAGCCCCAAAGGATCCCAGAAATAAGGGCTTAGGATTTTTGTTTCCTGTCAGTCCCAGAACTGAAGGCAGAAGAAATTGAAGACACCATTTTCTACAGCAGTGGTTCCCAGATTTTGCTGCACATTAGAATGTGGGGGCAGGGGCGCCTGGGTGGCTCAGTGGGTTAAGCCGCTGCCTTCGGCTCAGGTCATGATCTCAGGGTCCTGGGATCGAGCCCCGCATCGGGCTCCCTGCTCAGCAGGGAGCCTGCTTCCTCCTCTCTCTCTGCCTGCCTCTCTGCCTGTTTGTGATCTCTCTCTGTCAAATAAATGAATAAAATCTTTAAAAAAAAAAAAAAAAAAAAGAATGTGGGGGCAGGGATTTAAAGAGCTGGTGCCCAGGTCTTGCCCAGTTAAATTAAATCACAGTGTATGCAGGTAGGAACCAGGTGTCAGTATTTTTTTTTAAAGATTTTATTTATTTATATAAAATCAAATAAATAAATAAATGACAGAGAAATAGAGCCCAAGCAGGTGGAGTGGCAGAGGGAGAGGGAGAAGCAGACTCTCTGCTGAGCAGGGAGCCCGACGTGGGGCTCAATCCCGGGATCCTGTGGTCATGACCTGAGGGGAAGGCAGACACTTAACTGACCGAGCCACCCAGACACCCAGGTGTCAGTATTTTTTTTTTTTTAAGATTTTATTTATTTGACACAGAGAGAGAGAGATCACAAGTAGGTAGAGAGGCAGGCAGAGAGAGAGGGGGAAGCAGGCTCCCCGCTGAGCAGACAGCCCCATTCGGGGCTCCATCTCAGGACCCTGAGATCATGACCTAAGCTGAAGGCAGGGACTTAACCTACTGAGCAACCCAGGCGCCCCCAGGTGTCAGTATTTTTAATCATCTAGGGTTGTGTCCCATGTGCACCAAGTTGGGGAACCACTGTTCTATGAACTTCAAACATTTTGGCTGAAGACTTTATTCCAAATTGCTTTATATAACCTCAGAGATTTATACTTAAGAGTATTAATAAAGGGCTCCTAGGAAATATAGATCTTCTTTGGAAGTATATTCTCTAAGGGAATAATAACCACACTTCTGCCTTTGGGTTTCTAGTTTTGGAAGATTCATACGTGATTTGATCCTTCCCTACAGTCGGATCCCTGACTTGCAAATGAATGGATTGCCAGGATAAATGAGATTAAAAAAACAAAAAACAACAACAACAATGACAAAAACACCTGGAGATAATTGCTGTTAAGCTGATCTGAGGTTCTGCCTGCTTGAGATTTGGTAGGACATAAGAATTTATAGCATAGTAAAGCATTCTCTCCAATAATTTTCACAGCTGTAGACAAATTTGGGGCCAGAGTTTTAAAATATGACACTCTTAATCAAAGTTCCTGATATTACTATTGGTGAACCCATAAAAAAGAATAGTTTTCAGAATGCAGCCGATTTAGGGAAAAAATCTTAGGTAGTAGATGAATTACAGATGGCCCTAGTTTTCCTTAGTCTTTTCATTTCTTAAAATGACTTCCTTGCATGAATTTCTAATTCTATTCACCCTTTTCCTACACCTCTGGTTTGAACTTTAGTCCTGGAATAAACAGTGCTCAAATTTTGCCTTATCTCTAATCACAGGACGAGTTTAAGCATTAGTACACCAGAGATCAGCTGTGAGAAATAAATGATTCCTCTGTTCCGCCACTTAGGGTTTCCACTGATGTTGGAGTTTCAAACCAGCCTTCCTCATAAGCATATCCTTTTGTAACTCTCTTCTCAGTCCTCCCATTTTCCTGTGGTGTACTGCTCCAGCCCAAGATGCCGCTATACTTATATCTTTCCAAAAACTGTGACTGACTGACTTCTGCTCCACACCTATCTCTATAGAGAACTAGAAAACTTGAAGTTTTCTGGGAGTCAAGACATTTGTTGCAGATGCATCCTCCTCCTTCTTGCCCCATTGACAAACATGTCTGTCATTCTCATTTAGAAAGAAATTAAACCTATGCAAAGCCATCTTAACAGGCCCTTGATCATTTAGTGGTGGCTAAAAAGATCTTTGGCCCATATAAGAAGTATGGGGAGTAATAAAGAGGGCTTTACCAGGAAAGCAAAGAGAAGAGCACAACTGAAGGCATATTTAATTTTCAGAGAACAGGACTACATTGTACCACACTTGGGCATTAGTGTAAAAAGTGTTAGCAACAACCGTTAATGTTTCTTGTTAACCACTCCCATTAGCATTGGCCATTAGCTTAGCTCTTTTTGTTTCTCTAACCACATTAAGGAAATACAGCTTCCAAGGGAATCTTTTTTAAGGTGACAAGCTTTTTAAAAAAAAGAAGGAGAGGGGTTCCTCAGTGGCTCAGTCGTTAATACTCTGCCTTCCTGCCTTTGGCTCAGGTCGTGATCCCAGGGTCCTGGGATCGAGCCCCACATTGGGCTCCCTGCTCAGCGGGAAGCCTGCTTCTCCCTCTCCCACTCCCCCTGCTTGTGTTCCCTCTCTTGCTGTCTCTGCTTCCTGTCAAATAAATATATAAAATCTTTTTTAAAAAGGGGGGGAAGAAAAGGAAAAAAGGGTCTTTTAAGGGTACCTGGGTGGCTCAGTCAGTTAAGTGTCTGCCTGTGGCTCAGGTTATGATCCTGGGGTCCTAGGATCAAACTCCGTGTTGGGCTCCCGTGCTCAGCAGGGAGCCTGCTTCTCCCTATCCTGCTCCCCCTGTTTGTACTCTTTCTCTCCCCCGCATCAAATAAAATTTTTATAAAAGAAAAATAAAAAAGGGTCTTTTAAAAATAATAGATGATAGAACTAATGTTTGCACACCCAGGAATAAATCCCTTTACCATGGCTTCTGCCTTGAGACATGAGTCTTAGGAGTCAGTTGTAAATTTCATAGAACATATGAAATGGTTTGGTACGAACAGGCTCTTGTTATAGGCCCACTTGTTTTTAAACTGTGCAAACGATCTGATATGTCATCTATAAATGGTGAGCAAAGTTGATGAGTTCTTGATCCAGTGGGTAACTTGGTTTTTGTTGTAAAAGTTACTAAGCTGATGGGGCGCCTGGGTGGCTCAGTTGTTTAAGTGTCTGCCTTTGGCTCAGGTCGTAATCCCAGGGTCCTAGAATTGAGTCCCACATCGGGCTCCCTGTTCAGCTGGGAGTCTGCCTCTCCTCCCTGCTCGTGCTCTCTATCTTGCTTTCTCTCTCAAATAAATAAATAAAATCTTTTTTTTTTTTTAGATTTTATTTATTTGACACAGATCACAAATATGTAGAGAGGCAGGCAGAGAGAGAGAGGGGGAAGCAGGCTCCCCTCTGAGCAGAGAGCCGGACGCGGGACTCGATCCCAGGACCCCCGAGATCATGACCTGAGCTGAAGGCACCCGAGATCATGACTTGAGCTGAAGGCAGAGGCTTAACCCACTGAGCCACCCAGGTGCCCCAATAAATAAAATCTTAAAAAAAAAATAAAAGTTACTAAGTTGAAAGGTTGAAATAGAGAAACTTTTATATGTATCTTTAGACCAAGAGATCCTCTACTAAGTCACATCTAGTAAGAGGAGGCATGTGGATGCTTAAAAGTCTTCATTTTGAGCTTTTCTATACTGTACTTTGAATTCATGATGAGAGGTAGTAAGCTATAATTTCCTTCTGCATTTTCTAGCCCACTACTAGCAACTATTATTTTGTCTTTTTTTTTTTTTTAATTACATTTTTTTACTGAGTTAAAAATGCCTGGTTTCTTGGATAGGACACCAAAAGCATGGGCAATAAAAGAAAAAAAATAGTTAAATTTTATTCCATTGAAATTAAAAACTTTTATTCATCAGAAGATACTGAGAGTTAAAAAGACAACCAACAGAATGAGGAAAAAGTATTTGCAAATCATGTATCTGATAAGGGATTAATGTCCAGAATATATAAAGAACTCCTGCAACCCAACAGCAAAAATACCAAACAACCCAATTCAAAACTGAGGAGGAGCACCTGGGTGGCTCAGTTGGTTAAGCGTCTGCCTTTAGCTCAAGTCATGATCCTAGATTCCTAGGATTGAGCCCCAAGAGTCTGCAGAGTTCCCTCTTCAGCAGGGAGCCTGCTTCTCCCTCTCCCTCTGCCCTCCCCACCCCCTACACTTTCTCTCTTGCTCACTCTCTCTCCCAACTAAATAAATAAAAGTTAAAAAAAAAAAAAAAGGCAGAGGACTTGAATAGACATTTTGCCAAAGAAGATAGACAGATGACCGGTAAGTGCACAAAAAGATGCTCCGCATTCTTAATCACAAGGGAAATGTAAATTAAAACCACAGTGAGATACTTCACACTTACTAGGAGGGCTGTTATCACAAAAGGAAATAGAAAAAGACAATAGCAAGTGTTGGAGATGATGTGAAGAAGTTGGAACCCTTATGGATTATAGATGGGAGCATAAAATGTCATAGCCATTGTGGAAAACACTGTGGTCATTCTTCAAAAAGTTAAACATAGAATTAACCTATGATCTAGCAATGCCATTCCTAGATAGAGACCCCAAATAATTGAAAACAGGTGTTCAAACAAAACTTGTACATGAATATGGACGGAAACAACCCAATGTCCACCAACAGATGAATAGATAAAATGTGTATACCTTCAATGGGATATTAATTAGGCAATGAAAAGGAATGAAGTATTGACACATGCTACAGTGTGGATAAACCATGAAGACATCATGCTAAATGAAATAAGCCAGACACAAAAGAATAAATAATATATGATTTCACTTAGATGAGGTATCTAGAATAGGCAAATTTAAGGAGACAGAAAATAGAAAAGAGTTACTAGGAGCTAGGAGTCAGAGGGAACAGGGAGTTTTTGTTTAATGGTCACAGAGTTTCTTTTTGAGGTGATGAAGAACTTTTGAAAATAGGTAGTAATTATAGTTCTCAAAAAAACTGGTAAAACTTTTTATAGACAATCTGGGAGAAATCATAAATCACAAAGAAGAGAGAACTGCTGTTGGGATTTTATTGTATTACACATACATTTTTTGTTTTAGTTTTAACAAATTGGGACCTGTCTCTGTGTATTTATATTTGTAATCTTTGTTTATGGATGAATATATAATGAGCATTTCCCGGTAACCTTTTTTTTAAAGATTTTATTTATTTATCTGAGAGGGGGAAGAGAAGGAGATCACAAGCAGGAGAAGGAGCAGAGGGAGAGGCAGAAGGAGACTCCTCACTGAGCAGGGAGCCTGATGCAGGGCCCCATCCCAGGACCCTGAGATCATGACCTGAGCAGATGCTTAAGGCAGATGCTTAACTAGCTGAGCCACTCAGGTGCCCCCTCTCCTATAACATTAAATTGTCTCCTGCAACGTTGTTAAAAAACCACACATTCTATATTAAAGGATGTATCATGGTTGATTTAATCAAATTACATTCCCTTCTCTTTTTTTTTCATGACTTTAAAAAAGATACTTCTGAAAATTTTCAGCCCTTTAAGAACTTAGCTTTTTCATATCATCAATAAAATACTCACAAAGGGAAACACATTATGTGTCTCATAATAACCTTCTAGCTTTGCACTGTTGAATTTCTTCCTCTAGCTCTTTTTCCTGTTTCTGTCCTCTTGCTGCCTTTTACTTTGACATTTTCTTTTTTGCTTCTTGCCTCTTCTGCTCTTTGCCACCAACATGCGGCTTTATTGCTGCTTCTGTTTCTTTTCTGGCAGAGAGAGGTCAAACATAAAATCAATAACCTCCTTCTCAGCCAAAAATAAACCTACAAGTGTTGATGTCTTTCACTCTAGTCCACAATTTTATTCTCAAGTGCAGTACACAGACCATTTAGTGTTTTACACCTGGAAATGTGGGCTGCTGAGAACCAAGAAAGCATATCCTCATCTTGTGAGACAACATAGTTAAAAATAAAAGCTTTAGAGTGAGACTGATTTTGATTCAGATCCTGGCTTTGTATCTTATTTAGCTGTGAAACACAGGAATAGATTGTCTAACCTTACATTTCTTCACCTGTGAGATGGGAATGATAATACTTTGGAGATTGCTGAGAGGATTAAATATGAGATAATATATGAAAGACTTGGGCGCCTGGGTGGGTCAGTTGGTTAAGCATCTGCCTTCAGCTCAGGTAATGATCCCAAGGTTCTGGGATCAGGCCCTGCATCAGACTGCCTGCTCAGCAGGAAGCCTGCTTCTCCCTCTCCCTCTGCCCCCACCACCCAACCTACTTGTACACTTTATCTCTGTCAAATAAATAAAAATCTTAATAGATACATGGAAGACTCTTCATAATAAATGGTAACTTTTTAATTAAAAGCAATGCTTTTTATTTTTTATTGAAGTATAGTTGACATGCAGTGTTAATGTTTCAGGGGTACAGTGTAGTGATTTGACAGTTCTGTACATTATGTTATGCTCATCATGATAAATGCAGTTACCATCTGTCATCATACATTATTACAATACTATTGACTGTATTCCCTATGCTGTACTTTTCATCCCAGTAAGTGGTAACTATTATCTTGAAAACTATCACTGTACACTCACATCCCACCACCTTCCCCCACCCCCGCCAAAAAAAAGTCAGAAAAAGCAATAGGAGATTTAACAAGGAACTAAGCATCTTTTTCTATTACTAGACCTCAGAAACTTCTTCCACAACTTTAGTGGGATTTTATTAGTGCCTACATCTCAACTGAGTGAGCAGACTCAATGTATGATAACAGTTAAGTTCTAGGATGCTACTGATGGTTCATCTTATAAGTAGAAGAGGAAGATGGATGCTTATTGCAAATTCTGCAACAAATTTTGTCTGGCAGCAAGACATAAATAAAAGGCAAGAATTTGAATTGACTCCAGTTCAAACTTACTGTCAGACAAATTCAGACATTTGCTTTTAAATGTGAGCCCAGTGAAGTAAAATATGTATAGTGTGTTTGGTTTTTACAGTCAGTGTTAACCCTTAGGTGAGTCTTGAAAAGGTAGAATTATTATAACATTAAACAAAGCATCAAAAATACAGGATTCAGTTTAGCTTATTTGTGGTTTCTTTAAAAATTCTAGATCTTTATACTACATTTTAGTAACATAAAGTCAGTATTGCTGAACTTCCTTGAACCCCAGCACACATACACACAGCCTACCCATGCTGCTAGAAATTTGGTGAACCACACAGAGATGAGTGTCAAAAACTAACTGATTCTTTCAAAGATTTTTATTCTTTTAAAGAAGGAAGAGTAAGTAGTTGAGGAGTTCCTATTCTGCTGTCAGCTCATCAGCCAGAGATGAAATGTGGTTCCTATCTAAACCCTCTGTGAGGAGTTAAGCCTGTGTTGGGGTTATTCATTCTGTTCATTCGTTACTGAGTACCTGCTAAATACTTATATAGAGAAAAGAGAAAAATGTAGATGTTATCTCTTCTAATACAGCAGCATTGCGGGGGCAAGGGGGCTGGAGAGGGGTAGGTGCCACTTTTTATTGTTTGCATGTATACGTGAAATGGCACAACATTCAAAAGGTACGAAAAGGATAAACAATAGAAAGTCTTCCTCCCCTGTTCAGGAGCTCACCTACCTTGAGATAACAAGAGTTATAATTTCAAAGTGTAGTTATTGATATCATATTTTAAATCAGAACATTTATTTAGAAATAGAAATACTATAGCAGGCACAGGGATACATTTTGGGATATCAGATAAATTACAAAAAGTAAATCATTAATTTCTAAATCAAATAAGTTCAGGGGCACCTGGGTGGCTCAGTTGGTTAAACATCTGGCTTCAGCTCAGGTAATGATCCCAGGGTCCTGGGATCGAGCCCTGCATCTGGCTCCCTGCTCCATGGGAGCCTGCTTCTCCCTCTGCCTGCCATTCCTCGTGCTTGTGCTCTCTCTCTGTCAAATAAGTAAATAAAATATTTTTTTAATTAAAAAAAATTTTTTTAATCAAATAAGTTCAATCACAATAGACAACATAAAATTTGTGTCTGGAAGTTTTGGGATTTAGGATCGAAGCTAGATTAAGTTTAGAGGAGGTATAGAAAATCCATAGGAAAAAAAGTCTGTAAGCAAAAGTTACCTGTAGAATAGGACAACCATGTGTTAAAGGGAGAGAGATCTTCTCTACAAACTCCAGTAATTTGTCTTTAACATCTCAACCTCCTGAAAGTAGGAAGCTGAGGAGTTGGGCATCAGTAAAGAGAGAGAAACCATTACACAGAACTTTGAAAAAGGAGACTGTAAAACTTTGAGGAAAAACCTTTCAGGATTTACATCTTCACCTGATACTGAAAATAGCTAACATGATTAGATAGATGATAGAATACTCTTTTAGTGTCCAGTATGTGTATTGGGGTTGATAAGAGGGCAATTTTTTGCCATTTACTTAAAATTAATAAAAAACTAAAAATACTCTTTAATAATGGCCCAGTAGAACCAGTTTGGCTGTCTAGAAACAGACCCTTATTTATAAGCTAACCAATGGAAATGGGAAGGATCTTTTAGTATTAAGTATTGGGGAGATTCTCTGTGAAGGAAAAAAAATTGACTTAGAGACCCATATTTGTTTATCTACGTTTATACAAATATATACATATCTAAAATCATCACATTTTACACTTTAAATATCTTACTATTTTATTTGTCAATTATACCTTAATTTTTTTATTAACATATAATGAAACATAATTGTTTCAGGGGTACAGGTCTGTGATTCATCAGTCTTACACAATTCACAGCTCTCACCATAGCACATACCCTCCCCAGTGTCCATCACCTAGCCACCCCATCCTTCCCATATACCTTAATTTTTAAAAGATAATGTCCAAAATAGATAAGTATATATGTATGTACGTGTTTATACATATAAACACGTACATACACATATATAAATTCAAGATTTATTAAAGAGATAACATGTTTGATTTTTATAAAGCCACTTAATTAAAATAATACATAAATTCCAGATTTCTAGATGAAAAGGCTAACCATAAAAGTAGTGGAAGAAATCACAAAGAAAAAAGATCTGCTGATTTGGTTACATTAAAATGTAAACCTTTACTAAGTCAAAGAACATCTTGAACAACTTTGCCTAAGGCTAGTCCTGTATACTTCTAAATGGGGTGGAATAAAAAGAAATTTATACCCTGTCACATTTTTGCCATGTAATACCAAGCAGGCAGCTTTGTTTTCTAAGATTTATGGAGTTGTTTTTTCACATTTGCTTTGTTTATGGGAGCTCCTTTTCAGGAAATCTTATAACTGAGTATTTTCAAGTAAATATAGGCAAGTAACTATACCACCAAATAGTGTGTATGAAGAGCCCTATTAATAATGCATTCAGCAGATGCCATACCATTGAGAACTAAAAGAGATCACTTTTGGCTAAATTATAGAGCTCAGTTAGTTTTCAGCTTTTCCCAAAAGGGTGACTCTGGATAAGGTGAGCAATTCACACCAGCTCTTTATTAGCTTAGTAGTTATTTTTTAGCTCGGAGACCAGGTAACTGAAATTGATGCCTAATTTTATGCTCTTATTAGTTAGGAGCAGTGAGCCATTGCTCAGCCTCTATTCAGTGAGAGCATTCCGAGCCCATCATCACTAGCGTTGGAGGGCAAAGATTGTGACAGAGCTGTCAAGAGGACTATACAGGGAGAAAGCATCTTTGATGGAGCAAGAATATAAGATGACCTAAAGGTTTGTAAGCTGCCCCGGCATTAGTAGCTGATGGAGGAGGCCCAGGTAGAAGTTTCTTATAGGTGTTCTCCAGATACCAACGCTGGAGTTTTCTAGAGATGCTCTCCTCTTGAGGAGTAAGTAGAAGCTGTTTTATTTCTATTCACAGATTATTTTTTAAAAGCAAACCAAAAAGGGGCATCTGAGTGGCTCAATTGGTTGAGTGCCCAACTCTTGATTTCGGCTCAGGTCATGATCTCAGGGTCATAGGATCAGGCCCCAGTCCAGCTCCTCACTCAGTGATGAGTCACTTGAGATTCTCTCCCTCTCTCTCAAATAAACAAATCTTTTTTAAAAAAACACAACACCTCCGGGTGCCTGGGTGGCTCAGTGGGTTAAGCCTCTGCCTTCGGCTCGGGTCATGATCCTAGGGTCCTGGGATTGAGCCCCGCATCAGGCTCTCTGCTCAGCGGGGAGCCTGCTTCCTCCTCTCTCTCTCTCTGCCTGCCTCTCTTTCTACTTGTGATCTCTGCCTGTCAAGTAAATAAATAAATCTTTAAAAAAAAAAAACACACACACACACAACACCTCATAACATGAAATCCTAGAGTTCAGTTCACATCTCTCTATCGCTGCGTCATATTACCTAAGATACTGAAAGTCTGTACAGAATGAACAGTATGGCTGTTCCTAAACAGGGATTCCATTTGGTCCAAATACCTAATAATATATAACAGAATTTAGGATGTCTGTTATATGGATGTCCAAAGATTTTAATTTAAGCCAATCTTTAAAAACTTCTTGCTAGTCCCTAAACAGCCCCTTATTTCCTTAAACAGGTTAGAATATTCATTACCTACTCTATGCATTCCTGTTATGTGTTAGATTAGTAGTGGTAAACATTGCTGGTAATAATGTCTTCTGCTTTATATTAAGAGTTTTGCCTATTTTACTTAATTGTAGGTTACAAACTTCCTGGAAGCAGAGACTGAAAATTATTCAGTCCCATTCCTCTGCTTCCCAACAAACACCAATACCACATTGCTTTGAATTATAGCTCTTTGTAGATTGGATGAGAAAACACTGGTGTTTGAGTTGTCTGTGGTTTTAATTTCTTAGCAATGTCCAGGATTTCTCACTGTCCATGACTAGGAACGAAAGGGCAATAAAACTGGTAGAGGAGCTATTAGGTGCTAAGGAGTCATAAATTACCTCTTACCCTTTATGTAATTTTGAAGGAAACTTCAGTTATAAAAGATAATATGGTTGCTCTAGCACCATCTAGAGGAAAGTCTAAAAATGTTTAAAACTTTATTTTACAACTTCGTTTATCAGTTCATTTAAATCTAGATGCCACATCCTTCCTGTCTTTCCTCTTTTACTAAATATATCATGTTATGGCAAGGTATAGTTCAATCAGCTCTTCAACCAAACTTTACTCTGTCTTTATCCATTGTTACCTGACAGCATGTTATTTTTTTGTGTGTTTATCTGTTCCAGCTAGACTATAAGATACATTAGGCTATGATAGGGACAATGACTTCTACCATAGCCCCTAACTACTGATAGGAACTTATTACATATTGATTATTAAATGATAGGTATAAACATTACAGATAACCTTGTGGGTTATATATAACAATAGAGATTATTCTTTGTTTTTTTTAAAGATCTTATTTATTTGAGAGAGCACTAGCAGAGGGAGGGGAAGAGGGAGAGGAAGAAGCAGACTTCTGGCTGAGTAGGAAACCCGATGCAGCACTTGATCCCAGTACCCCAAGATCAGAACCTGAGCCAAAGGCAGCCACTTAACCAACTAAGCCAACCAGATGCCCCAGTATAGATGATTCTTAACAACATAGTGCCAAGTTTAAAAAAATAAACAATGAAATCCGTAACATAATCCTATATATGTAAATTAAAATACATGAAATCAAAACAATATACATTTTGTATGAATATGTACAAACAAAAATGTGTACATTACATATAAAGAATGGCTATTGGGAAGAAGGGGCATGGGATTTGTGTAAAATGAGTCAAGGGATTATTAACAAAGAGGCTGAAAACCATAACCTTCATTCTTACCATATTTAGAAAATAGTAGATGAGTAACAGTTGTTGGGAGAGGGTAAATTAAGCAACCCAGCACAAACCAATCAAAAGTTGTTATCTTATTTTCTATCTGTAACAATGGATTAGTGCACCAATCAAACAACTAACAAGTATTTATTTAGCATCAAGTATTAGACTGACTGACTTTATGGTCTTTTCTTAATCTCTAACACAGCCTCAGCTCATCATTACAGGACTTTACTCTTCCTTACATGTGCTATGCTCATCCCAGATCCTCTTAAGATTTACAAAATCCTACCTATTCTTTCATCTACATACACTTCCTGGCTCTACCACAGTATGCAGCTTTTTTTTAAAAAATTTTTTTAAAGATTATTTATTTATTTGACAGAGATCACAAGCAGGCAGTGGGGGGAGGGGGGAAGCGGGCTCCCTGCTGAGCAGAGAGCCTGCTGCGGGGCTCCATCCCAGGACCCTGGGACCAGGACCTGAGCCGAAGGCAGAGGCTTTAACCTACTGAGCAACACAGGCGCCCCAGCTTTTTTTTTATTCAGCATTTTTTACTAATGATTTTATGTATATTCATTTTTCTTCCCCCGCCACCCCAAGAGAGTAAAACTGTCAATTCAGTAAAAATTTTGAATTTCCAATAGCACTGGCACATTAATGGAGAATAATAAGTGATAAATATTTGCTGGCTAATTGCATGAAACCAGTATATAAAGTAGATTAATCTGATAGTGATTTACCAGCTGGATTGACAAAAAAAATTAAAACCTGGAGTTAGGGACACAAGTCAGAGGCTGTTGCAATAGTCTACAGTTGAGTTAATAAGGACTTGGACTCTGATGGTTGTGGTGGGAATGGAGAGGAAGACATTGAATTCAAGGAGTTCTAAGCCAGAATGACAGGCCATAGTGACTGACTGTTATCCAGATGCCACCAAAAGCCAGCTCTGCTTCCTCCCCTTTCAGCCCATGATCCCTCCTAGTTATGCTGAAGGTCCCTGCTTCCTTTCCAGTTCATCAGTAGCCTCTCTTCAGGTCCTGAATTCTCATAATTTAGGAGAATTCCATCTGGACAAGCTCATCTCCACAAGGCAAAACTGACAACAGTGGTAGAACTGGCCAGTCCCCAACTTTCTGTCTCCGGGCATGAAGGTAGCAGCAGCTCTGTTAACATTTCTATAAAAAGGCAGAAATAGGGGTGCTTGGCTGCTTCAGTCTGTAGAACACGCGGCTCTTGATGTGAGGGCCATGATTTGAAGCCCCACAGTAGGCGTTGAGTTCACTTGAGGAAAAGAAAAAGGTTGGGGGCTCTGGGTGGCTTAGTCAGTTAAGCATCTGACTCTTGATTTCAGCTCAGGGTGGTGAGATCAAGTCGTGTGTGTGTGTGTGTGTGTGTGTGTGTGTGTGTGTGTGTCAAAAAAAAAGAAAATGGCATCAGTTTTTTTTTTTTTTAAGATTTTATTTGACAGAGACACAGCAAGAGAGGGAACACAGCAGAGGGAGTGGGAGAAGGAGAAGCAGGCTTCTTCCACCCCTGGCAGAGCAGGGAGCCTGATGCAGGACTTGATCCCAGGATTCCAAGATCACCACTCTAGCCGAAGGCAGACACTTAACAACTGAGCCACCCAGGCGCCCCCTAATACTTTTTTTTTTTTTTTTTCATTTCATTTATTTATTTGACAGAGATCACAGGTAGGCAGAGAGGCAGGCAGAGAGAGAGGAAGGGAAGCAGGCTCCCAGCTAAGCAGAGAGCCCAATGCGGGGCTCAATCCCAGGATCCCAGGACCCTGGGATCATGACCTGAGCCGAAGGCAGAGGCTTTAACCCACTGAGCCACCCAGGCGCCCCCTAATACGTTTTATACTCAATATTCCTTTCACTCTTAAAAATTATTAAGTGGGTGCCTGGCTGGCTCAGTTGGGAGAACATGTGACTCTTGATTTCAGGTTTATAAGTTTGAACCTCACGTTGGGAGTAGAGATTACTAAATAAGTATATAGATAAATATTAATGACTTCTTTTTTTATATAAAAATTTTTTTAAGATTTTATTTATTTATTTGACAGACAGAGATTACAGGTAGGCAGAGAGGCAGGCAGAGAGGGAGGAGGAAGCAGGCTCCCTGCTGAGCAGAGAGCCCGATGTGGGGCTCGATCCCAGGACTCTGAGATTATGACCTGAGCCGAAGGCAGAGGCTTTAACCCACTGAGCCACCCAGGCGCCCCAATATTAGTGACTTCTAAGAGCTTTTGTTTATTGATACTGTAGCTCGATGTTTATCATAATAGGAATTAAAATTGAGGAACTGTTAAACTACATATTAACACATTTAAAAACAATAGTAAAAAAACCTATTATATGTGAACATTGTTTATGAAAAATATAGTTTCTAGGGACAACAGGGTGTCTCAGTTGGTTAAATATCTGGCTTCGGCTCAGGTCACAATCCAACCCTGGGACTGAGTCCTGCATCAGTCTCCTTGCTCAGTATGGAGCCTGCTTCTCCCTCTGCCACTATCCCTGCTTGAATTCCCTGTCTCTGTCTCTCTCTCACATACAAATAAATAAAACCTTACTATATATATATTTTTTCTAAAATAAAAATATTTAGGGGCACCTGGGTGGCTCAGTGGGTTAAAGCCTCTGCCTTCAGCTCAGGTCATGATCCCAGGGTCCTGGGATCCTGGGATCGAGCCCCACTTTGGGCTCTCTGCTTAGCTGGGAGCCTGCTTCCCTTCCTCTCTCTCTGCCTGCTTCTCTGCCTCCTTGTGATTTCTGTCTGTCAAATAAATAAATCTTTAAAAAAAAATTTTTTTTTTAGTGAGAAAAATGTTTTGGGTTTTTTTTAAAGATTTTATTTATTTATTTGACAGAGATCACAAGTAGCAGAGAGGCAGACAGAGAGAGAGGAAGGGAAGCAGGCTCCCTGCTGAGCAGAGAGCCCAATGTGGGGCTCTATCCCAAGACCCTGGGATCGTGACCTGAGCTGAAGGCAGAGGCTTTAACCCACTGAGCCACCCAGGTGCCCCAGTGAGAAAAATGTTTTAGATGTATTGACAAATAATTTAAATGTATGACCTAATAGAAGATAAGCTGGATTTTCATCTATACTTTGATTTGTCAAAATATCACGTTATGCAGCCTCTGAAGAACTCTTATGCAGGAGAGAATGAAAATAATAAGATAAATTTGTTTTAATATTATAATGAAAATAGGTTTGACTTTGCTGACCTCTTGAAACTGTCTTTGGGACTTCCCAGGGTCCCTGAACCACACTTGGAGAACCACTGCCTTAAACAATGCTTTTTAGTTTCTCTAAGAGAGACCTAAAGATGTATGTTTCATTTTGTAGCCATGCCTAGGCATTCTTGGTATCTATACTGAAACCCTCATTGCCCATTGGTAGAAATAACATACTTAAAACAGGGATAAAAACAAGTCTTCAGTTTAAAAAAAATTATTGGCTGTTGACCACTTACACATGTAATACTACATTCAAAGCTCGCTGACAAACTTAGTTGTAGGGAGTCACCAGAAATGATTCATCTGACTGATTCCTTTGTCTACCAGTAATAGAATTTTTCCCCATGAACTTTTTTTGTTGTTTTTGTTTAGGGACACCTGGGTGGCTCAGTTGATTAAGCAGCTGCCTTTGGCTCAGGTCATGATCCCAGGGTCCTGGGGTTGAGTCCACAATGGGCTCCTTGCTCAGCAGGGAGCCTGCTTCTCCTTCTGCCTCTGCCTCCCACTCCCCCTGCTTGTACACTCTCTCTCTCTGACAAATAGATAAAATCTTTAAAAAGATTTAAAAAAAATTTTTTTTAGCAATCTCTATACCCAACTTGGGGCTTAAACTGACAACCCTTAGTTGAATGCTTTACCAATTGAGCCAGCCAGGTGCCCCTCCCCATGAACTTCTAATTCAAATATAACAGAGTCTTAAGAGAATCATGACATTAATGGATATAGAATGTATGTAGCCCAGAAGTCAGATAAGAGGACTCTTAGGACTAATGATTGAGCTATCTGAGTGTTGACTCCCGGATTTCCTCTAGAGTAGATTAAGAGAAAGAAGTTGGGTGAGATACAAAAGCTGGTGATAAGGGAAGGATTGCTACTGTTGAAAGGTAGACAAATCAATGACAAGAAAAAGTTACTGCTAACAACCAGAAAGGAGACGGAAAAGCCAAACACAAAAAACCAACAGAGCAATTTGGTTACAATTAATAGAGGGTTATTAACTCTTAATACTCCAGTAACCTTTTTAAAAATAGGTCTGTTTTGTTTTGTTTTGTTAAGTAAACTCTACCCCCAGCATGGGGCTTAAACTCATATCATGAGTTTGAGCCCAAGATCATGCTCCACCCACTGAGCCAGCAAGGCACCAAACCTTTAAAGGGACATCTCTTTACTGCACCATAGATAATTATATGTAGTATAATGCACTGGGTCATTAGCAAAAAGATTAAAATGTCTTCTGTATAGGGAGAGCCCTCAACTTATAAATGGCTTGTATTCCAGAGTTAATCTTCAAAACATTTTGTGGGGACTCAAACCATTTTTCTGTAGAAAGTTAAATGTTATTTTGGGTCCCAAACTGATTTTTTTTTTTTTAAGATTTTATTTATTCATTTGACACAGAGAGAGAGAGAGAGAGATCACGAACAGACAGAGAGAGGGGAAGCAGGCTCCCTGCTGAGCAAGAGAGCCTGATGCAGGCCTCGATCCCAGGATCCTGAGACCATGACCTGAGCCAAAGGCAGAGGCTTAACCCACTGAGCCATCCAGGCGCCCTACTTTTTTATTTTATCTGTTTAACAAACAAGTTCTGAGTGCCTAATACCAGTAAAATATCTCAGTTAGCTCTCACTTAGAGCTTTGTATCAGTGGAAGAATGCATGCCAAGGCCAAAGTCTGGGCATGTATACTGTCTCCCTCTGGCTTCCATCATTTCCCTGCATGGAGTTAGGTGTCAGGAAGCTATGGCCCCAGTGCCAAATCCAGTCTGCTGCCTGTTTCTGTCCCTCAACCCCTGATCTACTTGATCTGGCCTGCCTTCATGTCCCTGACTTCATCTCTTTCTCTAACTCCCCTGTATCCTCATATCCATGTTGCCATTCCTCAGAACATGTGAGGCACATTCCCATTACAGGGCCTGCATTTTCCTCTGCCTGAAGTGTTCTTCATTCTAATATCCACACAGCTCACTCTCTCCCTCTGTCAAGTATCTCACCTTGAATGTCACCTTCTCAGTAAGGCTTTTCTTAACCTCCTCTACAAAATAGCAACATCCCCACCCCTCACATTCTCTTTTCATCTGCTTCTGTTTTCTTTTTCTCCATAGGGCTTACCACTGTAGAATATATACTTACTTGTTCATTTATTTATTGTCTTTCTCCCATTGTTTGAATATAAATTGTATAGAAGAGCAAGGACTGTATGTTTTGTGCATTGCTATATCCCATCACTTCAGAACAGTGACTGACCCAGAGTAGGTAGGTGTTCATTTGTTGAATGAATAAATAATGTGAAAGAGAGATACATCCATGCTAACCTGCCTTTTTCCAGGGAGTAGTTGTCAGCATCAACCAGGACTGGAAATTGGGATTGAAATAAGATTTTAAAGTAGCATATAGGTGGGGCACCTGGGTGACTCAGTCGATTAAGTGTCTGACTCTGGCTCAGGTCATGATCCTGGGGTCCTGTACTGGAGCCCTGTGTCGAGCCTGCTTCTCCTTCTTTCCCCTGCTCGTGCTCTTTCTCTCTCTCTCAAGTAAATAAAATTTTAAAAAAGTTTTTAAAAAGTAGCACATAGGCAAATGCTTATGTTTCCATTTGAAAACTCAAGCCTACTGGAGTAACTTGAGAGCTTTACACCCTGCCCTTTCACTTTATCAGTCCCTTATGTTGAGGACAGGCAGCTGGCCTTATTAACCTTTGTTCTTCAGTACATTGTCCAGTGAATTCCACAGAGTAGGCTTTTAATAAATATTTAAGCCCAGGAATGAACCTCGGTATCTTTGTAGCTGTTTTTTGTTACTACAATACTTAGCATAATGCCTGGCAAATAATAGATGCTCAATAAATATTTGCTCCAGGAAGAAATAAGTTAAATGAATTCTTTGTCTATTCAGGGTAAGACACTGCTCTAGATTATCTATTATATAGTAACAAATTACCCCCAAAGCATAAATAAATATTATCTATAGTTTTCATGGGTCAAGAGTTCAGGAGTGGCTTAGGTGGCTGGTTCTGTCTCAGGGTCTCTCATGAGGTTGCAGTCAAGATGCTGCCGGGCTTGGCCATCATCTGAAAGCCTATCTAAACTTGGAGGATCCTCTTCCAAGTTAGCTCACTCACATGGCTGTTAGTAGGAGGCCTCAGTTTCTAGTCTCATGAACCTCTCCATAGGGTGGCCTGCTGCAGTGTCCTCACATCACAGCAGCTGGCTTCCCCAAGAGAAAAACCAAGGAGGAGACCACAGTTCCTTTCATCACCTACTCTAGGTCATGCACATTGCTTCTACCACATTCTGTTTATTAGAAGCAAGTTGCTAGGTAACCCACATTCAAGGTGAGGAGAATTAGGTCTCACTTTTTTGAAGGAAGAATTATCAAAGAATTCATAGACATATTTTAGAACTGCCACAATCACTCCGATACTCTGAATTGAGTAAAGAGAGGTTGACCATTATAGAGGAAATGAGACAGGTTTTTTTCAGAGATAGTGTCTATCTTGCCACTTGTATGCCCTTTTCAAGTCCAGTATTGCCTGCACTTTTGCCTACAAGGAGTTTTGGGTTTTTTTTTTTTTTTAAGATTTTACTTATTTATTTGACAGAGCTCACAAGCAGGCAGAGAGGCAGGCAGAGAGGAGGAAACAGGCTCCCTGCGGAGCAGAGAGCCCGATGTGGGGCTCGACCCCAGGACCATGGGATCATGACCTGAGCCGAAGGTAGAGGCTTAACCCACTGAGCCACCCAGGCGCCCCTACAAGGAGTTTTTTGTTGTTCGTTTGTGGGGGTTTTTTTGGTTTGTTTTGTTTTTTAGAGAAGGAGTTGGTGCAGAGGGGCTGAGGGAGATGGGGAGGGAAAATTGAATGGGGCTGGATCTCACAACCCTGAGATCGTGTCCTGAACTGAAATCAAGAGTTGGACATTTAACCAACTGAGCCACCCACACACCCTTAAAAGGAGAATTTTTAGAACATCTTTGAAATTCTACCAAATTAACTTTTTTTTTTTAATACATAAGACATGCATGTGGGGCAAAATTCAAAGGTAAAATGAGTATACAATGAAAAGTTTCTCTTGCCTGAGTCCCAGCCACCCAGTTTCCCTCCCTGGACAAGACTGCTATTGCTAGTTTATTTATCCTTCCAGTGACCTTCTATGCACTTGTAAGTACCTATTATATACTTTTTTTTAAACACAGGTGGTAACATACTGTGGTTACTGTTCTGTACCTTTCTTTTTCACTCACCTGTATATCTTAGAATTTGTCCCATAGCAGTTTATTTATAGTTGCTTCATTTTTAACAGCTGCATAGTATTCCATTGTGTGGATATACAGAAATGGATTTAACTGGTCCCTCATTGAAGGACTTTTAGTTTGGTTCCCGTTTTTTGCTGTTAAACACTACTGCAGCAAATACTTCATTCATATTTTACACTGAGAATATTTATGAGTAAATACCACAGGAGGATTTGTTGGGTCAAAGAGCATGTACTTTTTGAAAGGTAATGTCAGGGGGCACCTGGGTGGCTATCAGTTGAGCATCTGACTTCAGCTGAGGACATGATCTCGGAGTCCTGGGATCAGCTGCAGTGGGCTCTGCGCTAAGTAGGGAGTCTGCCTGAGATTCTCTCCCTCTGACTTTCCCCTCTGCTCCTCCCCCTTGCTCTCTCTCTCAAATAAATGAAATTTTTTTAAAAATGTGTGTAAGGGGTGCCTGAGTGAAGCAGTCAGTTAAGCGACTGCCTTCAGCTCAGGTCATGATCACAGGGTCCTGGGATCGAGCCCTGCATTGGGCTCCTTCCTCGATGGAGAGCCTGCTTCTCTCTCTCTCCCTCTGTCGGCCGCTCTGTCTACTTGTGCTCTCTATCTCTCTGTTAAATAAATAAAATCTTAAAAAAAAAAAATAAAAATGTGTGTTAAAAAAAAAAACCCAAAAAACAAAAAGCAAAGAGAGTCACCTGAGCGTGGAGGTACTAGGTCCCTGAGAGAAACAAGGTGCTAGGAGAAGTGGTAAAAGTGAGGGCCCTGGAGATAAAATTTACTCTTTCCACTATTGTGCTGGGATCAATCTTGGCTGTGCAACTGTTTTGAGGCTTGGAATTATCCTCTGAAAGAAAATGTGCTGCTTTGGGATTGGTTTTTTTCTCAACACCACTCTTCCTAAGATGGGCAGAACCTGACTACTGCCTCATACTAAGTCATTTCCCCTTTACTTTGCTGCAGTATCTATCACCTGTAAGAAGAGAGAATACTCAGCACTTTAAAAATCAGTAATGTTTAATGAGATTATGTCTGTAAGATCCTTGGAAAATAACCATCTAGAGAAACAAAGCACTATTTATTACTACTATCTTTAGCATTATTATCTTTAAATATGCCAAGCTTTTCCTTATTTATTAACACATTCAAAATAGGAAGCTTTCAGGGGTGCCTGGCTGGCTCAATCCATAGAGCATGCATGCGACTCTTGATTTGTAAGTTCAAGCCCTATGTTGGGTGTAGAGAGGACTTAAAAAAACAAAACAAACAAACACCTCAATAGAGTGCGGATCTGGTTTAAAACACACACACACACACACACACACACACACACACACATACGCTTTCTAAAATGGAAACCAATTTTTCTTTCTCTTCAGCCTACATGCTGCCCTAATAGAGAAACTAAGTCTGTTAAGTGTTATTTTCTGCTTTTTCCTTCCTGTCCTCTTATTCCAGCTGTCTCAACTCGGAACCTTGTAGGAAGAGAGTTACACTTGAGAAAAATGTGTTTGGTTTGACATTTAAACAAGCCTCCATTTTGTGTTTCCACATTAGAATTTTTCCGCTTCCCCTCTTCCATTTCCAGCACTCTGTCTGACCTGTCTTCTTTTCAGCTCATTCATTATTGCTAGGGTTTGCCGCTTATACTAGAGGAAGAAGACAGATTTATAAACATGTGTTCCTGCCCAGCTGTTTCAAGAGTACGAGTAACATTCATCTTCAAATTGTATTGCTGCTTTCTATATACAGCTGTGCTCATCTGCCCTTATTAATGAGGTGCCTATCTCTAAGTCTTCATTGTCTAGAAATAAGTGGACTCTTTTCTATTCAAATTCGTAATGCAGTAATCAGAGGAGCCCATCACTGGGAGGAGACATCCATTTGAATTCACTTTGCTAATGGCTATAGAGAATATAGCCTAATTGCTTTCTTAAGAGGTTTGCCATTTCCCTTAAGATGTCAGGGCCCTGGAAGGGGATAGGAATTCTGTCCTTTACTTCCTTGGAATCCTGTCCTTTTCCTCCCTGCAATCCTGTATATGTCTTTCATCTAAGATGAAAATAAAGGGATATTTTAAGGAAATTATGTAAAGAATCCAGAATCCATTACAGATAACTGCACAGGCACAGATATCTTGACCACTAATAAATAATGAGGTCTTTGATAAATTACTTAACCTTTCTTGGCTCTCATTTCCTTGTTTACAGAGTAGCTATAACAATCACTCTATGACCAGGATTGTTGGAAGGACTGTGCTTTCTCTATATGGCCTGCCTTGTTCAAAAAGGTGAACAAGGCTGTGAATATTTGACAAGATAATGAGTATGAAAACAGCACATAATAGATGTGCAGTAAATGTTTGAGTTAGAATCCGTTTGGCTAAACCAAAGTTCTTTTCTGCCCTGATTTCATTAGTGAGACTTTCTGGTAGGATAATCCTCCCCAGCCCCCCCTCCCCCCCCCACCAACTCCCTTGTTTGATCTGATTTTATGATCAAGTGTCCTAAGATTCGATTTGAAAGAAAACAGGGACTAAATAAGATTTAAAGCCCTGCTCAAGAGTTCAGGGTGCAAGTACTGATGTTCTTTGGTTTTGTCTAAAGCATTCTCTTTGACTTAGAAAGGCTACCGTAGGCTAGTTACCTAATTTAACAAACCTATCATTTATTTCCATTTTAATCCTGGAGTATTGATTAAAAATCTGAGAGGCAGAGTGCCTGGGTGGCTCAGTCATTAACACTTTGCCTTCCTGCCTTCAGCTCAGGTCATGATCCCAGAGTCCTGGGATCGAGCCCCACATCAGGTTCCCTGCTCAGCGGGAAGCCTGCCTCTCCCTCTTCCACTCCCCCTGCTTGTGGTCCCTCTCTGTCTGTCTCTCTGTCAAATAAATAATAAATAATAAAAATAAAATATGTATTTTTTAAAATCTGAGAGGGGCACCTGGGTGGCTCAGTGGGTTGAAGCCTCTGCCTTCGGCTCAGGTCGTGGTCCCAGGGTCCTGGGATCGAGCCCCGCATCAGGCTCTCTGCTTAGTGGGGAGCCTGCTTCCCCCCAACCCTCTCTGCCGACTTGTGATCTCCGTCAGATAAATGAATAAAATCTTAAAAAAAAAAAAACTATTAAAAAAAATCTGAGAGGCATAGAGTTTAAGTGACTTGACCAAGGTTATACTATAAGAGAGTGAGATTTTGGACTAAGGTTTTCTAATTCCAAGTCCATTGATCTTTAGACAGTCACATTCCACATCAAAGAAGAAAATGAATATAGGTGAATTACTACAGATATGCCCTGGGAGTGCTGGGTGAAATAGTATTTTATTAGTGTATGACCAAAGACAAAGTAAAGGCTAGTTCTAGAGTTCCCAGACTTACTCTATAAATAAATTACATAGAAAATGTGCTTTGGATCTTCCAATCAAGATGATTTACTGTGTTCAAACTTTTGACACATACCCTGTGTTCCAGACACATAGCAAGAAATAAAATATATAAAGTAGAAATCAACATATTTGCCCCAAGAACAAAATAACCACCTCCATGGACCAAAAATAGGAGAGATACAAGTCACTGGGTGAAGTTGAAACTGTGGGCCTGTTGGCCTCCAGTGAATAGAGGATGGTGCCTGAGAGATGAGTTTTTGAGCAGTAACTAGATACTAAAATGCCCCCAAAAGAGACAGAACTTGAAGCCAGGGGAGATGCCATCCCCCAACCAGCCTCATGAAAGGAGACTTCCAGAAGTTAATTGAATGGGGGAGGAGGGAAGCCTAAGGAGTTGTGAAGAGGTATGTCAAGCTGCCTTCTGGTACAGTGATTAGAACTGTGATATCCTAAATTTACTCTATTGGCAGAGGCCATTTTATTAAAAGACCTGTTCAGGGAGCTCCTGGGTGGCTCAGTTGGTTAAGCATCTGACTTTAGCTCATGTCATGATCCCAGGTTCCCATATCAGGCTCCTTGCTACTCCTTGCTCCCTTTGCCCCTACCCTTGCTCATGTTCTCTCTCTCTCTCTCTGACAAATAAATAAAATCTTTAAATAAATAAATAAATAAAGATTGTGAAGGTGGGGGAGAGAAGGCAGACCATCTAGGGACCGCAAATCTTGTGGAACAACTGTGTTTTCTTTTTGCCTTGTATCCCCAACATGGAGCCAAACATTATACTTCATAATTAAAGACTGAATGTTTACCCCAATAAAAGCAGGAACAAGGCAAGGATGTCTGTTCTCACTACCCTTATCTAACATAGTGCTGGAAGTTCTAGCTAATGCAACCAGACAAGGAAAGGAAATAAAAGGCACACAGATTAGAAAGGAAGTAATACAAGTGTACTTACTTGCACGTTCCATGATTGTCTAAATAGAAAATCTCAGTGAGTATATAATAAACTCTTAGAACTAATGAGTGAGTTAACTAGGTTGTAGAATATAGGATAAATATATAAAAATAAATTCTAGGTCTGTTACATGCTAGCTATGAACAAATGGACATGGAAATTAAAAATATGGTATCATTCACAATAGCTCAAAAAAGTAAAATCCTTGGAGCACCTGGGTGGCTCAGTTGGTTAAGCATCCAACTCTCGATTTTGACTCAGTTTATGATCTCAGGATCATTGATCAAGCCCCATGTCAGGCTCTGGACTGAGTGTGGAGTATGCTTATCCCTCTCCCTCTGTTTCTTCCCCTGTTTGTGCACTGCCTAGCTCTAAAATATTTAAATAAATTTTTTTTTTTTAATGAAATCCTTAGATGTAAATCTAACAAAATAGCTGTAAGATTTGTGTGCTGAAACTATACAAAGCTGATAAAAGAAATCAAAGAAGATCTAAATGAATGAGGAGTACCTAGTAAAGATGTCAGATTTCCCCAAATTGATATTCAGGTTTAATGTTAACTCCTCTAAAAATTCTAGCAAGATATTTTGTAGCTATGGACAAGATTATTCTAAAATTTATATGGGAAGGCCAAAGGAACACAAATAGCTAATGCAGTTTTGAAAAAGAATAAAGTGGGAGGAATCAGGCCCCTGATTTCAAGACTAATTTTATAGCCACACTAATCAAGGCTGTGATATTGGCAGACGGAAAGACACAGACCAGGGGAACAAAACAGAGAACCCAGAACAGACATACAAATACACCCAGCTGATTTTGGCAGAGGTGCAAAAGCAATTCTTGGGATGAAAGATAGCCTTTTCGAACAACTGGTGCTGGAACAAGTGCACATCATGGGCCAAAACAAAGGAAAAAGATCATACACAAAAAACTAACTGTGAATGGATCAAGGACCTAAATAGAAAACATAAACCAGAAAGAAAATCTTTAGTAGGCAAAAAGTAGGGTTAGGCAAAGAGTTCTTAGACTTGACACCAAGAGCACAGTCATAAAAGGGGATATGGATAAATTATATTTCATCAAAATTAAAAATGTTTGGTTTATGTAAGAACCTGTTAAGATGTGAAAATTCAAGCTAGAGAATAGAAGAAAATGCCCAACAAAGGACTAGTATCCAGAATATATAAAGAGCTCTTAATAACTCAATAATAGAAAACAATCTAGTCAGAAAGTAGGCTAAAGACATGAACAGATATTTCACCAAAGAGGATATGCAGATGCCAAATAAGCATATAAAAGATGTTCAACATCATTAGCCATTACAGAAATGCAAATTAAAACTACAATATGAGACATTACTACACACTGTTAGAATGGCTAAAATTAAAAGTTAATGCCAAATACTGGCAAAAATGCAGTGAATCTGGAACTCTCATGCATGGCTAGTGAGAATGTATAAGAGTACAGCTACTCCAGAAAACAGTTTGGCAGTTTCTTAAAAAACTAAATATGCAACTATAATATGTTCAGTAATTGCACTCCTGGGTATTTATCTGAGAGAGAGAGAAACTCAAGTTCACTGAAAGCCTGTACACAAATGTTTATAGCAGCTTTATTCATAATAGCCCCAAACTGGAAACAACCCAGATGTCCTTCACATTCAGCAAGTAAGTGGTAAAACAAACTGATACAACCATACTAGGGAATACCACTCACCAAGCAAAAAAGACTGAACCGCTGACACAGGCAACAACTTGGATGAATCTCCAGATAGTTATATGCTGTCAGGCGGGGGTGGCAAGACAGTCCCAAAAGGTTATACGCTCTGATTCCATTTATATAACGTTGTTAAAATGACAAAATTACAGAAATGGTTAACAGATTAGTAGTTGCCAGGAATAAAGGAAGGATGAGTGTGAGAGGGAAGTGAGTGAAGCTGTAAAAGGGCAACAGAAGGTATCCTTGTGTTGAGGAACATATTTTGTATCTTGATGTGTCATTGTTAGATTCCTGGTTGGGATATGATACTATAGTTTTGCAAGTTCTTGCCATTAGGGGAAACAGTAAAAGTACAGTGGGGTTTCTGTTATCTTACAACTGTATGTGAATCTATAATTTTCTCAATGTAAAAAGTAATTTTAAAAAATTTAACCACCAGGAATTGAATGAACACCTAGTGAAATTATTGCGGGGTACAAATAAAGATTGTAACAAGTCTAGGGCGCCCTTGTGGCTCATTCGGTTAAATGTCTGACATCAGGTCAGGTCATGATCCCAGCATCCTGGGATCAAGACCCACATGGAGCTCCCTATTCAGTGGGGAGCCTGCTTCTCCCTCTGCCTGCCTCTCCCCCTGCTTGTGCTCTCTTTCTCTTCTCTCTCTGTCAAATAAATAAGATCTTAAAAAAAAAAAAAAAAAAAAAACTGAGCCAAAGAGCTAGAAATTAAATAATGTTATGTAGATATGAAAAATTAACCAGTTTAAAATTTTGTAAATGACAATCTTTGAAATATATATAATAGTAATTGAAATTTTTTTTTAATTCAATACCTTAGATAAATTCTAGGAACAAATTATAAATGGGAAAAATCAAACACAAAGAGAAAAAATACATGAGAGATCAACTTAAATAGAGAGATAATGGCTTGAGAGGCTCTAACACATATTAAATAGGAGTCCTAGGGAGATTGAAAGAATGGCAGAGAGACAGTAAATGAATATATAATAGATGATAATTTTCCTGAATTAGGTTTTAATTAGAAACTGTCTAGATAGTTTGTACATTTGAAATATACCATATGGGCGCCTGGGTGGCTCAGCGAGTTGGGCCTCTGCCTTCAGCTTGGATCATGATCTCAGTGTCCTAGGGTCGAGCCTGGCTTCGGGCTCTCTGCTTAGCATCTGCTGTCTGCTCTCTGCTCTCTGCCTGCCTCTCTGCCTACTTGTGATCTCTCTCTCTCTCTGTCAAATAAATAAAATCTTAAAAAAAAAAAAAAGAAATAGACCAGATAAATAAAGTAAATGCATTATTTTAGTTAAACATGATAGATTGAAAGTACATATTTACCTCCCAGTTTCTCCCTTTATAATTCAGTCAAATGTCAGTAAAGGAATTTTGTTTTTGAGGTATAAACTCACAGGTTTCTTTAAAAACAGATAAGACTGAGGCACCTGGGTGGCTCAGTCAGTTAAGTATCCGACTTGGGCTCCAGTCATAATCTCAGGGTCCTGGAATCAGAGCCCTCAGGGGAGCCTGCTGGAGATTTTCCCTCTCCCTCTAACCCTCCCCCCACTCGTGTGCATTCACTCATGTGCCCTCTATCTCTGTCTCTCTCTCAAATAAATAAATCTTTAAAAAAAAAAAAGAAGAAGAAGACAAGGGATGCCTGGGTAGCTCAGTTGGTTAAGCATGTGCCCTTGGCTTAAGTCATGATCTCAGTGTTTTGGGATTGAGTCCCAAATCAGACTCCTTGCTCAGTGGGAGCCTGCTTCTCCCTCTGCTCCCTCTGCCTGCCACTCCCCCTGCTTGTGCTCTCTCTCTCTCTCTGGCAAACAAGTAAATAAAATATTTTTTTAAAAATCTAAAAAAATTTTTTAAGAAACAGACAAAACTACTGCAAACAAGAATAACCAATAGAACTTTGGAAACTAGAAAGCAAACATACAAGTACTGATTTAAGAGAACTGAAAACACAAAAGTTTGTTTTTTAGTTGTTATTTCTTTGTTTTTTATCTAAGGTTGGGAGAAAGAAGGGCCAAGAAATAAGGAGTATACTTAGAATGAGCCCTAGTAATGGTGTATTATACACCTGAAACTAATATAACACAGTATGTTAATTATACTGGAATTTATTTTATTTTATTATTGAGAAAGAATGCACACATGAGAGCAGGCAGGTGGAGGGAAAGGGACAGGCAGATTCTGCCAAGCATGGAGACCGACAAGAGGCTCCATCCCACAACACGAGATTAAGACCTGAGCCAAAACCAAGGGTCAGATGCTTAACTGAATAAGCCACCTAGGCTTTGGAATTTATTTTTAAAAATTGAAAAAAATCATAAAAGAAAATACATTTACAGTACTGTACTGTTTTTTTTTAATTTATTTATTTGACAGAGAGAGAGAGATCACAAGTAGGCAGAGAGGCAGGCAGAGACAGAGAGGGAAGCAGGCTCCCCTCCGAGCAGAGAGACCGATGTAGGGCTCGATCTCAGGACCCTGAGATCATGACCTGAGCTGAAGGCAAAGGCTTAACCCAATGAGCCAACCAGGCGCCCCTGTACTGTATTTATTAAAAAAAAAAAAAAATCTGCAGGCACCTTGGTGACTCAGTCAGTTAGTCAGTTAAACATTGCATTCCTGGTTTTGTCTAACCCTTGGTTTCAGCTCAGGTCATCTGCTCAGCAGGGGGTCTGCCTAAGAGTCTTTCTGCTCCTTCCCACACTCGTAGGTGCTTGCACATACATGCTCTCTCTCAAATAAATGGATAAATCTTAAAAAAGAATAAATTCATGTATAAGGGGACCCATGCACTTTAAACCTTTATTGTTCAAGGGTCAACTATAATTAAATATCTTTAGAGAAATAACATTATTGTATCTATGAAACAACAGGATGCCTTTTTTAAATAATAGAGTAGTAAAAATGGAAATTTCAGAATATAATTTAGAACATGAAGGAAATCCCTTCGAACATAAAATACAGAAAAAGGAGTGGAAAACAGGAGTAAGAGATAAAAAAGAGGATTAATCTAGAACATCCAGCTTCTAGAGGAACAGAAATTCCAGTAAGCAAAAAGAGGGGGCAAGTAATTGATAAGGTGGGAGAAAATTAGTGGCCATATAGTAGATTTGAATAATATCATTCATTTATAGAAACCCTAAAACTATAGAGTACACACTTTAAGATACTACTTTCAGGTGTACATGGAACTTTCTTCAAGATAGATCATATTTCAGACCAGAAGTTCTCCAAATTTGAAAGGTTTGAAATCATATAGAGTATGTTCTCTGCCACAAATTGTATTAGAATCAAATTATATTGGAAATGAATAACAAAAAGATATTGGGAAAGTCCCTAGATAGTTGGAAATTTGACAACACTTTTCTAAATAACCCAGGATCAAAAAGGAAATCACCGGGGAAACTAGAAAATGTTTGGACCTGAATGATCATGAAAACATATCAAAGCTTGTGGAATGCAGCTAAAATAGGCTATGAGGGAAATTCATACATTTAAATGCTTATATTTGAAAGGAAAAAAGATCTAAAATGGGCTAGCAAACCTGTTCACAAAGGGCCAGGTAGTAAATATTTTAGGCTTTGCAGGCCACGCAGCCTCTCTGTTGCATGTGTAATTCTGCCTTGCGGCCTGAAATCAGGCATAGACAGTGCATAAATGAGTAAGTGTGGTTATGATTCCAATAAAACTTTATTCAGATCACATAACATATAATTTCACGTAACATAAAATGTTACTCTCCTTTTCATTTTTTCTACCATTAAAAATGTAAAAACTATTTATAGCTTGTTAATAATAACTTTAAAGCATCTCATGGTATAATGTTACTGACTTTGTGATAAAACATCAGAAGCATAAACCATAAAGGAGAAGCTCAATATATTTGACTTCACTAAAATGTGGAATTAACCAAAAATACTTAAGAGGATAAATAAGCCACAAAAACAAAATTAAAAAGTTGTTTTAGGGGTGCCTGGCTCAGTCAGTAGAGCATCTAACTCTTGATCTTCCGGTCATGAGTTTGAGCCCCATGTTGGTTATGGAGATTACTTAAAAAAAAAAAAAAAAAAAAGTTTTATACCAGATTGAATTTCAGATGGATCAAAGATTTAAAGATAAAAAAATCAAACTATACTGGGCGCCTGGGTGACTCAGTTGTTAAGCGTCTGCCTTTGGCTCAGGTCATGATCCCAGGGTCCTGGGATGGAGCCCCGCATCAGGCTCCCTGCTAAGTGGGAGTCTGCCTCTCCCTCTCCCACTCCCTTACTCCCTCTGCTTGTGTTCTTCTCTTGCTGTCTCTCTCTCTGTCAAGTAAATAAATAAAATCTTAAAAAAAAATCAAACTATGAAAGTACTAAAAGAAACCATAAGAAAAAACTATTAACGAAGTAATAGAATAAGGAAAGCCTTTTGAAATAGGACAAAAAACTCTAAAGCTATAAAATAAAAGACTGATAAATGTAACAACATAAAAGTCAATAATTTCAGGGCACCTGGCTGGCTCAGTCAGTACAGCATATAACTCTTGACTTCAGGGTTATGAGTTTGATCCCCACGTTGGGTATAGAGAGTACTTAAATAAACCTTCTTTAAAAAGGTAAATAGGGGTGCTTGGTTGGCTCAGTCAGTTAAGCATCTGCCTTCAGCTCAAAGGTCATGATCGGAGGAGCTGGGATTGAGCCTGCTTTGGGCTTTGTGCTCAGCAGGGAACCTGCTTCTCCCTTCTCCCTGCTCGTGCTCTCTGTCACTATATCTGTCGCTCTCAAATAAATCTTTTTTTTTTTTTTTTAAGGCAAATAATCTCTACAGAGCATTAACCACCATTAGCACATGACAAACCGGGGGAAATACCTGATTTGTACAACAGACAATAGGCTTATTTTAGTATATTAAGAGTTACAAGTAAGTAAAAGACTACATATTTCAGTAGAAAAATGAGCAAAGGATTTGAACAGACAACTCAGGAAGGAAATACATCTCATAATGTCTTAAAATGATATGATGTACAGACTCATGATAAGAAACATTAAATTAAAACTACATAAAACACTCTTTTTCTCCTATCATGTTGCCAAAGATCAATAAGTTCGAGAACACCGTGTTGCCAAAGGAAAAGGACAGCTGGTGTTCTCAAGCACTACTAATGGGTGTATAAATTAGTATATCTTCTTTGATGGCAATTTGGCAGTATTTAACAAGATCCAAATACAAGTGCTCTATGATTAACAGTTTTACTTACAGGAATTTACCTTACCGAAATACTCATATAAGTAAGATAAAACATTTGTACAAGATCATCCATTTAGCGTTATTTGTAATAGCAGAATAGTGACGCAACCTAAATGTCCATCACCAGGGGTCTGATTAAATAAATTATGGTACGCTTTGAAATCATTCAAATGCAGCCATTGAAATGAAGTAGTTCAATGTGTCCTGATATGGAATGATCCAAAATATATGTTTAGATGAAAAAAGTACAGAACATCGTATATTGCTGCCATTTGAGAAGAATGTATATTTGTTTATATTTTATATATAAATGTATATTTGTTTATAAATGTATAAAATCTCTCTTGAGAATTATGTGGATCCATGGATGTTTCTGGGTAGAGGAACTAGAAGGCTGAAGAACAGTGACAGGAGGGGCACTTCATTTATATTGCAATTTGTTTGCTAGCTTTTGAATTTAGAAGTATGACTATATTATCCATCCAAAACCATTTTTAAATAATATGAACAAGACAGAGAGTTCACTGTGATATCATTTGAGTGCAATGCTCAAAATATCCTAAATATCCATCAGTAGGAGAACTTGAAAATTGTGGTCAAATCATACATACGTGAGCACATATATGCTCAGTCGTACGTGAGCACAGTTAAAATAAGTTAAGCTTTTCATGTCAGCATAGATACATCTCAGATTTGTAATGTTAATGAGAAAGGTAAGTTACACATCAGCATGATGCTATCAATAGAAAGTTTGAGAAATAGCAAATAGCACTTTTTAACTGTGATGTTTTATTCTTTAAAAGAGAAATCTGATGTCAGTATGACACTCAATCTTATAAATCTATGGAGCTGACTAGGCAGTTCCCATAGTGAAATTTTGGCCCAATCCTGTGTGTCTCATGGGGACCCAGAGCACCACCTAAACCCTCCTACAGGAGCAGAATCCTCCTCAAATGAAAAACACTAGTCCGTGGCCAGCAGGGTTGCTCTTTTCTGTATCTGAATCTTCTTGTTTTCCAGGGATGTTGGTGGTGAATGTAACATGGAGGAACAAGACTTATGTAGGTACACTTCTTGACTGCACGCGGCATGATTGGGCACCCCCCAGGTAAGCATTTTACAGCTTTTTGGCGCATATTAGTCTTAGCCACCCTAATCCCTTATCCCTTATGCCTTCATCCTGTTAGAGCTGGATCGCTTTTAGACACCCAGCTTTTACAGAATACGATAGTGTCGGGTTGAGGGAAGGCACTCTCCTGCTCTGGCATTCAAGAAGAATAAATGAATTACATGTTGATGGGTGGGATAGGCATTGGGGAGGAGATCCTGTTTAAGCCTTTGTCTGGAATTACCTTGAGACCAAGTCCACCAAGTCTGCCTGTAGGTAAACAAACAATCATTGATCCTGCTTTTTGATGGTAGCCATCTCCAAGGAGTTTAAACTCAAGAACATTTTCATTTTTATGAACATTAGACAATGTGGGTTTCACAAGGACCCTTTCTGGTTGGCATTTCAGTAAATGGCACTTTACAGCTTGTTTGTACCCAGTTTGCCAGGATTTGGGGAACCCAGATGTTGGGGAATGATACACAGCTAACAAGCAGATAGCATCCTAGGAGCTCACCACTTAATGCAGTTCCCACGCTTTCAAAAGTTCCTTTAACAAATCATATTCATTGAAAATGATAGTTACCATCTGGACAGTTCTTCTGGAGGCAGCTGAACTGGTTTTAAGTTATTTTCTCTTCTTAATAATATCCTGTTGTGTTTGCCCTTTTGCCAAGGTTCTGCGACTCCCCCACCAGTGACTTGGAAATGCGCAATGGCCGGGGTAGAGGCAAACGCATGCGTCCCAACAGTAACACACCTGTCAATGAGACAGCCACGGCCTCTGACAGCAAAGGGACCAGCAGTAGCAGCAAAACCCGAGCAGGAGCCAATAGCAAAGGCCGTCGGGGCAGCCAAAATTCTTCAGAGCATCGCCCATCTGCCAGTAGCACCTCTGAAGATGTCAAGGCCAGCCCTTCCTCAGCTAATAAGCGGAAAAACAAACCGCTTTCAGACATGGAGCTGAATTCTAGCTCAGAGGACTCCAAAGGGAGCAAGCGCGTCCGTACGAATTCCATGGGCTCAGCCACTGGTCCCCTCCCTGGGACCAAGGTGGAACCCACTGTTCTAGACAGAAATTGTCCTTCCCCAGTCCTGATTGACTGCCCCCACCCAAACTGCAACAAAAAATATAAGCACATCAATGGACTTAAGTACCACCAAGCCCATGCCCACACAGATGATGACAGTAAGCCGGAAGCAGATGGAGACAGTGAGTACGGAGAGGAGCCCACCCTACATGCAGACCTTGGGAGCTGCAATGGTGCATCCGTCTCACAAAAAGGTTCCTTGTCCCCTGCCCGCTCAGCTACCCCCAAAGTTCGGCTCGTAGAGCCCCATAGCCCTTCTCCTTCAAGCAAATTCAGCACAAAAGGCCTCTGTAAGAAAAAGCTGAGTGGGGAAGGGGACACAGACCTCGGGGCCTTATCGAATGATGGCTCTGATGATGGACCCTCAGTAATGGATGAAACAAGCAATGATGCCTTTGATTCTTTGGAAAGGAAGTGTATGGAAAAAGAAAAATGTAAAAAACCCTCTAGTTTGAAGCCTGAAAAGATTCCTTCCAAAAGCTTAAAGTCAGCGAGGCCTATTGCCCCTGCCATCCCCCCACAGCAAATCTACACCTTCCAGACCGCCACCTTCACAGCAGCAAGCCCAGGCTCCTCCTCAGGCTTGACCACCACAGTGGTCCAAGCCATGCCCAACAGCCCCCAACTCAAACCTATTCAGCCCAAGCCCACTGTGATGGGAGAACCTTTCACAGTCAACCCTGCCTTGACTCCAGCCAAGGACAAGAAAAAGAAAGACAAAAAAAAGAAGGAGTCTTCAAAGGAACTTGAAAGTCCTCTGACCCCTGGGAAAGTGTGTCGAGCAGAAGAAGGCAAAAGCCCATTCAGGGAATCATCGGGAGATGGGATGAAGATGGAGGGGCTCCTGAATGGCTCCTCAGACCCCCACCAAAGCCGACTGGCTAGCATCAAGGCAGAAGCTGACAAGATCTACAGCTTCACAGACAATGCCCCCAGCCCTTCAATCGGAGGCAGTAGCCGCATAGATAGCACCACCCCTACCCAGCCCCTGACTCCCTTACATGTGGTGACCCAGAATGGAGCTGAAGCCAACTCAGTCAAAACCAACAGCCCTGCATACTCTGACATATCTGATGCTGGGGAGGATGGGGAGGGCAAAGTGGACAGTGTCAAATCAAAGGACCCTGAGCAGTTGGTTAAGGAGGGGGCTAAGAAGTCACTTTTCCCCCCTCAGCCGCAGAGCAAAGACTCACCGTATTACCAAGGCTTTGAGAGTTACTACTCTCCAAGTTATGCACAGTCCAGCCCCGGGGCGCTGAACCCCAACAGCCAGGCAGGAGTGGAGAGCCAGGCTCTGAAGACTAAAAAGGATGAAGAGCCTGAGAGCATAGAGGGGAAAGTGAAGAACGATACCTGTGAGGAAAAGAAACCAGAACTGAGTGGTTCCAGCCAGCAGCCTTCGGTCATCCAGCAGCGTCCCAACATGTACATGCAGTCCCTGTACTACAACCAGTACGCCTATGTGCCCCCGTATGGCTACAGCGACCAGAGTTACCACACCCACCTCCTGAGCACCAACACGGCCTACCGACAGCAGTACGAGGAGCAGCAGAAGCGGCAAAGCCTGGAGCAGCAGCAGCGGGGGCTCGACAAGAAGGCCGAGTTAGGCCTGAAGGAGCGCGAGGCCGCACTCAAGGAAGAATGGAAGCAAAAGCCATCGCTTCCACCGACTCTCACCAAGGCCCCCAGCCTGACGGACCTGGTCAAGTCGGGACCTGGGAAGGCCAAGGAGCCAGGGGCTGACCCTGCCAAGTCAGTCATCATTCCCAAGTTAGATGACTCCTCCAAACTCCCCAGCCAGGCCCCAGAAGGACTTAAAGTGAAGCTGAGTGAGGCCAGCCACCTAGGCAAGGAGGCCTCTGAGGCTAAGACAGGTGCTGAGTGTGGCCGGCAGGCAGAGGTGGATCCCATACTCTGGTACAGACAGGTAACTGTCCTGGGAGGAAACAGAGTATTTGATAGGCTTTCTCTCTTCCTCACAAATCAGGGCTCTCCTTAGGTGGGGGGGGTCAGCAGAATAGAGATTGGCAGGAGAAATCTGTAATTTAAAGGATTCTTTACTTTTGTAAATCATGTTCGTGTTTTTAAAAAGCATTTTAAGAAGTAAAAGGTGTTTTTCCCATTTGACAGGAGATGCCCAGGTAAGTTAGCTTGATCTGTCTGGGTCCCTTGCAACTTTACTAGCAGAGCCAGGACTAGAACCCAGGTTATCTCAATTCCTAGTCCACGGTTTCTTCCCGTTTGGGTCCTATGGAGTAAGTTCATGGTGATCTCTCCATTTGCTAGAGGGAGTTACCATTCAGCCTGAGTTACTCCCTGAAAGATTTTATAGTGGGGACCCTGGCTGGTTCAGTCAGTGGAGCATGCAACTCCTGATCTCAGGGTTGTAAGTTCGAGCCCCACGTTGGATGTAGAGATTACATAAAAATAAAATCTTTTAAAAAATGGTTTTTTAATAGGTAGAGTTAGAACTAAGAACTTGTTCTTACATCATGTTCTACTCATGAGACTTAGAAAGTCTTCCCATGCTTCTTGGTATCACCACTAGACCTCCCTCCTCTGAGCTGGGCAGCACTCATGACTCTCTGCCCCTAAGCTTGCTCTTAAGAAGTGAAACCACCTAAAATTCCTTGGAAAGGGAGCAGCTTCTTTTATTCAAAGACTTCTTTCCCCAGAATGCATTTTCTCCTAAAGAAGACCCACTGGTGGATTTTCCTTTTCCTTCCCCACATCTTGTTTCCTCCTGGGCAGGGAGTGAGCAGGCTTTTTAAAAAGGAGGGACCAGAGTTCATTCTAAATGAAGATCAACAGAGGCCAGGATTTTACCCTGCACTGGTGTCTAGTATTAACCTGCACTGGTGTTTCTCCTGCGACCTTGAGCTTGAAATCTCGCTCTCATCTGTACAACACTCAGTGCTCGTTCTGTGATTTTTAGGAAACAGAGCCCCGGATGTGGACGTATGTCTATCCTGCCAAGTACTCGGACATTAAGTCAGAGGATGAGCGGTGGAAAGAGGAGCGGGACCGCAAATTGAAGGAAGAAAGGAGTCGGAGTAAGGACTCTGTCTCCAAGGAGGATGGGAAGGAAAGCACAAGTAGTGACTGCAAGCTATCCACATCAGAGGAATCCCGCCTGGGGAGCAAGGAGCCCCGACCGAGTGTCCATGTGCCTGTGTCCTCCCCGCTCACCCAGCACCAGTCCTACATCCCTTACATGCACGGCTACTCCTACAGCCAGTCCTATGACCCCAACCACCCCAGCTACCGGGGCATGCCTGCTGTGATGATGCAGAACTACCCAGGTATAGCCCCCACCTTCCCACTTGGCGCTCCACTAACTGGGAAGGGAAATGAAACAGATTTCAGAGCCAGAGTTTTCTTGCATTCTTGCAGACCCCTAAGGCTGACTGTGCCTGGGACAGATGACTGCCCTGTTTTGAATCTGACATTCTGTGAGCTGGTCAGTCTAGCCCCAAGCTCCTTGAATAACCCCTGACCACAATCTGAGGGACCATGTCTCCCTCCCTTGCTCCAGCTAAAGTTTTGCCTCTGTAGTCAGTTTTCCTGGATAACTAAAGGCAGAACTCCCTACCACTGCCATCTTCCCTCAGCTGGGATTTTTTTTAAACACATGCTTTACACTTTTGCAATGGGTGAGGTATCTTGGGGAATACAAAAGAAACAGAGAAGACTAGTTCCCTCTTAAGGAGCTTACAACTTAATTGTATCAGGAGAGACACATGGAACAAATAAAATTCAAACCAGGACAATGCATGTATTCATTTAGAGGATCATGTTCAGCTGGAAGGTTGGAAGACAGTGGGAGAGGGGAAGATCTGTTTGAAATCAAGAGTGGGGGGAAGTCCAGTAGAAAACATTCAGCTTGGGAAAGATAAGCTCTTGACACTGCCATTCCTGAATTCTTGGGGAGGGACACAAAGTAGGGACACAAGTGGTTTTTAACTCGTTACAGGACAGTGCTCCTGTTCAACTGTACTCATTGCTTTCTGTTGTCCGAAGCATCATGTGGGATGCTTCTGGGGGCAGAAGAGCATTCTTTTCACTCTCCAGAGCTCCCCCCTCCTTATGAGAGAACAGCCTAGTCTTGATATCCTGGTCGAACACTGTAAGGCAGGCTCTAAATAGCACAAGTAAACTTTTCAAACAGAGATAGGAAATTGTCTCAGCCTGTGGTGTTCCTTCCTCTCTGTTATTCCATCCATCCACATAAAAATAACACCTTGGCAAGTGCCTGCTGTGGGTCAGACACTACTCAGTGACTTGTGTACACGATCTCATTTAATCTTCCCTATGGAATAGCATTAGTATCTTCCTGCTGATGGGAAAGAAACTGAAGCTCAGAAGCGTTGTTACTTTAGTTAAGGCTAACCAGCTGGTAAGTCTCTCGAGGTAGATTTGATCCCAAGGTCATCTGCTCCAAATCCTCTGACCTTTCCACTTCACCATAATTTAGCCTCTCCAAGGTGAAACTCTGAGGCTGAGGCTCTAGAGTGGTCGATTCCCCAGAAGCTGAGGCCCATGTTCGTAATATCCCTTAGCTAGTGTGCCTCTACAGCTCAGTAAAGAAAGGACACACTAATAGGTTCAGCCTGAAGACACTGTGGTTGGAACCACCTCCGCCTGTGCCTAGGAAAGCTGATGCCCTCCTAACCGCAGTCACTAAAACGAGTTTCATCTGCTTCTCAAATCTCTGACCATTTTACTTCTCCTTCCCCAGGTTCCTACCTACCTTCCAGCTACTCTTTCTCCCCATACGGCAGCAAGGTCTCAGGGGGTGAAGATGCCGACAAGGCGCGAGCCAGCCCCAGTGTCAGTTGTAAATCCAGCTCGGAGTCCAAAGCTCTGGACATCTTGCAGCAGCATGCCAGTCACTACAAGAGCAAGTCTCCCACGGTAAGCGGCGCCGGCTGCTAACAAAACCCAGATCCAGGGTCTGGAAGAAGGTGGGCAAGCAAGTTCAGGTCTTAACTACAGTGCAGCCTAGCTGACTTGGCATTGGCTTTACCAGGCATCTCCACAATTCTCAGGTGTCCTGTGTTTGTAAGGAGTCCTAATGTGGACTTGGAGCATCTTGTGTGTGTGTGTGTGTGTGTGTGTCTCACAGTAGTGCTTTTGTGTCTGCTTTTTTTCCAGATAACTGATAAAACGTCTCAGGAGAGAGATCGGGGAGGTTGTGGGGTGGTTGGGGGGGGTGGCAGCTGTAGCAGCGTCGGAGCAGCAGGTGGGGCTGAAAGGAGTGTGGACCGGCCCCGCACCTCCCCTTCTCAGCGCCTGATGTCCACACACCACCACCACCACCATCTGGGCTACTCGTTGCTCCCAGCACAGTACAACTTACCCTACGCAGCAGGTAATCTCCTTCCACTAACTCTTTCTGAGTTCGTTCCAGTAGCCTAGTAGTATTGCCCACATCAAGGGACCCCCAGCAAGAATCCTTTTCAATTTTTTCTTGTTGAGCTTCTAATCTGTCCAGATCTTAGCCCCCTGCAGGTAGTCATTAAAGCATAGGACATTTATTTCCTCTCCCGGAGCTTAGGGACTCTCAAACTCCTCTAGAAAATTGGCTTTGATATTCAGAAGAATAAGGACCAGCTATTCCATAGCCAAAGAGAAACAAGCAGCTGAAAAATAGAGCCTTGCTATATATACTGTCCGCAGCCACTATATCTGGCCAAGTACCAGATTTTTTTCTTCTGTCAGCACCCCAAAACTCAGGGAAGCCAGGAATTTAAGGAGAAACTCCTGTTATCCACACCAAGCTGAGAAAGAAAAAGTGTTTAATCGGAGGGTTCTGGGAGTGTTACACTAAACATGTCCTCCTTCTCACTCAGGGCTTTCTTCTACAGCCATTGTTGCCAGCCAGCAAGGCTCAACTCCCTCACTCTACCCACCCCCTCGGAGGTGAGAACGGTAAGTCACTTTTTAATTTGGGACAACACGTAGAGCAGGAAGAGTTGATACCCGGATCACGGAACCCTTATGGAGACTAGGTGTGGGGGTCAGTGGTCTGGAAATGGTGGAACCTTGGCCAAGCCTCTTGTAGGGGTCTCCCAGTCTCTGGTTAAGCCGAGTACATCCAACAAGAGCTGCCCAACACCAGTGTCCCCAAAGGGCCAGGACTGGCCTCCCCTGCAGTTCGTTTTGTCGGAGCGCCACCTGGTGGTTATTATACCAGCAGGCTGAGTGCCTGGTTACCTGTCCATGTTTCCCTTACAGAACACCAAGTGCCCGGATAAAGTCAGCTTCACGGGCCCGGACTGGCTCACCCAAGGAGGTGCCGGAGGTGCCATTCAGACATCAGTTAAATGGTGTTGATCATCCTGTTTGCCGTTCCTACCATGACCGAAGGCAGACCCTTGGCTATCTCACCTCCACCAGATCCCCGGACTCCCCGACCCTCCCTCTTCCTCAGGAGCTGGAGAGCTGGTACTTAGCAAAAATATTTATTCTCTCGGCCACGGTCGTGACTATTGTGGCCCATGTGGAGATGAAGGCACGGGTAGGAACCAGGGGAACATGGCCTCAGCCCAGAGAAGTCACTGCTCTGTTCCCCTAAGACCCTGGTCAGCTGCTGGAGCAGTGCCAACACCCTCACTCTCACCCCCAGGGAGGGACTCCCGAGCACTGGGTAAGGTCTGAAGACAGCACAGCGGCCATACCCCTCTCACCGTCATTACCACAATCACCAGATTCCTGCATCTCCCCAGCAGTTTGGGCCCTGGGAACTGGCAGCATGTGGAGGAATTAGAATCTCAGGAAAGAAATTGGGGGCTGTTTTCTCTGTACTTGTGAAAACAAGGTCTTCAAACACGAAGACTTCTGCCCTCTCACGTGAGCACATATAAATGCTCAGAGCCTAGCCTGGAAAGGAAGACCAAGGCGTTTGCCCCACCGTGGCCTTGGGCTGCCCGTCAGGCAGAGGGCCGGGGTCCCAACACCAGCACAGGGCTCCCCAGGCATACTGGGAGTAAGCTGGAGCTGGAGCATGAATGGAGTCTGTGAAACAGAACCTGCATCCCCACGAAGTCCTGCTGCTTCCTAGCCCCCAGCTCCTTGCCCTTGTCTCTCTTTCCTCCTGACCCCTTGGTGCCTTTCCCAGGGGGGTCCCCATGCTGATCGCTCCTTTTCTTTTCCAATGCTTGGCTCTTAAGACTCAGGCAGGTAAAATAGTATTCCCCCCAGCATGGGGAGCTTTGGAGTCTGCCAGGTCAGCTTAGGGCAAGGCCCAGGAGGCAGGCCCTGGGGGCGCCCAGCGGTTCTTAGCGATGTCCTGTCCATTCAGCCACCTGAGTATCCTCATTTAGGGCCCCAAATACATACAGCCCGATTGCTCTGTATACAAGTACCCGACTTTGATATAGCTCCGTCTATAACCCCACGTGTGCCCATGTAAGCTGTTCCTTCATAACACATGTTTTTGTTTTAGGGGCCACTGGCCGTGGGAGGGTAGGTGTTCCTTACACCCTGGGGTAACACATCCAAGCCATTACTCCTCAGAACCACAGAGTGTTCCGAGTGGAGCTGTGCTGTGAGGCAGCAGACATTTCTCTGCTCCCCTCGGAAGTGCAGTCTTCCAGTCCGGCTTTATGCTCTCTGCCCTGGGAAAGGGACGAGGATGTGGCAGCTGTAGTGGAGTCACTTCTTCCCCAGCCTAGGGGAAGCTTTAGCTCCTATTTTGCTTTTGAGGTATCATCCCTTTGTTCCCCCTGGCTATCTTGCCTTGACCTTCTGGATTGAGAAAGACTGACACACACCAGCCTAGGCTTGAGAGGGGTATTTGTGACCAGAGTGCCAAAGCGACCCTTTAAGAGCAAGGACTTGGCTCTGACTCCATTTGGGGCAGGGAGGTAGAGGACAGTAAGCACAATGCCCGGCAGAGGCTGCTTGCCAAGAACCCCAGAGCCCTACTCTGAATGGCCTGGGGTCATTTGCTTAAGAGGAGCCCCTCTGACCTATAGACATTTCCTCTGGGTTTTCATGTCATTGTTTTTATTCAGGTTGGGTTCTGAGCCCTCTCCCAAAACCCACTGCTTTAGACCACTTAGCAGGCCCCTAAGCAGCCTCCCTCGCCCCCATCATTCCCTCTGCCTCCTGCTCACCCGGAGGGCAGTGCTCCGGGCACTGGGGCACTGACTTCCCTTTTATCCATGGAAGTAGTTTCTTTGGACGCCTTCACCCCACCTAACCTGAGTCACCTCCACCAGGAGGATGACTCTGAATTTCAGCCTGATGCTGTCCTGCCAGGCTCCTGTGGGGTGGAGCCAAGTGCCCATCTCTGTTCCTGTTTGTTCTTAAATATTGTGTGTTTTGTATCTGTGGCGCTGGCTTACAGCGTGCTCTGTACATATTGTAAAGAAACTGTTGGGATTAATTTTCTTTCCCGTTGGGCAGGCCTGGTCCCACATTCCTGCCCTTTCCACTTTGTTCTATAACAGAGAAGAGGAACTTCTGTATTAGCAGGGCAGTCTTGGGTTCTGCAGAAGGGGACAGCTTTTTCTTTTCCTTAGAAAACACTTTGGCTCTCTGATCCTTGTATCAAGCCTCCGGAGAAGAGTAGGAGCTGAGCTGCCCAGAAGAGCCGGAGGGAGCAACAATGGCAGAATAGCACTGCCTTTTCCCCAGGCCCCTTTCCGCACCAGGTCCAGGCTTCCCTCCCTGAAACAACCCGAAGCAGCAGCAGAGGAAACAGACCCTTGACCAGTGCTGGGGAGGGACCTGCTGTCTACCTCCAGCCGCTCTGTATGGGGAGGCGGCCCGAGGGTGGGGGTACCTGTGACCTGTTCAGAGATGAGACCCTCAGCAAGGATCCCCTGACCCCGCCCCATGAGCAAAGGCTGGCAAAGTGTGCTGTTAAGGGCCATGACACCCAGACCAAGGCTCACTGTGAGCCACCCCTGCCCAGGCCTTTTCCGAGACCTCGTTTGTCAGGGCTCCACCTGAGAAGCTAGAAAGCAGGAGCCTCACCCCCAGCTGGGACAGTCACGGCTTGGAGAGCTGCTCTTCAGGGCTCACATCTCCTTCCTCATTTAAGGTGTGCGGTTTCCTTCATCTCCCTTCCCTGCCTGTACATGTATGTATACATGTAGGAAGCTCCCTTCTCTTACCTCATCCCTTCCACACGTCTCCAGGTCAAAAGACCACATGCGGAAGGGTTAAGAGGGCACCCCATGAAATGATGGTGATTCTTGAATCTTCTCTCCAGGCTCCAAGGCGAGGGTGAGAGGATGTGGCTTGGGGGTTGGGAGGGTAAGACTGTAGAAGGGCTAGAGTTACTGTACGCGGGCTTCGAGGTCACCCATGTCGCTTATTATATTGTGTACTCTGTCACCATCCCAGTGTCTACTCTCCTGCCCCTGTGATTCAACTGGGCAGCTAGTTGGCCCCATAATTCTGGGCCTTTGTCATTTGTTTTACTACTAGGGCATCCCAGGAAGCTTTCCGATGATCCTCTGCCATGGGCCCCTCCTGGGATCAAGCCCCTCCCAGGCCCCGCCCCAGCCCCTCTTGCCCCAGCCCACCCGCTTGCCTTGGTGCTCAGCCCCCCCAATTGGGAGCAGGTTGGGGCGAGCTGGAGGCCCGGGCTGGAGGGGCAGTGTTGCTGTTCATAGCTTTTGTTCCATTGGCGTTGCTCTGTTGGATTTAATTTCAGTCTTCCTGATTCTTCCCTTCTGTAAAGTGTACATTACCAAGTTCCTTGTTTTTTATATATATATATATATAAATATATATATATACAAACTGTACTCTTTTTGCCTTTGTACATTCAGGCAAGAAGAGAAAATAAATCTTTTTAAGAGACAATCACAAATCTGTGAGGGCTGCTGGTTATTTCTCCTGGAGTTTGCTGCTGAGCTGCTTCCTCCTTCCTCCCCACTCTTCTGTTTTCCCTCAGCTTTCCTGATCTTCCTGGTTCTGCTCCATATGCATCCTCAGCTCCACCTTCCCTGGCTGATGGCAAAGTGTTGAATCCAGTGCCCAGACTACCTGCCCTGCAGCCCTCTCTTGCCCAGCAGTGTTTTCCGGCTCGGCCACTGGCTTAGCCAGGGGCTTTGCTCCTCTGCCCTGGTCTCTCCTGTCTTCCCCCTTCGATCCCATTCACCAAAGTGGCTTCGGACCCCTCGGTACCCTGGGCCCTGGCTCCCGAAGGCCCGGTCTTTGGACACTCACTTGTGAAACTATGCAGCTAGGAGCTCTCCGCTTAAGAGTTTGCACTACTTAAACCTGCCTGGGGGTAAGAACAGGTGGTTTTTAGAAGCAAGCAAGCAGCTGCCCCCTAACATTCCCCCTGCCGATTCCAGCCTCCAGCGTGCTCTGATCCAGAGCCCAGAGAATCATTCCTGGCTGGTAGACTCCCGTGGCTACCCTGTCAGAACAAGGGCTAAGGGTTTAGGAGTCCAGAGCATTTGATCAGAATTTTAAAGGGTAGCACATTCTGACACACAGCCCAACCAAACCATGGTTCTGTCTCTTTAACTTTCTCTTTTTCCTCTGATCTTTTCCCCCTTTTTTCCCCTTTCTCTACTTCCTTTTCTTAATTGGCTTTGGAATTGAAGTATATTTTTAAATTATTTGTTGTATTTATTAAATAAAGTTTTTAATGTCCCTGTTCTTAAATTTAGACTTAGTTGCCTTTCACATACCCTCCTTATCCATCAACCCCTCAAAATATACCAAGTTACCTTTTTAATTGGAGTGCAACTTTTGGGTACCAGATTTCTTCCTGCTGGTGGTCTTACCTGGCAAAATTTCTTTTTTCCAAAGGGAAATCTTTTTTTTTTTAAGATTTTATTTATCCATTTGACAGAGATCACAAGTAGGGAGAGAGGCGGGCAAAGCAGGCTCCCCGCTGAGCAGAGAGAGTGACGCGGGGCTCGATCCCAGGACCCTGAGATCATGACCCGAGCTGAAGGCAGAAGCTTAACCCACTGAGCCACCCAGGCGCCCCTCCAAAGGGAAATTTTTTTTTTTTTGGACAGAGATAGAGACTGCCAGAGAGGTAACACAAGCACAGGGAATGGGAGAGGGAGAAACAGGCTTCCCGCTTAGCAGGGAGCCCTATGTGGGGCTGGAGCCCTATGTGGGGCTCGATCCCAGGACGCTGGGATCATGACCCGAGCGGAAGGCAGACGCTTAACGACTGAGCCAAAGGGAAATCTTAACGGAGCACCTGGTTTTCCAATTCTGCCCTTCTACCTCTAGTTGTATTGAAGGGAATCTACCAGCAGATGGCAGCAGAAACTCAGGCATGTTTCCTGTCCCCTCTGCTTATTTGAATGAAGGACTAATAAAGGGCTGCCTTTTGTCTTGGTTCTTTATCCCAGTCTTGTAGATTCTCTGGGCTTGATTTTACCATGATCCTATACGGTCTACATTAACTTGGCCATTGTCCACGTTCACATGGACCTCTACTGTAGGTGTCTCACAGTAGTAACCGTTTTCCAGTCCCTGCCTTTATGCTGCCCGTAGGGATTATCTCCTCAGAAAAGGGTATCTTTGAGTCCTTCCTGTTCCAGCTGAATGTCTAGGTCCAGACCTTCTGATATTGTGGAAGGTGGAGGTATTACACTCACTTTTAGTAACATAGCCCAGTGTGAAAACACAAGTAAGCTCCACACAGGATACTGTGAAAATGGACTAAAGACTCAGAAAAACTAAGGACAGCCACAGCTCAACCGTGGATCATTCCAAAGCTGTAGAAGAAGAACCTACCCAGCACTTGGGAAAACAGAAGCAAAAGGGAAAAAATGCCACCGTAAGCACCTAAGAAACTAAAAAGAATTTAAGGGGCATCTGGCTAACCCAAGCATGACCCAACATGCAGTTCTTGATCTCAGGGTTTTGAGTTCAAACCCCATGCTGGGTGTGGAGCCTAGTCTAAAAAAAAAAATAATCCTAGCTCCCTACAGGGCCACTGGAAGCTTATCAGTCAGCCTGGTGGTACAAGGGGAATGGCAGCCACACTGTCCTAGGGAAGGTGTGTGCTGTTTCCTTCAAACCCCTCCAGGAATAAGAGTGTCAGGCAGCTCCGTTTCAGGACCCAGCCTCTGCACTAAAGGAAACACTGCGAACAGCTTGGATCCTGGGGACAGCCTCTATTTTGGACGAAGCTGATGTGTACACACCGCTCTAGGGGTTACTGGCAGTTTGTCCCAGACTCCTAGCAACCATATTTTGCAGTGTAATGTGGCCCCAGAGGCTTCAGCCGGTTTGTCTGTCCTGACGCACCGCAGCTTTTGTCCTGAGAAGTGCGTATCACACCCTGCTACCTTAGGCTCTAGACTCAAAAGAAGAGTGGTAGAAAGCCAGTCCTGGTACAGGAATGAAAAACAGACCAACCACAACTTTAAATCCGTTTATTGACACAGTAACACAACACACTTGCCTCCCTGACACCCCCACCCCCCTCTCACCCAATCTAGATCTCTTCCCCTTCCAACCCCCTTAGAACAAGCTGTTCAGTGAAAACAGAAAAGGGCAGGCCACTTCTACACCCTCATTCCCACCCCTAAGCCTTATGGGGCAGGGGCTCAGGCCCTACTTGGAACCTGTTGAGAGAGAGGAGGGGCAGTCGGCAGTCAGCACTATACTCAGCCAGGCAGAGGCATCCAGTCCCTAAGAACAGATTCCCACACGACCCCCAGGCCCTGAGTTGCTATTCCTCTTCCTCTCTGCTCTTTGTGACCCTGGGAAGGAGACACCCTGGGGCCTGGGCCTGCAGCCAGGAACAAGAGCTGGCTGTGATTTGAAAACTGGGAGTTTGGCTAGTGTTTTTAAGGCCCAGGCACCCCAAAGAAAGCCCTGGTGGTGGGAGTGAACTTCAGTGCCCCCATTTAAAATGCGCTGATAACATGAAACAGATTAAGCCAGCTTAACCAAATGCCAGAAAAACACTAAGCTGTAAAGAAGGAGGGATCAGACCTGGTTTCTCCAGGCCAGACACAAATGCACACAGAGGAGCCCAGGTGGAGTGTCGAAAAACAAGGACACCGTCCAGGGGCCAAAAAGCCTATACTCAGGAGTGTCTGGGTTGAGAGGAAGCAAGGAAAGAAAATACACAAGTCTTAAAAAACAAAAAAGAAAGCCCAACAGCAGGGGAACCTAAGCCTGACAGTGCTGCCCACCAGCCCTCCAGGCCCTGCCCCTAGACCCAGACAGTCCCTCCCCCTCTAGGCAATGTCCTCCCCTAGGCTAGATAGAGCACATCACACAGCGCAGTTTAAAAAGCTTCTAATGCCAGTTCATAAACATCTTCATTTACTATTGGTGATTACATGTGAATAATATGTTTATACTGTTCTTTATGGAAAACAATTTCAACGAGTCAACTCCGAGAACACAATAGGCAACCCTCACCCTGAGCCCCTCAGCGTCCTTCCCTAGATAGCAAGGAGCCCCCTCCTCTGTCCCAGGGCTGCCCAACTTCCCCTCTTTCCCCACTGTGGCTCTTGGGCAAAGCATCCTCTATGACCATTAGTCCTCATCAGACAAGTTATGGTCCAGGGGGTAAACCATGAACATCACATCTGGCCGAGAGGGAACACAGGGATGGCCTGGACGCACAATCTCAAAGCCCAAGAAGCTGAAGGTCTTCAGGAGTGGAGCTGCAGAGAGTGTAAAAAGGATTCTGATAAGAAACACAAGGGCAGGTTCAAATCAAGGGAAAACAAAAAATAAAGATTGAATAAGTAAGTACTACACCTTTACTAAAGACCCTTCAGGCACTCCCACCCCTATGACTTCCCAGGGTTTATATGGCAAACTCAAGAGCCCTACTTCACTGAATAGGGGGCTCCTTTTCCCCTCACTACTTCCCCACTGTCTGGGCAGTAGGTTTCAGGCTACTTTGATTCCTCACCTCTGTCTTCCCGGCCCTTCCTGAAGCAGATGAAGACGTAGTTCACTTTCATCTTCTCTTCAGCAAACTCTAGCAGTGCTAACAATCTGCCAGAAGCAAAGAAAACCACTCAGGCCCATTACCACCTCTCTAGACTTCCCTCCCACCCTCCGTCAAAAAAGCCTTCTCTGAGGCTTACAGCCAGCAGTATTAATAGGGAACCTCCAGGGAGAAGCTTCCCATTTCAAGAGCTCTGAGTTCAGAAAAAAGCCACGATCCCAAAGAAAAATGTTACTGAGCTCTCTCTTCCTGGAATAAGGGTTCTTCATCTGAAATTAATATGAACCAGCTCCACTAATGCAGTTCACAACATCATATGGGGCCTGAGAAGAGAACGTGGTTCTTCAGGGGTCTTCCAAAATTGCCCAGTTTGATGACCACAGCCACTGGCACAGACTCTGGGCCCGGACACTGCCTTAAAGGATTTCCTCAGAAGGGGCAACTCAAGAGAACTCTGCTGCCTTGAAGGGCCTTGCCCAATCCAATGAAATCCCACTGTAGCTCAGAGCTTCCTGCCCTTCTGAACCGCATCATTGTATGGCAGCTCAAGGGGAATTTAATGTCTGCTGAGAAGAGTGAACCATGGCTTGACTAAATGACAAGGATTTGGTTAATGTGATATGATCTCCTTTAATTATAACCTATGGCAGGCCTGTTTTACTGGCTAAAAACAAACGGTCACAAATTGGTATCTGCTTGGGAAACCTAGAGCTAGGGAAGAAGGCAGACACTGTTCATCTGTTGGCCCCAACAAGCATATGCCCTTCTCTGGAATGGGCCCTCCTTCCCCTTCCCCAGCACCTGCTCCTTACCCTTCTTTGCTCCCATCAGCTAATAATCCATCTGGGATTTCTACAAACAGGCTCTGGCTGGACAGGACTGCATCCCAGGAAGAGACTTTCACCTCGGTGACCTCATACTGGAAGTGGACAATGTGAGGTTTTCCATCATTCACAGGGAGGTCCTGGGTCACAGTGAGCTTCTCGTCCTGGGAAGAGATCAGGTCAGAGGACCAGGTCACTACTACTCTGGCCACATCACAGGCTCCCTAACCTAGGTGATCCTGGGAGTCCTCTGGGGCCAGTCTCAGGGCAGTATGGGACAAAGGACACACTGAAAATGTAGAGCCGCATGCTGGCTAAATGAAGCCATCCGTCACTCATCAGGCACAAAGACAAGCTGATGATAACTACAAGTCAGCATGATGGGAAGGGAAATATTTACCAAGTGTCCACTAGATGCCAAGTACTGAGCAAGGTACTTTCCCACTTTTCAGTCACCACCAGAAGCATCTGAGGTAGTTACTAATACCCCCATTTTAAGTCTGAGGCAGTAGGGGCCCAGAACAATTAAGCAACTGTCCAAAGGCTCTGTAGTTAGTAAATGGCAGAGCTGAGATTCAAACCAGGTCTCCCTGACTCTAAAACCATGTGTGTCCCCCAACACCAAATTCTTTCCCTTCTCTCTCTGAGAGAGCAGCATTAGAAACAAATGAGGATGTATGTGAGGGCTTGGCTAGGGCCCAGCTCAACCAAAGCCTGCTTCCAGGCTAGACTACAGGTCCATGTTGTCTGTCTCCCCTGGGCACAACCTCAAGAGACCAAACCTCAGCCACCCGGCCACCCTTGGGTGGTACCCTGCTCCCCAATCTTGGGGAGAAGCTAAGCCAACTTCTGGGCCTCACAGGAGATTAAAGGGCATCAAACGACTGGCTGCCCCAGCCCAGATCATTCCTAGGGCAGATGGCTAGCATTCTCTAAAGCTCCTGGGATGTAGCCTATGCTGCCTGGATGACAGATGATGGAGATGCAAAGCCCCTTCTCCTGTCCCGCACCCCCACTACACTACCCAGCCTGCCCCCAACCGGGCCATTAAGGGATGGAAATCCGAATGTCTAAAAGTCATGGAAAACTGCTCCTCCTGGCCCTTGGTATTTCTCAAGAGAAAATGAAGAGTCACACCAAAAAGTGTTCTTGCAACCCTCCCATTCATCATTCTCCTTCCCACTCAGGACCCTGAACCAGCACTGAAGTGCTGACCACCAAGCTAAGAAGATGGCAGCGTTTGCTTAATGCTGATCTCCTGTTCCCAGTACTCCTCAAAAGCCACAGAGCAGCCTCAGTTGAAAGAGTCCTTCCCGATTCCCCTACTGGCCTGGCCCAAGAGAAGATCAAGAAGGCAATTATTGCCCTTAAGCGGCTGCTGAGTGGACCCTCAGCTCTACTCCAGGGCTTCCACCCCACAGTCCTCCTTACCTTATATATTAGAGCTGAGAGAGAAGGATCCCTGCCGCCCCCTCGCCCACCGGGGATCTTCGACAGTGGGTGAGGGGCATCAGGAGCACCACAGAGGCCCCGGAACAATGTGCCTGCAGCACTGGAGCTGGGGACAGTTACTCAAAGGCAAAATACTACTGCAAAAGACAGAAGGTGAGACAGTAAACACCAAGACTTAAAAATTTCACACACACACACACACACACACACACACACAAAATTTAACAACACCGCACTCCAACCTCTGCCCTGGCTCTCCCAAAACAAACACTCTAAAGCTACACCACTGCCCGCCCATCCTTTCGGCTTCAGCTTCCAGACCTACTTCGGTGCCCTTCAAGCACACCCACCACCCTGCAGAGAGCAGAGGGAGTCCAGCTGGACACGTCTGACCAGAGCAGCATCTGCTCGACCTCAAACAAATCTCTGTGACACTGGCAAACCCTGAGAGGAACCAAATCCTGGCTTGCCGTCAAGGCTTTAGCACCCTGTCCCCTAGTCCCCTCCTTATTCTAACGGTACTTCAACAAACTATGCGGCAATCTCAAAACCTACACAGTCACTCCCAGCTGGAGAGGCATATGGGCCTCAAGAGATCACATGGGCTGGGTACCATGTCCCTGAGGAACTCCCAAGGCCATTTTTCCAATCATGGCTTCCTCCCCAATCTAAAGACCTAGACAAGAAATCCATAACCCAAATCTCTCCAGGGTCAAGAACTGAATTAAATCCTGGGATTTGGCTCTCAGAGAAGAGATACACTATGGAACAGAGTATTATGGTCTGAGTTTGTCCCTGGTATGCCAGCATATGTCAGGCTTCCTTGCCCTTCTTTGCTAGAATCTGACCTGGGCACAGGAGTTTAGGTAGTACTGATGTGCTGAGAATAGACATCAGGGGCAGGTGTATCAGGGGGAAGGAATATTTGCTGGGAACTAAATAAGGAAGCCAATAATCAGATGGATTACAGAAGGTGAAAAGCTCCTAAAGGAGCTCCCTGTCACCTCCAGGTGTGTGCCCTTACTGCCACCATGATTTTTAGGTGGACCCAACAGGGCTCCAAATCTGCTCCACTGCCGCCTCTGAATCTGACTGAGCTGTTCACTAGGCTGAGCTGTAGGCCGCCTCAGAGACCAACAGCAAGTGAAGCAGGGAAAGAAGTAGGCGGTCTGTGCATGTATACCACGAGTCAGCAACAGGCCTGTCCCATGACCCCAACACCCCAGCCTCCAGGCAGCTGGAATGCAATGGATAACATATGGAAGGACAGTGCAGGGACGTGCTAGAGCCCGCTCCCACGACTCTGCCCTTATCTTCCCAACTGTGTGTTTAATGTCACATCGGTAGCTTATATGGGCCATAGGAGAAATATTTACACCACAGAAATGAGCAAAGGACATAAATCATGGCTTTTTTTTTTTTCCCTGAGAGGTAGCTGTAATACAACACAAGGCACCATTCTTCACACTCTTTATGTGGCATGTCGTGCCAGGCTCGAGTTCTTCACTTGGGCTCAGAGTGATAAAACTGAACTCACACTTAACATGGCAATTGTACAATAACCAAAGGGGCATCCAGCTAAGATCCTCAGTACTAAGATACCTGTGTCAGCGTTCCAGCTGAGACAGAAGTCCAAACCCATCACTGCTCTATCTCGGATCCTCTTTCTCTCAAGGATTTCAACCAGGGGCCTGAAATTACACTTAGAAATTTCATTGCAGGGTGCCTGGGTCGCTCAGTCAGTTAAGCGTCTGATTCTTGATTTCACCTTAGGTCATGATCTCAGGATCCTGAGCTCAAGCCCCACATCAGGTTCCATACTCAGCAGAGAGTCTGCCAAGACTCTCTCCCTCTACCCCTTCCCCAGCTCACGCTCATGCATGCACACACACACACACACACACACACACACACTCTCAAATAAATAAGTCCTTTAAAAAAAAAAAAAAGAAAGAAAGAAAGAAATTTCATTGGGAGATGAGAGTTTCCAGGGCAGCGTCAGAGGGCCTGGCTGCGCACAGCATCGATACCGGCGGCAATACACACGCACCACCTTCTGCCTCCTCTGGAAAGCCTCAGGCCATCCTCATCTCCCCCACTCTAGCCTCACCAACACAAATCAGCAAAAGGGGCATGACTGAGGACTACGTTGTTTTCATTTTCAAGGAGGGACTTATTTGCTACTAGGGACAATAAACTATTATCATCCCCGTGTTCTAATGTGTTAAGGGACAGAATAATAGTGGCCGGGCCAGAAAAAATTAAGTAAAAGAGGGATTTCCCTAAGCAAAGGTATATACTCCCCCCACAGACAGTGTAGTTCTGTTTCCATTCCCTAGTGAGCACTTTGGGCCTCTGTTGAGGTTCTTGCAGAAACACAGGAAGGCTGGGCCACTGAAGAAAGCTGGCTTGCAATGTATTAGTCAGTGGAGCTACCCAAGAACTGGGCAGACTTCTCCTCTGGGGAAGACAGATGAAATATAGCCTTGTATACCAAACTGCATGGGTTCCCAAAACAACCAGATCCCCAGGCTCCTGCAGTTCTAGAATTCTGGTGCTAACCTCAGACTCCTACTTCCAAGGAAATTATTCCTCCCTGGTCTTTGGATGAGAGAGCTACATTTAACCTGATGGGCATTCCAATCACCATCTTCATTCTGAGCTAATTTTTCCTTGCAAATAGCAAGCAATGAGGCCAAACTACTGGAAAGATAAGAGTAAGGTGGGTTTTGTTATTTTGTTTGTTTGTTTTTTGTTGTTTTGTTTTTAGATCCAGAATCCCCTTTGTCTTCCTAGAAATAATCTCTAGGGCCTGCCCTGTGTCCAGTACTAACTCATGTGCTCTCTCCTCTAGAAGTAAATTTAAGAAGTCTATTCCATGGTAACAAATCATTTGCTTTCCCACTCTTATTCACAAGGATCCTGGAAATTCCTCCTCCTCCCCAACAAAGTCTGCACAAGAGCAAGTGCATGACTGAGGCTGGAGGGTGTTTTGGGTCCCCACCCTGGGATCCACTTCCAGGTCCCTAAGCTAGGGTTTAGGATAAACTTAGTAGACTGGAGATCACAATCAACAATTATCTTCATCGTCCATCATAATGGATCTGCTTTTCATTATTTGCTGTGAATGGCAATTGCTTCTCTTTAAAAAAACCTGTCATTTCTGAAGTGGGCACAAACCGGGTGGTTAATGAAATTAAGGGGTATAAACAGTAATCAGGCAAGAAAAATAAATACAAGGCACCTTGTCACTATTTGTAGATGACATGCTACTATATACAGAAAACCTCAACAGCTCCACCAAAAACTTCTAATAAATCAATTTAAGAAGGTTGTAGGATACAAAATCAATTTACAGAAATCTGTTGCACTTATATACACTAATAAACTACTAGAAAAAGAAATTAAGAAAACAATCCCATTTACAATTCCATTAAAAAAGAGAAAGAGAACACAGAGGACTACACTGAACCAAGGAAGTAAAAAAAAAAAAAAAACAACAAAAAAACCCACAAAAAAACATGTACTCTGAAAACTGTAAGACATTGATGAAAGAAACTGAAGATACAAATGCAAATATATACCATGACATGAACTGGAAGAATACTGTTATGTCCATACTACCCAAAGCAATCTAAAGACTCGGTGCAATCCCTACCAAAACACCAATGGCATTTTTCACAAAACGAGAACAAAGAATTCTAAAGTTTGTATGGTGCCACAAAAGACCCCAAATAGCCAAAGCAATCTTGAGAAACAACAACAAAGCTAAAGGTATCACACTCTCAGATTTTAACTGACTGAGCAACCCAGGTGTCCCTACAGATTTTAAAATATACTACAAAGTTATAGTATTCTCAACAGTACAGTATTGGCACAGACATATAGATCAATGGAATATAACAGAGAGCCCAGAAATAAACCCATACACCTATGTTCCATTAATCTATGACAAAGGAGGCAAGGAGGCAAGCATATAAAATGGAGAAAGACAGCTGCATGAAAAGACTGGACAGCTATATCCAAAGGAATAAAACTGAACCACTTTCTCATGCCATACACAAAACCAAATTCAAGATTAAAGACTTAAATGTATGGCGCCTGGGTGACTCAGTGGGTTAAGCCTCGCCCTTTGTTCGGCTTGGATCATGATCTCAGGGTCCTGGGATCAAGTCCTGCATCAGGCTCTCTGCTCATCTCTCTCTGCCTACTTGTGATCTCTGTCAAATAAATAAATAAAAATCTTTAAAAAAAATTTTTTAAAGACTTAAATGTAAAACCTGAAACCATAAGACACCTAGAAAACATAGCAGTAAGCACTTCATCAGTCTTAGCACTTTTTTTTTTTTTAAGTCTTTCTCCTTAGGCAAGGAAAACAAAACCAAAAACAAACAAATGGGGCCATCAGAACTAAAAAGCTTATAAAGGAAACTGAATAAAAAGGCAACCAAATGAACGGAAGAAGATATCTGCAAATGATATATCCAATAAGGGATTAATATCCACAATACATAAAGAACTCATACAAGGGTGCCTGGCTGGCTCAGTCGACAGACCATGCAACTCTTGATCTCAGGGTCATTCAGTTTAAGCCCCACGGTGGGTGCAGAGATTAATTAAAACAAACAAACAAACAAACAAAAACACTAAAAAACAAAAAATGAACAACTCATACAACTCAGTATCAAAAAACAATTTGATTAAAAAATGGGCACCTGGGTGGCTCAGTTGGTTGAGCATCGGACTCCTGATTTCAGCTCAGGTCATCATCTCAGGGTCCTAGGATCAAGCCCTGCCCGCACTGGGCTCTGCACTCAGCAGCAAGTCTACTTGAGGATTTCTCTCCCTTTCCCTCTGCTCCCACCCCCTTTCATGCTCTCTAAAATAAATAAATCAATCTTTAAAAAAAAAATGGGCAGAGGATCTCAACAGACATTTGTCATATATGTCAGAGAAGACATATAAATAGCCTACAGGCATGTGAAAAGATGCTCAACATCAATCATCAAGGAAATGCAAATCAAAACCACAGCGGTACATCACCTCATACCTGTCACAATGGTTAGTATCAAAATGACAAGAAATAACAAGTGTTGGTGGCTCAGTCGGTTGAGCAGCCAACTCTTGATTTCGGCTCACATCATGATCTCAGGGACATGAAAATGGGTCCCAAGACACACTCTCCCTCCACATTTCTCGCCGCCCCCCACCCCGCCTTTAAAAAAAAGGGTGGGGAGGAGGAAAGAAATATGGAGTGTTGGTGAGGATGTGGGGAAAAAGGAACCCTTGTGCACTACTGGTGGGAATGCAAACTGCTGCAGCCACTGTGGGGAACAGTATAGAGGTTCCTCAAACAATTAAAAATAGAACTACCATACGCTCCAGCAATGCCACTTCTAGGTATTTATACGAAAACACTAATTCAAGAAAATATACACACCCTTATGTTCATCACAGCATTATTTATGGCAGCCAAGATACAGAAGCAACTTAACTGTCCATCAGTATAGAATGGATAAGGATGTGGTATATATACACAATGGTATACTACCTAGCCATTAAAAAAAGAAATCTTGCCATTTGTGAGAACATGGATAAACCTAGAGGGCATTATGCTAAGTGAAATAAGTCAGAAAAAAACCAATACCTTATGATTTCATTTATGTGTAGAATCTAAAGGAACAAAACAGAAACAAACTTACAGACACAGAGAACAAACTGATGGTTGCCAGAGGATGAAATAGGTGAAGTGGATCAAGAGGTACAATCCTCCTTTCACAAAATAAATAAGACATGTAATGTGTGACACGGTCAATAATACTCTAACAACTTTGTATGGTGACACGTGGTACCATTTTGTAATGCATATAAATACCAAATCACACTATGTTGTATGCCTGAAACTAATGCAACATGTCAGTTATTTTTTCAATTAAAAAAAGAAGAACGGGGGCACCTTGCGGGCTCAGTCGGTACAGGATGTGATTCTTGATCTCAGGGTCATGAGTTCCAGCCCCACACTGGCTGCAGAGATTACTTAAAAATAAGAAAAATAAATACATAAAAAAATAAAAAAAAGAATAGCCTTCTGTTATTTTATTGACTTTAGTCTTCAAAATGGTATTGTGACAAAATACACCACCAATCTCAACAGAGAATCTTACAGGAACTTGCATAGTGAAAGTGGCTTCTAAACACAGGTCCTTCTGTCACAAGATCCAAACCAGATTAGGTTTCAAATTCAGTTCAGTCATGTTTCTACTGGCTCCAGTGCCTAGCTTTTTCCATTCCTTCCTCACATCCCGCTCACTCCACTGGGGGGCAGGCATGGTTTAATCTTTACCACCAAAAACATGATTTAAGAAGCTTGATCTAGAGCGTGAAAAGATCAGGCTCATTAAGAAGAATCAAATTTATCAGACTGAACCCAACATGCACCTGGGCTGGTCTTGCTTTTGCAGAAGAAAAAAAATATACCATGCTGGAAACGAGGGTGTCAAATATCCAAGTCAGTTCAGAAGAGAGATGGGAGATTAGAGCCTATCTGTTAGCGCCTTTTATTTTCTCAGTTGTTATCAGGCATGCCCCTGGAAACACTCCTCAGGATACATATGAGCGCTACTGACAGATCACAACCGGCTGCCTCTAATTTAAGGCATTCTGTGAAACTGCTGCCTGCAACGTCCTTATTAGCAAGTTATAATTTCATACGCTGGCTACAGACAGTGTATGCAGCAGATGTATTCCTGGGGAATGTTGCTGGTAAATCAAATTTTTATAATTCAAATCCTATTTTTAAATCTCTAGGCTGCTTACTATTTAAAGGAAGTACCTTTAAATCTCTTGATAAAGATCTCCTGTTAAAGAATCACTTTCAGTTGACTTTATAGGTCAGTTTTGATTTTTAAATTTAGTGTGCTCAAAGCGGGGGACAGCCTGCTACGTAGAGATTTAATGTAATTCTGTGGCTAACTTCCATTCAGCTACATCTAACAAATATGTGAATTCATTTTCTCCTTGATATACTTTTGATCACCTTTCACTTGAATCTGTGGCCTGAGCTTGCACCCCTTTCTCTCTGGTTTCCACTACCTGTCAGGGGAGGGTCAGATATGAGCCTTGGTATTACCTATCTTGTGGTATCAAGTGAAAAGACATAAAAACCACATTTCCAAGCATTCTACATGTATTTCCCTCTCAGGCTCTTCTGATCTATTCCCATCCCAGGCTCTATCTCAAAGAACACTCTCTAGGCCTGGACTTCCCTCACACAGGATGCTTTTACTGAGACTAGAAAGGTCTCTGATGACTAATCCCTATGAACAGAGGAACCAATCCAGGGGTGCCATCACATTTAGCTAAGAAGGAATAGGAAGAAAGGTAGGAGGTGATGGCCACCTCCAGTCTAGTGGAATCTTGGAAGCTGATTTCCAGCTGCCAATTCCCTTCCCATATGAGAAAGGGACCCTGGTCAGATGCCAGGCATAAGTCATTTCACTAGGGCTGTTCTGTGTGCCAAAGGGAGTCTACTTGCTAAGCACAATTATAATGAAAATGACATCACCACTCTGAATCACAGACTGAAAGCAAAACTGGGTTTTAGTTGATTCTCCACAACACACACACTTGTGGTAGCAGCTAGAATATCTGCTTCTGAGGTCTGCTTATCTTATTACACAACTGATATTGGTATATCTTCTGCCAAAGGTACGTGTAACCACATATGCTACAAAGATGGGGGGAGAGCAAGGTACTCATGCTTTAAAATTAGACTTTAATTTCACATTTTAAGTACCTTGATCTAGCTTGCATAGTAAACTCATCACCCAGTGCCAGCCTCCTTTCCCAGGACAGAATGACTTCATTGTTAATAGAGTATCAGAGGCCTAGAAAATTTTCTTAAGGCTTATCTTCTACACAGCATTTTATTCTGCTGCTAACAGAAAACTACCTGTTTTGTTCACTTCAAGCGACAAAATTCTTGCTCACCAACTTAGCTATTTCTGGTAGCTTTCAATCAGGCTTCACAGCCTTCCAAGTCATGGCACCAACTTGAATCAACACTGCATACTCTTTCGAAAAGGGATGAATTACTTTTTTTTTTTTTCCCAAGAAATGCACATATGTAACATCCTCTACCCCATTCCTCAGTCCCCCTTTTTATATTTCTGAGCAGCTCTGAAGCTAAATTTGGATTTCTTGGCAGAGTGAGGAATTACTATTATTAGTCCACACAGCTTTCTGAAGCATCCCTCCAATATGGGGGGATTCCCAACTATACCAAGAATCTGTCTCTCTTTGTGGAATGACCTTGAAGATCTATGGTAGGAAAACTTGCTCACCCTACTATCCCACACCCAAGCCATTGTGCCAAAAAAAATAAGGGATAATCAAAACCATATCTTTGTGGGGAGAAAAAGAAATTCCATTACCAGGGAACCATTCTGTGAAGATACTCAGGGTAGCTCTGATGTGCTCAGGTGCTCTGTCCACCAAGAGGAAACACCTGTGGAACCAGATGCTTCTCAAAGCCCATCAAAGATTGGATTATAAGACATATATAAAGCCAGGGCAAGATCTTTGCCACATAATGTACTGTCACAAGGTACTATAAGCTGGCCAGAGACAGAGACTGTCCTCCTGCCCCCATGAATCCAGGGAGAGAAAGTCCATGAAGTTTGATTTCCTTGGATTTTAGCCTCACGTTCAAAAACCATAATAAAAGTGTTTGCTCCTGTGTTGTCTTCCCTACCCCACTATCAAGAATTTTGACAATGGGGAGGTACTAATCAGAACAAAACTGGAAAGGAAGAGCTTTGTTTTCAAAACATACTACCAGCTCCTCTGCAACTATTTCTTCCAGGAAACCAAGTCTCCACCTCTTGGGTATTTCACTGGAGCCAGGGAAGCTAGAGAGCCCATCCCCCACCTAATGAGAGCTAAACTCCTAGCCTGCTCCCTCTCCCCTCTGCAGATACAAACACCAAGCACACAGACTGGGAAGAACCACCGGCTCTTATCAGAATCCCCAGTTAGGGCTCTACCACCATCCTTTTAGAAAGTTAGGGGCAGGCCAGAGGAGGCTGGCAAACATGTTATGGAAACAGGATTGCCATAACGCAAAGAAACCAGACACCCTGCACACACCACCCCACCCCACCCCCAGGCCAAGGCCTTGCTCCTGCCCAGGCCCTGGCAGGCCAGCTGGCTCCTCCCTCCACCTGCCTTTCATATAGCCAAGCCCCTCAAATTACCAACACACTAAGAAAGGGCCCTGGAGACAAGCAAGCCTGTTTTGCCACTTAGGAAGCGGGAAGGAATCTTATATTAAGCTAATTATATTAAGCCAACCCCCTCCTTTTTACATGGAAGCACACTAGCTAAGCCAGAACTAGAACTCAGGTCTCACAATCTCATAGTCAATGAAGACCCTTTACGTGTTGGTTCCAAGTACCCGTAAAGGACTTGGCACCAAACCAACTCAGTCCAGAGGACTCAACAATGCTTCCTGAGACCACCCCGCCTTCCAAACCCCACTGTGGAGACAAAAACATTGAACAGAAAAGAAAATATCCCCTCTTTTGTGGATTTTCCTGTAGGTTCCTTTGCTTCCCTCCACCCCTGCACTTCACCCTGCCCTCTCATACCTGCTGTCTTCCCCTCATCACACACAGCTTTACCACAAGCAACACCTTGGGCATCCAGCACCATCCAAGTATATATCCACCTCCACCTCCTCAGCTCCAGAGGGGCTGGGCAGAGAAGATGTAATAAAAGCAGGGGCTGCAAAGGGACATGGACATTGACATTCTCAGAAAAGGAAAATGGAATGGGCTTTGTAGATGTAGAAATGTTGAAAAGTGGGGGTAATGGATCAAATACAACCATAAAAAAACCAGAAAACAAGGAGTGAATTTGCTTTCTGTAAACAGGGAAGAAGAGAGGTGTGGGGGCTAGGTAAGAGTCTGAGAATGAAAATGGATAATGGCTGAGAACAGAGTAACACATGGTAGGAGAACTTAAAGAGGCTGTCGTGGATACCCTCAATATTTCTGGACAGTACCTGAGAAAGAAAGGCGAAGAAATCCCTGAAGGAAACAAGGCCCTTTTTGGTAAAGAGAGAGCGGACACTAAAGAAATAGGATGGGAAAGGTCTTGGTGGGGGTTAGGAGGGCAGGGGAAAGAAGGCACTGGTTCTTAGCCCTGACTGCACATTACAAAGAATTACCCAGAGAGGTTTAAAAATACATACTAATACCCAGGCCCCACCCTAGGCCAATTACTCCAGATCTTTCAAGGTGGGGTCCAGGTGATTGACTTTCCAAATGTGCAGCCAAGGTTGAGAAACACCGAGATATAAGAAAAGCTAAAAATCCAGCTGGAATATTTAAGGATGGTGCTGCTAAAGGACTGAGAAATGGCAATTAGAGACCAGCTTATGGAGAAGGAAGCCCAAGTTTTGAGAGGAACCTTGTAGAACTCCATGGGGGAAAAAAGCAATAAGGAAGGATATGTTTGTAAAAGGAACTACAGTCCAGCTTTGGACAGACCAGGACACAATTTAAGGAGGATCTGCAGGGAACAGATCTGCTTGCAGAACAATGAGGCCCAAGTGTGGAACAGAGGCCAGAAGGCCAAATCTGGGGACAAAGGGTCTGGTGTGGAGAACTAAATGAGCTTCAGGCTTATTTTGGAAGGGACAGCAACAAGTCGGGGGGGGGGGGGGCAGAATTAGGAAGAAAATTAGACCCAAATTGTAAATGGAAGCTATTCTGATGTAGAAAAAGCAACTAGGGTTAAAAATTGTGAGAAATCAGGATTATGGAACAGTTTCACAGAGTCTGGGGCAGAAATACCAGATATGTTTAGAGAAGAGAGGCATGACAAGAGCTGCCTTGGGAAAAAGAAGAAAGGTACAGAGAGGAAAGCTGAGTGATCAATTTGCCTAGTTGGGACAGCAGGAAGTATGGAGGAGGCAAGTTTAGAAAACCAATGGTGCTGTTTCAGAAAGATGTGCAGCCTTTCTCTCCAATTATTGGGGAAGACCGGGGTCAGGTTTTGAGGAAGGAAACTTGCAAAGGCCCAGTATCCAGAATAGAGGGCCTGATTTTGAGGCACTGGGAAAGAGAGGGAAGTACAGGGAAAGAGAATAGGCCTTCAGTAGAAGCAGAGTGAGCTCGGTTCTGGATCTAACGATCTAAAGATGGGATTCAATTAAGGGAAAAATAAGAGTAAAGAGGAGTTCCATCTGAGAGAAAATGTTTAGAGGTTGGCCGTGTTCAAAAGAGTGTTGGGGGAACCCCACTAGGGGAACAGGATAGCGAATAGGAAATCAAGTCCAAAGTGTTTGAGAAATAAAAGAAGGTTGGGAGACAGAGAGAACGAGGCCTAACTGGGAAAGGGGTGTCGAGGGAAGAAAGATGGGAAAAGATAAAGCAGGAGACGGCTGGGCATCACGGTAAAAACTATTAGGCCTGAGAAAACGGGGGAAGGGAAGGGGGAAGGGTAGTGAGTCCAGCAGAGAGCTGAAGGTTGGAGACTGACTGGGGGAGGGGCGGCAGTGATAAGAGAGGGGTTTGGTTGGAGGATGCAGTTTCAAGGAAAGAGATTCAAAGGGAAGGGTTAAGTGACTTAAAGGGGAGAGGAAGACAGACTCGGGGAAAAGAACCTGGATGAGGGAAAAGCCCCGTTTGGGGAAAGGGGCACCGTCCGACGGGACTTAAAGGAAACGGCGACTTGATTGGAAGATTGGGTCCTGGTTTGAGTGGGGGCTTTGCGGGAGCAGGAGGCCCGGATGAGGGGGATGGGCCGGGCTGGAGGGAGGGGGCTAAAGGGCGGAAGGAGGCCCCGTTGCGGGGCTGGGGACTCGGGCTGGGGACTCGGACTGGGGTGGCTGAAGTGGGGAAGGGACCCAGTGGCGGGGGAGGATAGGCCCCCGCTGTGGGGGCTGGAGCCGGCGGGGGGTTAAGGAAGGCCCTCTGGAGCAGATGAGGAGAGGATGGGGGCGGGGAGCCTGGGCCGGGCCGTTACCTGTCCTGGGTGTTTATCATCCTCGGCGGCTCTGCTCAGGGTGGGAGGAGGCGGCGCAGGGAGTGGGTAGGTGGATGAGAGGGTGGGTGTGGGGTCGCGCGCGCGGGGCCGATCTCTGCGGGCTAAGTCCCTGTCAGGCCGCGGGCCCAGAGCCCTCCTCCTGCCTCAGCGAGCGCCTGCCTCCAACTGACCCTCCCCGGCCGCCGCCGACGCCGCCGACGCCGCCGCATCCGCCCCGCCCCCGGTGCCTCATCTGCATAGCCCCACCCCAGCGCCGCACGGTGTCCTGGGAAACTGGGGCCCACAACAAAGGGCAAAGCCCAGCCCCGCCTCCGCGCAGGCGCACCAGGAGTTGTGGGGGGTGGGGCAGCGGTCTGGATGAGAATCGGCCTTTGCGGGTGGCTGTGGTCGTTGAGGTGGTTTTAAGTGCGCCGCACGAAGATGCGTTGTATTTCAAGTAGAGTTTTCTGAACATTGACCCAACCTAGTTGTCCCTACACCTCTTTTGCATGGAGCCAAGCAGAGGTGTGTCATTTGTAGGCCCTGGGAGGATATTTTATTATACAAAACAAAATCAAATCTAAGAGTAGTACACACATATTAGCGTCATTCCCAGACTGAGCCCAGGTTCACAGATCTCAGTTACCTCAGCTCATAATGCAGATCAATAATCTTCAGCTGCCAGCTGAGATCAACAGTTTCTGCACCTGAAAGGCATCTCAGGTAAATGAACAAGGTCTGACCCTGGCTGGTGGTCATCTGAAGCCAAATCTCTGTGGGTCAGGATCACAGTCACCTGACAGCAATTGTGGAAGGCACCATGGCTAACTTGTTCACAGCCACTTGAGATCACAATCATGCAAGGTTCACAGTCACCTCCGTTCACTATCCCTGCTGGTCCTTATCACAGGTCCGTGACAACAGGTCACAGTCACTGTGCACAGACCTCTCAGATCGCAGTCATTGTACACCACAGACATAGGCACCTCAACACAATCTGTTCACAGTCAATCCGGGCCGCAAACAAAAGAGGTCACATTATCTTAGCTCACAGTGGGGTGCCATCACCTCAAATCCCATTCATTCACTTATTCAACAAATAATTATTGAGCAGCTACTTACTATATGCTCCAGACACGTGCTAGAGTCCAGGAATATTCAATGATCACTTAGACAAAATTCCTGCCTCAGATGTCACAATCTAGTCAGAGGGAGAGACACTAAGAGGCTGAGGGATGTAAATGTTCAATCTGAGATAGACCACAGTGATAATAACTAGGGAATTATGGATGGCTTCACAGAAAGGATGATCCCAATCACTCCAAATCAGAGGTCACTATGACTCCTAACTCATTATAGCCCCAAATCACAAATGTCTCCCATTAGAATATAAGGACACCATTACTCTACTTCACAAAAAACATGTTTTTGGTTTTTAGGTGATGGGGATGCAGGGATGGAAGCAAGGTTGGAGCTATGAAATGCAGGCTTTTTCAGGAAAAATAAAAGTGGTAAATGATACCAGAGCTGCCCACATTATGGGGTGCCTGGGTGGTTCAGTGGGTTAAGTGTCTGCCTTCAGCTCAGATCATGATCCTGGGGTCCTGCTCAGCGGAGAGTCTACTTCTCTCTCTCCCTCTGTCCCCCAACCCCAACCACACACACTCAACACTCACTCTCGCACTCTGTCTCTCAAAAAAAAAACAAAAAAAAAAACCTGCCCAGATGATGACTAGAGGCTCCAATAACATGGCTCACCTTAGATCCCCAAACTTGGCCCCTTGGCTATCCCTACCTACACTCCCAAATTCAGGTCAGGAATGTTCTTACCCCAGTACATAGCAGAACTGAACAATCAAACTCATTCCTGACCTACCCATCTTGTAATCCGAGAGACCTGGAACTCAAAGGAAACTGGGATGGCCCATGTCTGCCAACCCATCCCTCGACAAGCAACCTTTTGGTCGGAAGGACAGTTTTTGACGAATCAGCAAATATTAAAAACTCACTATGTCAATAACAGGGACTATTTATTGAATATAATGCTAAAGCACTAATTTTTGCCAACAGTTCCCCACTCCCATTCCAGAGCTGAAAGGAAACCTCAGGGCGATTCTGCCAACTAATATTTACTAAAGCCCTATACCTACCAAGCAAGTTAATTTATTTGTTCCAATTCAAAGCTGGTGAGTGGTAGAGTTAGAATTTGGACCCCAGGGCACCTGGATGGCTCAGTCGGTTAAGCATCTACCTTCAGCTTAGGTCATGATCCCAGAGTCCTGGCATAGAGTCCCAAATCAGACTCCTTCCTCCTGCTTCTCCATCTGCCTGCCACTCCCCCTGGTTGTGCTCTCTTGCTTGTGCTCTCTCTCTCTCTCTGACAAATAAATAAATAAAATCTTAAAAAAAAAAAAAAAGAATTTGGACCCCAAGTTGCCTGATCCTGTGCTTTGCCTGGATTTGCACAATAGAAGGATAAGAAGGTCTCTGCTACACCTTGCTATTTGGCAGAGTGGAAATCCTGACGACCCCCTGACCAGCAAATGAAAATGTCACAAAAATGGGAAGCCACCTTCTGCTATCCAATATGAGAGCCACTAGCCACATGTGGCTTTTTAAACTTGAATGAATTAGAATGATAAGGCTAAAAATTTAGCCTCTTGATCCCATTAACCACATTTCATGTGCATAAAAGCTACATGTGGCTAGTGTTTAGAGTGCAGATTTTCCATCAATACAGAAAGTTCTGGCCAGCATTCTAACCCGTCATTCCCCTATCCCTACTTACCTCAGCCATCACCACAGGTCTGAGTTCCTTCTCATTTAATATCACCTCCATCCTTGTGCTCTTACTGGTGAGATGCTCCCAGATCCCTGCCCTCAGCCACATCCTTCCTCCATGCCCTCCGCAACCTGTGAGCAGCAAATTCTGCCATATCCTCAGACTTTTCTCAGGATGCTGCCTTCAACTCCTTGCCTCACCTGAAACTTTGCGTCCCCCTAAGTACACTGAGTCTTTGGCAGCCCTCTTAAGTGAATGTTATTTTCCTCTTATTCTCCTGTACCTCAGAGTCAGCAAGTGGGTAAATACATTCCTTTCCAACCCCAAATGCCATTCCTAAACCAGTGCTTCCCCCACTCCTCCTACAAAACCTCTGTTCCTTTGAAGCTTCACCATCTGGACCACACCATCTTGGTTGATGGTATCAGTGAACTTCCTGGTCGCTCAGAGCCCATCATTTAGCTCTTGGACCTCTCTGTCCACCCTATATTTTGTTATATTTGGTGAACTCCACATCAATGTGAGATGGCCTCTCCATCACCTCCCTGACCACCTCATCCCCAGCAATATTTGTCATGCTCCACAGCAGCTGTCCACTCCTGTGGTCACACCCTCAACTTTGTCTTCACTAAAGGTCATTCTACTTCCAATATGGAGACTCTCCTGGGTGCCTGGGTGGCTCAGTGGGTTTAACCTCTGCCTTTGGCTCAGGTCATGATCTTAGGGTCCTGGGATTGAGTCCCACATTGGGCTCTCTGCTTGGCAGGGAGCCTGCTTCCCCCTCTCTCTCTGCCTGCCTCTCTACCTACTTGTGATCTCTCTCTGTCAAATAAATAAAATCTTTAAAAAAATATGGAGACTCTCCAGCCACCACCTTTTCCTTAGTTAAGTCTCCCTCGACAATTCTTTGACCTCACTAATGTCTCACTACTCATTAGACCCACTTTTCAAGTTCCTTCTTTCTTACCTTCATTTCCATCATCCATTACTATAACCACTCTCTTGCCTTCTCTCCTCCACATGTGCTGGCCTGAAAAAACCCCTATTCTGGATAAATTTACCATCCGCCTTCCCAGTGCCTTTGTTAAAGCAAAACCCCATGTCCAGGCAGATTACCTTCACTTCATGTTCATGATCTTAACCTCAAACAGATTCTCAACACTGCCTGGGAATGCCTACAACACTTCTCCAGTAAGTTTGCTTTACAACTCTCCATAAAACCTCTTCCCTCTCATCTTAGCTGATGACATAGGTTCTGAAGTGTTTTTTTTTTCCTCCCAGTTGTATTGAGATATAATTGACATTTAACACTGTATTCATTTTGGCATACAACATAGTGATTTGATGGATAGCAATATATTGCCCTAGCCTCTCTTGTTGCTGAGGAAATAAAAGCAAAGAGGAGGTTCCTCTCATTCCTAATGACAACCTGCAAACCTATCTCCCTCGGCAACCTCCAGGATCTCTCCCTGCCTTGTACTCTGAGAAATGTCCCCTTCCTTACAAGCCCACCACAGGAGCCATGCAGCCCACCCTCTCTCCACTTTTTGAGAACCTGCCTCCCACAATCTAATCTTATCAGCACATAAACATGCTCTCCAATCCTTGAAAACTAGTATCACAGCCATTCTGATAAACAATTTGGTACTTTCTTAGAAAACTAACCAGGCAGGGACCCCTGGGTGGCTCAGTCAGTTGAGCCTCTAACTCTTGATTTCGACTCAGGCCATGATCTCAGCGTTGTGAGATCAAGCCCTGCATCAGGCTCCATGCTCACTGCAGAGCCTGCTAGGGATTCTCTCTCTACTTTTCCCTCTGCCCCTCCCCCTGCTCCTGCACGCTCTTTCTCTCTCTCTCAAATACATAAAACCTTAAAAAGAGAAAAGCTAACTGCGCAACTATCAGATGACCCAGGAATTGCACTCTTGGGCACTGGTTCCAGAGAAATGAAAACATCTTCACATAAAAACTTATAAATGTATGTTCAATGCAGCTTTATTCATTATTATGAAAAACTAGAATGAGCCCAGATGTCCTTCAGCAGGTGAATGATTAAAGACAATGTGGCACGTCCCCAACCACCACGGACTACTAGTCAGCCCTAAAAGGGGCTGACCTGTTGACTAATAAATGCAACAACTTGGATGAATGTCTTGGGAAGTATGCTGACTGAAAAAGGTTCTATGCTGTAGGATTCCACTTATATAACATTTGAAAATAACTTATATAATATTTGAAATATAATATTTGACATATGATATTGGAAAATAATAATACTTTAGAAACAGAGTGACTGGCAGTGGTTTGGGATGGGGGAGTGGGGCACGGTTATAAAAGGGCAACACCGAGGGATGCTGGTGGTGACGCTAGGGGTAGACCCCCCGAACCTATACACGTGCAAATACTGTATAAAACCAAACACACACAGGCACACACACAGATAAGAACAAGAAAAACTGGCATAACCTGAATAAGATAGAGAGACCACTGTTCACATGCTGGTTGTGAAGTTCTACTATGGTTAGTTTTGCAAAATGTTTCCACTGGAAAGAAACTGGACAAAGTGTAGGGGACCCCTGGGTGGCTCAGTCGGTTAAGCATCTGCCTTTGGCTCAGGTCATGATCCCAGGGTCCTGGGATCAAGACCCACGCTGGGCTCCTGACTCAGCAGAGAGTCTGCTTCTCTATCTGCCTCTTCCTGCCACTTACCCTGCTTGTGCTCACTCTCTCTGTCAAATAAAATCTTTAAAAAAAATAAAGAAAGAAACTGGACAAAGTGTATAAGGGATCTCTCTGTATTATTTCTTACAACTGCCTATGATTCTACAGTTAACTCAATAAAATGTTCAATCTGAGAAGAATATACATAACGTGGTAAGTTGGCAGTGAGGTAAAATTATATATGTAAATATAATTTAAATGTATTAAACAAAAACAACAAAAACCTACGAGTGGGGCACCTGGCTGGCTCAGTATATAGCATGGGACTTTTGATCTCAGGGTTATATGTTCAAGGACCATGTTGGACACAGAGCTTACTTTAAAAAAAGAAACTGGGGAAAAAAAAAAAAAACACCTATGAGTTAGGTTACAGGGCAGAGAAGTATTCTAGTCCCTAGGGACTGCTTTTACAAGTATGACAGTGACAACCTCAAGAGAACAAAAACAGGTAAGTATGACGATATATGATAAGATGTACAAAGGAGACTAGAGGAGTAATCAGTGGACCCTATTTAGGGAACCAGTGTCTGTAGCATCTCATTCAAAAGAGCTACATGGTGCCATGTGGTTCAGACAAATCTGACCTTGGCATCTGCCTGGCTGGATGACTTTAGACTAGTCACGTAGCTACGAAGGGCCTGTCTCTGCTCTGTGAAAAACGGGACCACAGAGCCTGCCCTCCAAGACTACCATGGGGATCAAATAAAATAATGTATGTAAAGGCACCTAGCCCAGTGTCTAGAAGATGTTCCAGAAATATAAATTCAGGCCCAATTCTCTCTGAATAAAAATCTTCTCTCCAGAAAAAAATCTGATAAAATCTAATTTACTATGATAAAATTCATGAGTTTTTATTGATGTTTAAAAAGAAAGGGAAAGAGAACAGAAATTTAAAAAATAAAAATAAATAAGAGGGGCACCTGGGTGGCTCAATTGGTTAAGTGTTTGTTTGCCTCTGGGTCAGGTTGTGATCTCAGGGTCCTGCCTGGGATGGGGTCCTGGGATCGGGCCCCGCATAGGGCTTCCTGCTAAGCGGGGAGTCTGCTTCTCCCTCTGCCTCTGCCCCTCACCCCGCTCATGCTCTCTCTCTCTCAAATAATAAAACAAACAAAAAGAAAGAGCAAAAGAAAGAGAGTGAGAGAGAGAAAAGAGAAATAAAAGAAAAAAATAACCTTCACTGATCACCTTTGGAGAATTCAAAGGAACCAACTCATTTTTCTGAAAATTGGTAAATAAAGAAGAGAATCAAGTCAAGCATTTAACTTGCCTTTCTTGTATGAATTGCATTCAGGTTAACAAAATCGCTGATGTGAGATAATTATTCTGAAAACTACTCAGAGTAAGAAATAAGCATTCAATCTGATTTTCATTACAAACATGCCTCAAGGTAACCAATTAGGTAGTAGGAAAAGAAGAAAAAAATAGAACATCACCACTTTGTAAACCCTCACTGAGATCAAGGTCACCAATATCTGTAATGTTACAAAGGAAAGACATCTGAAGGTTAGGGGCCTCCTGATGGAAGGGTGCAGCACTACCAATGAAGTATTCTTGAAAAAACTTGAACCTGAATCAGAGCAAGCATTTTTATCTCTCTAGAGTTTGCAGAGAATGAAAGGAGACAGAGGAACTGGTTAAATGTCACCACAGGAATGCAATCAGCAAAATCCTGAATGTAGGGAATTTTTTTCTCTTGATCTTAGCCAAAAGGCCGAGAAGCAATAGGAAAATTTCTTTTAAAAAAATTATTTATTTTATAGAGAGACAGACAGAGTGTGTGAGTAGTGGGGGGAGGGGCAGAGGGAGTGGGAGAGAGACAATTTCAAGCAGACTCCCCACTTAGCACAGAGCCAACACAGGGCTTGACCCTGTGTCACCCTGAGGGATCATGACCTGAGTGGAAATCATGAGTTGGAGACTTGACATACCCAGGCAGCCTGAATGTAGGGCATTTCTAAAGGACAAAAATCTCTCTGGGGCACCTGGGTGGCTCAGTTGGTTAAACGTCTATCTGCAGCCCAGGTTGTGATCCTGGAGTCCTGGGATGGAGCCCCATATTGAGTTCCCTTCTCAGTGGGGAGTCTGCTTCTCCCTCTCCCTCTGTGCTCTCCCTCTCTCTTGCTCTCTCAAATAAATAAATAAAATCTTTTTTAAAATCTATTTCTTCACCAAAAAGGGGGTGATGAAGAAGTGAGGAGGGAAATAATAAATTTAAGCTTTGTCTACCAGATGTAACATGTAGCACTTTGGGGACAGCAATATATTGACCATTTGACACGATACATGGCAATCATGACAATCTGACATATCTACTAAATGCCTCTAACCTCACATGCCCAAACCCTTGATTACACCTGCCCCCTCAAACCTGGTCCTTCCCCAGGGCTGTCCATGTTACCCATCTTCACAAATGGCCCCACCACTATCTAAGTTGCTCAGGCAGCTACCTAGGTGTCATTACAATTCCTCTTTCCTTCACCACCCCCTTCTTGTTATCCAACCCATCATAACAAGTCCTGCCTCTTCTGTCTCTTCTGCCCTCATCCAGCCCACCACCATCATTTGCTCGGATCACTGCAGCCTTCAAATGACCTCCTGTCTTCTTTCTTGCCCTCTTCCAATCAATTCCCTCCAATCCAGCCAGGCTGATTAATATATTAAGTATTTTACAAATACAGGTAGGTGTGGGGGGGGATTGGATGAGGGTGGTTAAAAGCACCAACTTCCAGCTACAAGATAAAGAAGTACTAGGGGTGTGACGTACAACATGATGGCTCTAGTCAACACTGCTGTGGGATGTATGGGAAGTTGTAGGAAGGAGAGGACATCCCAAGAGTTCTCGTCACAAAGAGAGAAAAAAAATTTATATATATATATATATAGTTGTAATTATTTGTAATTTGTAATAATTTGTAATTATTTTGGGGGGTTTTTTTGTACATGATTTTTTTTTTAAAGATTTTATTTATTTATTTGACAGAGAGAGATCACAAGCAGGCAGAGAGGCAGGCAGAGAGAGAGGAGGAAGCAGGCTCCCTGCTGAGCAGAGAGCCCGATGCGGGGCTCTATCCCAGGACTCTGAGATCATGACCTGAGCTGAAGGCAGCGGCTTAACCCACTGAGCCACCCAGGCGCCCCTTTGTACATGATTTTTAAAATATCTCTATGAGACGATAGATGTGAACTCAATTTACTGTGACAACCATTTCACAATGTATGGAAGCTCCTTTTTACACCGTACACATTAAGCTAGTACAGTGCTGTGTGTCAGTTACATCACAGTAAACCCAGAAAACTGAACAAACAAACAGAAATCATGAACCCTCTTACACTGCTGGTGGAAATGCAAGCTGGTACCAACCACTCTGGAAAACAGTATGGAGATTCCTCATGACGTTAAAAATAGAGCTACACTATGACCCAGCAATTGTACTATGAGGTATTTACTCCAAAGATACAGACGTAGTGAAAAGAAGGGCCACGTGCACCCCAATGTTCACAGCAGCAAGCTCCACAATAGCCAAACTGTGGAAGGAGTCGAGATGCCCTTCAATGGATGAATGGATAAAGAAGACATGGTCCATATATACAATGGAGTATTACTCACCCATCAGAAAGGATGACTACCTACCTACCATTTGCATTGACATGGATGGGACTGGAGGAGATTATGCTGAAAGAAATAAGTCAAGTGGAGAAAGACAGTTATCATATGGTTTCACTCATGCGTGGAGCATAAGGAATAGCGCAGAGGACCACAGGGGAAGGGAGGGAAAATGGAAGGGGAAGAAATCAGAGAGGGAGACAAACCATGAGAGACTCTGGACTCTGGGAAACAAACTGAGGGTTGGAGAAGGGAGGGGGATGGGGGAAGGGTAACCAGGTGATGGGTATCAAGGAGAGCACGTGTGTGTGAGCACTGGGTGTTATACGCAACTAATGAATCACTGAACGCTACAACAAAAACTTAGGATGTATCATCTGTTGGCTATCAGAACACAATAATAATAATAAAAAAGAAATCATGTTGAGCCCAAACACAAGTACCTATTGTGTGCCAGAAATGCGCTTACTCCTGCTGAGAGAAAAATAAACTAGCTATTTATTCCTCAAAAGATAGATTTAATAGATAAACTCAGAATACAGATCATGTTGTTCCTGTACTTTAAACCTTCCAGTGGCTTCCTAACTCACTTGTAATAACATCTAAATTCCTCACCTGTCCTCCATACAAGACTCTACGGACCTCAGCCTTCAAACCCCTCCAGCTGCTTCCCACACCCTTCTTCCTAGAGCAGCTCTGGCTCCCTTTCAGTCTCAAACATGACGAGCTCAGGGCACTTATTCCCACTCTGCTTTTGGCCCAGACCACGTTTTCGCCAGATCTTCACAAGGCTGGCTTCCCCTCCTGGAGATCTCACCTGAAATGCCACCTCCTCAGCGAGCCCTGAGCATTCCCTTCACAGCAACCGTCACACCTGCCATCATTAGTCGGATGTTTCCTCACAGTGTCTTGTGCCCTTTAGACCGGATGCTCTTTAAGGGTGAGAAGCAAAGAGCTCGGGCTGTAGTAGGCACTTGATGGTTATTTTGTTACTGTGATAAAATTCGGTGAGTATTTTGTGAAGAGGGAAAGCCTGCAGCTGAGTTGGAGAGACAGGACTTAACATTTATGAAACAACTGGAAGCAAACGCAGCTGGCATAATTAGTGCAAAGTGGGTTGCTCAGCCTCTGAGTGCAGGAGTTGAGAAGAATTAACATCAGCTCTTTTGCTAAGAACAAAAGACAATTCAAATACCACTTTTTCAAGGTGAAAATAGAGCCTGAGGTATTAAAAAAGAAGACAAAAATAAGGGTTCTAAAAGGCTCAAGCAAGAAGATTAGGACACCAAGTGACTGACACTTTTTCTTCTGTTCCCCCCGCACGCCCCCCCCCATAGGGTTATGCCAACACAGCCTTTGGAAACTAGAAAGTTACAGAAAGACATTGCCTAAGAGTCAGAAAACCTGAGAGTCCCAGTTCTCCCCCTTTTATTGGTTGTTGATCTTGGGCAAGGCACCTGAGCTCTGTGCCTGAGCTTCTCAGCTATATTCTGAGTTTGGGAGTGGGCTTGTGAGCACTCTTTTCCAGCTGTCAAGACTTTAGGCTTCCAAGCAGCCCCCTCGCATACGGCCAAGCTACACAGGGACAGAATCACTGAAGGGGGGAGCAAATGTCAAGGGAAAGAGACTGGGATTGAAGACTTCTCTCACCCATGTCCTGGCACCACCTGGGGTGTGGCAGGAGAAAGCATCTGAGGATGGGCCTCTTGGCACTTATCCAGTGAGCTCCCTTCACAGACTCCAGCTTCCAACCCACACCCTACTCCCTGAATCCTGATCTGAGGAAGAGAGGGGAGACTGGTTTGGCTATTAGAGGTGACAAAAATTTGTGAGGAACCCTGCCCCTTGGCTCCCAGGGCAGGAAATGCCTGGCGGAAGGCGAGGCCATTAGAAAGCACCAGAACCAAGAATGAGCAAGAGGCAGAACTGCCTGGGGCATGGGGTTCCGGATCCAAACAGAATAGGATTTTAGACCAACAGGAAAAACAAAAGTAGTGGTTCCCACCACCTTCCCAGCCGCAAGAAACTGGAAATGACTAGCGATTCCTTTCTGATCCTCTCAGAATGCCCCCCCCACCTCCAGGCCTGTGAGCATATGCATCCCCTCCTGCCCCATTGAGATGGCTCTTTCTGGAAGACAGACTGAGAGCTCCCGGGGCTCTTGTTCCAGCACTCTCTCCATTCTCAGGACTTGCTTTCACCTCTGGAGTTAAACTTCAGGAAAAATAACCCTTCCTTCCCACCCAATCCCACTGGCCAAAATCTCCATCAAAGCCAAGCTTCTGGCCCTCATACTAGGAATCATACTTCAGTGGAAGTAGGGACATCACTGGCTACCCCATAATGGGGAAGGGGCAAGCCCAGGAAAGGGGCAAAAGGTCCTGTTAGCCATCTGAAGTTTCCTAGGGACGGTGAGAAGGTAGAGAAGAAGGTCTGAGGAAGGCAACCTTAGGCGACACTTAGGGAGAGGGAGGGGAGTGCAGTGGGAGTAGAGCAGCCAGAGCTTGGAGCCCAGGGCCCTTGGCCCAGTGCCCAGTCTCTGATCTGCTGCATTGTTCAGCTATTTCCTTCCGTGGAAGTAGTAAGTGGGGTGGAGGGAACCAGGCTCGCAGGGCTGGGAGTAAATGGAGCAGGGTGGAGCTTCCATGGGGGGAGGGGACCTCGAGTCCGTTCCCATGACCAGCTGCCCTTCCGGCAGCCATGGGACTGCGTGGGAAAAGGTCTTGGGAGTGCTGGGGACAGAGAGAGAGAGAGAGAGAGAGAGAGAGAGAGAGCGCGCGCACACACACACACACACACACACACAGGAGCGTGCTTTTTCATTTCTGTCTGACTGCCTTGCTTGGATTTAGTCACAGGACAAAACCTTTTGAGAAACAGTCACCAGTCTATATTCCCACTGGGCTCTGCCCTGGGAGAGGCACAAGAACCAGCCCCAACGCTTGAGAGGAGGACACTGGAGGCCTTAAGACCAACCCCCAGGAGGAGTCTTAACTTCTAGTGAATCTACCTTGGCTCACTTCCCTGGATTTATGAGGATGCTTCTGGAATCTTCTGCAGAGCTCCCAACTTCCCGGCAGAGCTCTATTACCAGCTAGATGTTGGACAGCAGGTGGGAACCAGACATCAGCAGTGAAGTTAACCATTCCCACAGCATCTCTCTAAGAAGCCTAGAGTCCCTCAGAACCGCAGATCTTAGAGCCCGGCAGCATGCCAAGAGATAAGAGATCACATGATGGTCCAGTACTCTGCCTTTAGGCAAGAAGCCTTAAAACAAAGATCACAAACTAGCAGGCACAGGTCAAATGCATCCTGTAAACACATGCCTTGTTTGGCCAGCACAGCACTTAAGAAATTTTTGAACCAATACTGAGAGATTTCACACAAAAAAGTCCCAATTTCTACAGTCTCTTGAAGAAGATATGGCTAGCACTGATGCCATATTTCCTCCAGACAGCACTGAGTGGGTTGAGTAAGGACGGCTCCTGTCGAAAGAGCTTGGGCTATCGTCCATTTTGCCATAGTCCCTACCGTCCCCCAATGTCCTGAACATGGAAGCTCATCACACTTGTGTGATCATTCCATTGTTTTCCGGGCCCTTGTCTCTATGAAAAGTGGGGACGTAAACGAAACCATGAGGGCCACCTGTTTCTAGAGAGAATATTTCTACCCAGCCAGGTCTGTGAGCAAATAAAGGTGAGACCTGGTGTCCTCCCACCACCTCTTCTGTATCATCCCCTCCACTTCCCAGTGACATGATACTTAATGCCATCCTCTGACAATACTGTCACAGACTTTGTGCCAAAACTAACCCCACTCCTTCCCTCTCCCAAATTACAGTTCTCCTTTTCCCAGTGAGCAAACTCCAGTCATCAGCCATAAAAAAATCATATACTGAAGCGATCACAGCCCATCCCCCGGCCCTGGCTGCTTCATCCTGTGATAAAGTTAAAATTCCTTCCCCTGCATGTCCTCTCATGAAGCAACCTGTGCATGTGAATGCATGGAAACCCACTAGAAGGAGGGAACACCAAACTGAAAGCCAAGGTCATCACTGGGGAGGCGGGGAAGGGACCAGAAATGGAGGTGATGGTCCCAAGCCTATCCCTAAAGCTTGACTATTTGACAAGGAGATTATAATCACACGTAACTTACATAATTAAAATTAAGAGGTAGAGATGCCTTAGCCTGGTAACTGTTAGTCTCACCCCAACTTGCGTTTCATGCTTCTCTCCATGAACTATGCATTCTCTTGAAATTAAAAAAAATTTTTTTCAACTAGGTTTAAATATAGTTGACCCTTGAACAATGAGGGAGTTAGGGTGTCTAGTCCTGCAGTCAAAAACCCATGTATAACTTCTCGCTTCCCCAAACTTAACTACTAATAGCCTACTGTTGATTGGGCACTGTACCAATTAACATAGTCTAGTAACACATATTTCATATATTATACTTATTATATACTGTATTCTTACAATAAAGTAAGCGAGAGAAAAGAACATATTACTAAAAAACCATAAGGAAGAGAAAATACATTTACAGTACTGTACTGTATTTATTAAAAAAAAAAAATCCAGGAATGCCTGGCTGGCTCAGCATCCAACTCTTGATCTTAGGGTTGTGAGTTTGAGCCCCATGTTGGGTGCAGAGCTGACTTTAAAATCTTGGGGCACCTGGGTGGCCCAGTCAGTTAAGCATCTACCTTCAGCTCAGGTCATGATCTTGGGGTCCTGGGATTGAGCCCCATGGGCTCCATACTCAGCAAGGAGTCTGCTTCTCCCTCTCCCCTTCCCTCTGCTCATACTCTCTCTCAAATAAGTATTTTTTTAAAATAAAATAAAATTAGGGGTGCCTGGTTGGCTCAGTGGGTTAGAGCCTCTGCCTTCGGCTCGGGTCATGATCCCAGGGTCCTGGGAGCGAGCCCCGTATCAGGCTCTCTGCTCGGCGGGGAGCCTGCTTCCCCCTCTCTCTCTGCCTGCCTCTCTGCCTGCTTGTGACCTCTGTATGTCAAATAAATAAATAAAATCTTTTAAAAATTTTAAATTAAATTAAAATAAAATCTTAAAAAAAATCCATGTATAAGTGGACCCCCACAATTCAAACCCGTGTTGTTTAAGGGTCAAGTGCAGTTGCAAAGGATATGATTTCTGGCATAATGGACATACTGACATTTATATTTATTTATTTATTTTTAAAGATTTTATTTATTTGACAGAGAAAGACACAGCGAGAGAGGGAACACAAGTGGTGAGACTGGGAGAGGGAGAAGCAGGCTTCCTACTGGGCAAGGAGCCCAATGTGGAGCTTAATCCCAGGACTCCAGGATCATGACCTGAGCTGAAGGCAGACACTTAATTGAGCCACCCCGGCATCCCCATACTGACATTTAAAAATTAAACTAGAATCACAGTGATTTGATACTCATCATCAACCATTTGCAAAATACGTAAGTAAGCGCTTCTTTAAAAGAGGAAAATTTACATCGCTGCATTTTCTCCTTGAATGCATTTTCTTTCTACTTCTCCCACATAATGCTATCCTAATGGAGTATATAGTTTATACGTGAAAATCTTTTATTGATCATCAAACAATACTTCTCTACCATAAATATATACATAATACATATGTATATTTTTATATACATAATTAAAATTATATTTTATTTTTTTGTGGCCATAAGGCTGCAGAGTTTAAATTTTTCTTCTGGACTGACTTATTATAGTTATAATTTGTTCACTGTTTATCAAAATGACATGAATATATTCAAATGTTGATAGAGCATTATTAAATATAAGGAGTAAAAATATTTTTTAAGTAAGCTCTATCCCTAGCGTGGGGCTCGAACTCACGACCAAGCCCCAGAGATCAAGAGTTGCATGCTTTACCAACTGAGCCAGCCAGGTGCCCCAGGGAGTAAAATTTTTAAGAAATACAACTCATATTGAAATATTTATATACATGCTGGAATACGACAGCAATCAACATCAATTTTATCCCTACATCCTATTTTTGTAAATGATAATATTGAGAAATCTCATTCACATAAACAAGTACCTGGGAATGGAAGAAGTTCAAGCAGAGTTACTCAATACCACCTAATCATCCAACCAGTAACAACTGAATTTGCTTCACCTCCCTCAACGGTTGAAAGCAAAATATTGGGAAATCTTTGATTTGCGAAATGATTTATTGCCCAGACATCCTGAGTCATTTGCTTTCTCAATATGGAAATCACTATTTTAAATTGTTTCCTTGGAGCCCCAGAGACTTTTACACACCAAGGAAACACACCAAAATAAGAATTAGGATGGGGAAGACAGGAGTCCTATATATAATAGCATAGGTTAAATTAGGCTATCGTAACAAGCAACCTCAAAATCTCAATTGCTTTTAACCCACAAAGATTCTTCCCCCCAACTCACGATACGTGTCCGTTGCAGGTCAGCTGGGAGTTCTGGTCCATGCCATCGTCACTCAGGGATCCCGATGCCACCGTCTGAAATGTCATCAGTCAGTCACCAGGGCAGAGAGAAGGTAAGAGGGAGAATCACACATGGGCTCCAAAATGCGTTCACCCAGAAGACCCATATTGGCCAAAGCAAGTCACATGGCCACACCTGACCTTTTTTTTTTTTTTTAAGAAGATTTATTTATTTATTTTTAGAGAGAGAAAGAGGGCATAGAGCAGGAGGGACATAGGGAGAGGGAGAGCAAACTCAAACAGAAACCCCGCTCAATCTCAGGACCTTGAGATCATGACCTGAGCTGAAACCGAGTCAGAGGCCCAATTGACCATGCCACCCAGGCACCCCAAAACCTGACTTCTAAAAGGTGGGAAAGTACCTGGAGGAGAACAGGGACTATGGGTGAGCAGCACTGATGGTTAACACACTTTTCTTTCCTAAAATGCCAGGCAAGAAATTGTGGAAATGAAGGGAAGTGAGGCAAGGCGTTCAGAAGCACAGACTAGTCTTCCTGGAAGATGGCGGGCTGGAAATTGATTCCCTTCAACACAATCCTGCCACTGACCCTTACAGAAGCTTCTGTGTACCTCCGGGATACACATACTCAAGTGTGGAGACCGCTATGGCTTTGGCGAAGCCTTCTGTTTAGATCCAGGGCCCTCTCCAAGTTCCTGCTGGCATCATTGCCTGTACTAGCTGTCTGGAAGCTGGGGAGTTAGTTACATTTTTATACACGTGTTTCATGTCTTCCTAACAAGCTATAGTTTCTTTAAGGACGGAAACCATATTTTAAGTTTTTATCTCCCCCACCATCTAGCAAGGACAGTTAGAAGTTATGAAGTCTACCTGACGGCTGAATTGGTCATTTTTCTCCATGTGCTTCCACCTCCTCGTCTCTGCAGTCATAACAGCAAAGCTTGCCCCCAGCATCACACTTAAGATGTCTTAAGTCAAAGCTCCTCCCATCCCACTCCCTTTCACTTAACAGGGACCAGCGGCTTGCCACTACCCTTCTGAAAAGCTGTGTGTAATGATGAGCCATTGAAGGCTCTCGAAAGTTCTGTGGGAAATGCGTTTAGGCGGATCTGACATCAGGGAATGCTGGGTGGTTACAGGACCTGCAAGGCCGGCGGTGGGTCGGGGACAGGGAGTCCAGGTAGAAATTTGCACTCCAGAAGTGATGCAGGGAAATGGCAAGCCACACTGAACTCTCAGGGACCGACCCCAGATGCCTTCCTGAACTCCAAAAACCTGGATTCAGGGCTGAAATCGGCAACAATGGCAAATGGTAATTACAAACCTCACGATTCCGCTCGTCAAAACCAAATGTTCTCTGCACCCGACCCTGCCCCCTAGTGGCCTCTCGAGGCATTGCCGATACAGCTTCCCGTCACCAGGGGAGATCTGGGATTGACGTAGGTGATGATGAGAGGATGGCCAAAATTGCTTCTGTCGAAAAGGAAAGGAACAAAGGAGGCAGAGGAGGGGCCATACACATGAGTTGAGTGCAACTGAGCACTTGGGGATTTTTGTCCCTGGGCTTACTGAACAAAGTGAAAACTAGAAAAAATCTTTGAGTTGCAAACCAACAACACATGGGCATGGTTTAGTACATGCAACAGTTTTTAAAATTGAGGGTTAGTTGCCAACAACCGAAATCATGAATCCAATTTGCCCATTAAAATCTGAATGTCCGATTTCTCTTGAAAGATCAAAACATCAAGCCATGCGAGGCCACCATCCTACTGAGCTGCCACTGGCTGGGGCCCAGAAGCACTGTCCCTTTCAGCAGGCCTGAGCTTTCCTGCCCCCAAGACACCCAGGCCACCTCCCTCAGTGCCACCCCTTACCCTGCAGGCTGGGAGTCTGCAACTTCTGACTAAGGTGGATATTTCATGATGGAGAGCAGGATCAAAAAATACCAGGATGGGGCCAACCAGTCATCCAGTTTGTGACTTGCTACAAGAATATCCCCACTAAGCAGCATCTAGTTTATATCTGAAGACTTTTGGGGACAAGAAAATCATTGCCTATGAAGGCAGCCCATTGCACCGTCCCACAGCTCCAACTGCTTTCACAGAGCGGGAACAGTCTGTTGAAGTAGCATTCTCTTGAGGACACATGTCCAAAGAGACATGCAGATATTGCCTGCAATATCGTCTCAGAAGTGAAGTAGCCACTTAGCAGACATGTGTTAGGCACCAGGAGGTGCCCTAGACTATGCTGGTGAGTGATGATGGCATGACCTGTGCCCTAAAGAAACTTCCAGCATGGGCTGAGAGACCAGTCAGGTTTACACAGATGATATCAACACCTGGCAGTGCTAACTGATACAGAGACATTTGGGAATAGTGCTCTGAGAAGAAGCTGTCCAAATCTAAGCCATTCCCAGACATGAGAAATTAAACACGTAAACTCTGAAAATATGAGTGGTAGTTAGAAAGCTCGATGCCATTCCTGACACATTACTATGGACATCTAGGAGTTTAATCCATCAACCAGAAGGGCTTACAGGTAACTGACTTGATCTTTTGTGAAACAGTGAGTCAGCACACCTGTGTTATGTCATTTTACATAACTGAGTGAATTGGGGCACATCTCTTTGCCTCTTAGAGTCAATGCTTCTCCGTCTGTGAACGCAAGTAAGGGACTGGATCCAATTTCTCAGGACCTAATATTTACCTTCATATCCCCAATTCCAGCACAGCAACTGGCTATCTACAATACAAACTATGTACAAATCCAGTAGGTGCTCCCTAAATGTATTTTTTGAAGATTTTATTTATTTATTAGAGAGAGACAGTGAGAGAGGGAACACAACCAGGGGGAGTAGGAGAGGGAGAAGCAGGCGCCCTGCTGAGGAGGGAGCTCCTCAGGGTCTTGATCTCAACCTGAGCCAAAGGCAGACGTTAACGACTGAGCCACCCAGGGGCCCCTTATTTATTTATTTATTTTAAGTAAACTCTCTTCCCAACATGATCAAGAGTCCCTAGGTCTGTGTACTGAGCCAGCCAGGTGGCCCAGTGTTAACAATGTTCCCTAAATATTTGTGATTGCCTGCTGACACTAACTTTGAGGGCATTAGCCAGAACAGAGGCAACCCAGAACAAAGGGATCCAGAAGTAGCCCCAGGCAGAGTTCCTCTTGGGATATCAAAAAAGATATCTGGGTGAGGCTTGTGGACATTTTTCACCACAAGAGGGCGCCAGAGCCTCACTCCACCCACCAGGCCCCTGAGAAGAGGGAGGCCTCATCAGAGGTCACCTGCGTCAGGCTGTGTTGGGTGAGCAGAAACGTCACCTCAGGAACCACTGGGCCAAGACAAGACGCCTGAGATGTAAACACAAGCGGTCATAGGACAAGGGGGCAATGGAGGATGTGGAGGAGGGAGGACAGGAAAAAAGCCAAAGACAGAGAAAGGGACTCGTTGGGGTCCCAGAACATGCTGGGAGATACATCAGGAAATGAGACCTAGGGTAAGGTCACACTGAGCTCCCAAGTTACCTCAATTTCAGAGGGAAAAACTTCTCTCTTTGAGTATCTCAGCACATGCATAGTGGTCAGCAAATGTCTTGACTTGAATGCACAGTAAAGAAAGGGCCAGAAGCCAGACTGAGATGGGTACTGAATGCCTGCCTGAGTTTGACAATCAGCCCATAGGCTCTAGAGAATCATGAAAGAAAGTCCTTTGAAACTGTGAAAGTAGTATGGGGCATCTGTGGCTGTGGACTGGAGAGATTTCTTTTTTAAAGATTTTATTTATTTATTTGACAGATATGTCACAAGCTGGCAGAGTGGCAGGCAGAGGGAGAGGGGGCAGCAGGCTCCCCACTGAGCAAGAAGCAGAATGTGGGGCTCGATCCCAGGACCTGGGATCATGACCTGAGCTAAAGGCAGAAGCTTAACTGACTGAGCCATCTAGGCACCCCAAGGGATTTAAATATGTATGTCCATAGGGGCACCTGTCTGGCTTAATCAGAAAAGCATGTGACTCTTGATCCCGGGGTCATGAGTTCAAGCCCTGTGTTTGATGTAGAAACTACTTTTAAAAATAATGGGGTGCCTCAGTGGCTCACTCAGTAAAGTGTCTGCCTTCAGCTCAGGTCATGATCCCAGGGATGGAGCCCAAGTTGGGCTCCCTGCTCAGTGGGGAGTCTGCTTCTCCCTCTCCCATTGCCCCTCCCCCTGCTTGTGCTCTCTCCCTCTGTCAAATACATAAACAAAATCTTTTAAAAAAATTTAAAAACTTTAAAAAACAAATATACATATCCATGAAGAGCACATGCAAAAAAAAATTGGGGGGAATTGATTTTGGGGGAAATCCTCTTCATGGTGTCTCTTTCTCCATCTCTTTCCTGAGACCCAAGCCACTTTCCAACAGGCACACTCCATCAGTTCCAGAATGAGAACCTGGGCCTGGAAAGAGAAACTGGCACAGCTGAAAAGCCTCTAGTAGGAGAGGTTGCCTTTACCAGGGGCTGACCGTCTATGGCGTCCTGCTCCAGAAGCTGAGGAGTCACCCTGGGGTGGGAAATAGGGGCATCTCCCTCCACGCCCACATCTTAAACCACCCATGTAGCTGTTCTGAGAAGCCAAGCACAGAACCACAAAACATGCCTCTAGAGCAGGGTCTGGACTCAGGAGAGGGGAGGCAGAGGAGAACAGGAGGGCGGCAGGGGGAGTTGAGGGGGGCGGGACTGAGCCATCTGGAACCACTGACTTCCTTCTTTCTTTATTTGGGGGCGGGGGAGGGCAGAGGGAGGGGGAGAGAGGGACTTAAGCAGGTTCCAGCCCAGCATGGAGGCTGACATGGGCTTGATCTCACAACCCTGAGATCATGACCCAAGCGGAATTCAAGAGTTAGATGCTTAACCAACTGAGCCACCCAGGTGCCCTGGAACCGTCCATTTCTAAATCTTGCCCTCCTGGTTTCCATGCACTTAAGTTGATCCACAGTCCAAATCTACAGCTGCATCCCCAGAATGGGAAATTTACCCTCACCTGAGCACCAGACCCAGGCTACACAGGGAAAAAACGTCCAACAAGAGTCGGTGGCAAGGAAGGATGAGTGCAGAGAGAATGAATGGGTTAGAGGGTGTGGTTCCCCCCCTCAGTGACGAGAGCCAAATACAACCCTGGCACGTCTCCAGACTTGAACTTCCTGTCCATGAAATGGAGACGGGTATTCCCCAGATCACATCCCAGAGCAACTGCAAAAATCAGAGACAGGAGTGCTTCGTGACTATAGGCTGTGGGCATAGCTCCCGCCTTCTCTCCTAGCCCTGTGATTTTAAGGTATTGAAAGCCACAAACTCCAGTGATTCATCTTGAGTGATAAAAACAACTCATTCAGGCGGCATTGCGAAGATGCGATTGCTTACAAAACGTTAACAAGATCATCCAAGTCGGGTATGAGGAGTCGCTACAGATACACATATGACCCCGCTCTAGCCAAATCAGGAAACACGTCTACCTTCAGACTTCTGAGTTCTGATCACGCTTACCCAGGGGTTTTTCCCTTACACATACGATAATGGCTGGAGCCTTTGCTTCGTGTTTGTTTGGTTAGCCTCTTAACCACGTAACTAGAAAGGTGTGGGTAATTGCTGGTTGTTCTTCGTGCCCAAGTGGGCTCTTCCGGTTTCCATGAGATTCTCCCAGTCTCCCAGGAGCCCTGGCTGTTTTGAGACCCTGTGGCCCAGAATTACAGGGAAACTTTTAACTTGGGACAGATGTGTCAGAAAACCGGGTCTTGAGCCTTTTGCTTTCTGTGGGCCCCCCTTTTTTCTTTAGATTTGTTTGAGAGAAAGCAGGGAGAGGGGTAGAATGAGAGGGAGAGAAGCAGACCCCTCACTAGGCATGGAACCCCGATGTGGGGCTCGATCCCAGGACCCTGAGATCATGCCCTGAGCCGAAATCAAGAGTCAGATGCTCAACCAGCTGAGCCACCCAGGCACCCCTCCATGGGGCCCTTCTAACTTCCATTTCCATAGCTGCAAAAAGTAGATAATAATGCCTTTCTTGCTTATCTCACAGGGCTTTTCTGAGGATCACCAGAGAGGCTGTGTGTGAACATGTTTGTCAGCTGTAAAGGAGTAAGTGACTATCACTGTCGGTATAACCACTGCTATCGTCGGACTCTCAGATCCTACAAGCCAGCTCTGGAGGTTTCCAGATGTCCGCTGGGATTCCTAAGCCTCTGCCCTTTCCTTCCTCCACCACTCCTCCAGGTAGAACGTGTGGTTAAAAACCTTTTGAGAACCCTTGATCCACTGGGAAAATAACCAAGGAATGCATAAATTAGAATCACTTCAGGGATGCCTAGGTGGCTCAGCCAGTTAAGTATCTGCCTTCGGCTCAGGTCATGATCCCAGGGTCCTGGGATTGAGCCCCACATTGGGCTCCCTGCTCGCGGGGAGCCTGCTTCTCCCTCTGCCTGCCGCTTCCTGCTTGCACTCTCTCTCTGACAAATAAAAAAAACTATAAAAAAATCACCTCAGTTTCACTACTTGTTCAGGACGAGAGAAAGAAAACAGGTGTTTCTTTTTTTTTTCTTTTTTTCGAAGATTTTATTTATTTATAAAGAGATATAAAGAAAGAGATCACAAGTAGGCAGAGAGAGAGGGGGAAGCAGGCTCCCCACTGAGCAGAGAGCCCGATGTGGGGCTTGATCCCAGGACCCTGAGTCCACAACCTGAACCGAAGGCAGAGGCTCAACCCACTGAGCCACAGAGGTGCCCCAGAACAGGTGTTTTTCTAAAGATAATCAGAGCCAAGTGTCACTGAGTACCTCCTAGGCATTAGGCACATTCCTCTGTAAACATCAACACTCCTAATACTGAGAGAAGGGCAATGGGTTTTCACGGAATGATACAACCACCGTTCCTATCTGAGACTCATCTTACTAAATTTGTGTTAAACGGAAAATTCACCACCTTGGTTCTTTCATAAGGCAAAAGCCAGAGGGGTCCTACAGACCCAACAACCTTACCCCTTAGGTTAAGAGAGACAGCACAGGGCTGGGCTGAAGGTAGATGGGTCTCTGTGTCCCTTAATCTAGGAGCAGCACCCAGTATCCTAGAAAGAGATCAGGCCATACCAAGACCAAGACACCTGGGCAGAAAGCGGAGTGTGGCATGACAGGAAACCTGAGCTCTAGTCCTGGCCTCTGGAACTGCTGGGATAGACTTCCAAGCCCATGGCCATCCTGGGGCTGCTGCCTCTCTGCAGCTAAAGGATGTGTTTGTGTGTGTGTGTGTGTATGTGCGCGCACATTTCTGGAATGGCCACATGGGTGGTGGAAGGAGCTGGGCTGGGAGTCAGGAGATAGGAGTGAAGCATGCCTTAGCTGTTGTTTTTATAACCTTAAGAGAAAACCACTTCATCTCTCGTGCTTCAGTTTCCTCATCTATAAAATGGGAGACTGGACTAAATACTCTCTGTGCTAATATTCTGATTCTGATGGTCAAGGACCCCTCAGAAAACCAGGAAATGTGGTTTGCTCTAAGGTCGTGAAGACCATGCCTAAGGGGCACCTGACCTCCCTCCCAATGCCAGCAGGGGCTCCCACTCACCCAACCTATTCAGGGGCCAGAGAATGGGGGAGCCTGTGGATGTTGTCTGCCCTGAGCAGAGTGTGGGTGGGCTGGGTGATGGTCAAGGAGACCCAGGGGAAAGGCTTCAGGAGCTTAGGCCCCTTTCCTGTCAGCTCTGGAACACTGCCGGGACAGCGATCTGCCCAGCCTCTCCCCCCTCACAGGGGCGGGCCCTCAGATCCTACTCTGTTCCTGAAGGAAAACGTCAGGGAACAGTGCCTGCTTTCCTGGAGGTGGCCCATGACTGCGGGTTGGGGGAGGCCTTGCGTGGAAGGAAAGTTAGGTGGGGTAGAGAAATAGGTAGCTGGGTGGAGACATTTTTTCTTCTTCCTCCTGACACTTTGTAGGAAAGTCTTTCTTCCTCCATGTTTTTTCTCCCTTCCAGGGTTCCCTTCTGGTACTTTCCCTAATCCTATTCTGAAGGGCTTTGCCCTATTTTTCAGGGACATTTGCATTCTGACAGAGAGTTCCTCAAGATCAAAAAGCTTTATTCCAGACCTAGAAAAATGGAGTTGGCCAGGCACATGCACGACAGGCTGGGCAGGGTGGGAGGGGCAAGGAACCGGTGAGTCCCCTTCCCTCCTGAGACTTCCAGGACCCCATGGAGCCTAATAAGCCTTCATCCTGTGCTAAGTCTCAAAGAAGCTCAATGTCAGGCCACACAGTCTAGAAGTTCCAAAGGTGGTCCAAGGAACCTGCTCTCCTACAAAGGCTCCAAATTAAGACACATCCCTAAAAAGGCTGTTTAGGCAGCAATGCCAAAGAATGGCCAAGTACCATCTTTTTTCCCAGGAAATCCAGAGCCAGCTTCAGGGCAGGCATGGCGGGTAGCCCGGGCTCCCAAGTGCCTGGACAAGCATCCATTTACACAGGCCTCCCTCGTGTGTGAAGGGGAGCGGGAGGTGCGTGCCCTTGTGAAGAGGCCTCCTCTGCCACGGACATGATCTCGATGCTGCTGGGAAGGACCAAAAGAACCCTGGCTGTTCCCAGATGCCTAAAATCCTTTCAGAAAGGAAAGAAGCCTTTTGCCTGTAAAAGATCAGGATTAAACCCCTCTGGGAAGGAATAAGGTGCTTTTTGGAAGAAGCCCAGAATGGGTGGCAGGTCTACTGCTTCTGATCCATCTTACTGTCCTTGCCAGAGAGATTTTAACTTTATAGCTTTATAGTTCAGTCCAGACATGACTTTCTGCAAAGGCCTCTCACCCTGAGGAAAGGCCCCAGTCCAGCTGGAGAGCTCCTCTGGGATGGCCTCGGGGGCCCCTCTCTTTCCTGGCTCCTCCTCTCAGACCCAGGCCTGGGCCCTGCTCAGCAAGGCGTGAAGGAGGCCCCCCAGGGAAGCCAGAGGAGCAGGGGCCTTTAAATTATGGAGCAGCTTTCCTAGCCCCTCTCAGAAAGGCCCAGCGCCCCAGCTAAATAATTCACCACCTCAGGAAGACCCAGTGGTTCCTGACACAGCGGAAGTAGGTCAGGCATCAGCATGGCCCTGGAGGTGGGGGGCAGGGGTTCAGAGCAGCTCCCCGCCAGCACTAAGGGATGCTTCGGGCTGGGAAGCGATGCCTCGCTGGTCCAGATACCACAGGGAGGTGAGGTGTACACGCAGGAAAGCATCCACCCCTCCTCAGGCTGCCATGCTGGTGTGGACACAGACCTCCCTCTGGGGTCCCTGTCACCCTGCCAGGCTCCTCCTCCTCCCGCACAATACCTGGGGGCGTGTTCTCCCCTCATGTGCAGATACCCCATAGCCTCTAACAGCTGACACACTTATCAGAACACCTTAGACCCAAATCCCCCAGTGCAGGGCTGGGATTCAGAAAAGGTGAGGCAGGGAGGAGAGAGGGAGACCAGGGCAGCCACAGCAGCTCCCGTTTTGCTCTGAACAAGACTGGAATGAAACCCTACAGCTGGAGCCTCTGGGGCCGCTTCTGTCGTCCCTTTCTAGGCACAGCTTGGAGCCAAGCTAAGAAGGGTATGGGGTGGGGGGCGGGGCGTAGACCGAAAAGACAAACCGCAAAGCCATGAGGACATTGCGCCAACCCTCCAGCTCCAAGAGCTGGAAAGGATTCCAAACCACCACTTCACATATGAAACTGAGGCTCCAAATCACAAAACTGGGTCCGCTGCAGTTCTGACTGGGTTCGGGGCAGTCTGGGGTCTCAGCTCTACACGGTTTCCCTGACCTTCATACCCACGTACTCCAGCTTCCAGCAAAACCTCCCCTCAGGAATCAGCCACCACAGAGCTCACGGGGAGCCTACAAGAGTGCAGGAGCGTTGCCCTTTCTGGGCCAGACTCCTGGGTTCCCCTCCCTCCAGCATAGCCTCACACCAAAGACTCCCAAAGCACAGTCCTTTTCTTCTAGAGGGCCTGGAAAGGCTGCAGGCCAGGAAGGTCAGGCCAACTAGAGCACAGCACCCAGAGAAAACAAAGGTCCCATCTGGGTGTTTTCTCTGGGTGCAGAGACTCTCCACCCATGTGCTCAGAACTGGGATGAGGACAAAGTGAATGAATCAAAAGCAGGGTGGGCTGGCAGATGTTCCCCCGCCGTGGGATCCTTGGCAAGTCCCTTTCCTCCAGGACTTAAGTTAGACAACAAAGGAAGCAAGGAGAGGCTACGTGAGCCCCAGGGCCCGGGCCCACTTCACCTTTCTCCCCACAGCTCACAACGTCTACCCTTCAGTTGTGCCCTCCCAGTGGCCATCTGGGTCCCGTGGAAGCAAAGGCCAGAGAACAGTTACTTTGGATGACTTTTTATTTTGCATTTCATATATTATCCAGCTTCACATTCTCACAGGATCAGCAATTACAACAGCCACCTTATCTCCCAAGTCTGAAAAAGTCAAGACAGCCACAGCTGTGGCCAAAGGCAAAAGCACTGATGTGCTCACGAAACAAACAAAAAAATTGCACAATTTTTTTCCCTTCATTTTTCTGAAACTAACGCCTGACGCAAAGGCTCACTGCTGGAGAATGGAAACCCTTTTCTTCTTCATGCCTCAAACTAAACATTAAACTTATCTGACAAGGCGAACAAGGTCTCTTTAATAATTAATTGCACACACACACGAAAAATCCTTTATGATGCATAAATATTTTGTTACACAGGGTACAAAAATACTTTCACTTTTTGGTTGGTTTCAAAGTTCAGAAAGAATGAGGAGCATGGGCAGGGATGGGGTGCACTGTGGAGAGGTGAGCAAACCAGGCAGAGAAAGGATTTTCTTAATAGATGCTGGCCCCTCTAGAAGGAGGAAGTGGAGGACCCGGATTTGAAATGAAAAAGAAAACACTACCTCTGTTAGGTGGTCGTTGCTGCTCGGCCTGGAAGCACGTGGGGGTGGGGGTGGGGTCCCCGGCTGCCGGGCGGAGTGAGCTGCGGGGCTCGGTCCTCACTGAAGCAAGGGGCTTTGGGGAGGGTGTGGAGAGAGGGACCGGGAATGATGAACCACTGGTGGCCAGGACCTGTTGCTATGGTGACACAATGTGAGAACAAACTGTACACTCACATATACACAAGTTTAAGTGTCTTAATTCATGCCAGAAAACATGCAAAATTAAATGCCCCGTTTCTCTGAGGTGGAGCTCTGGAAGCAAGTCTGGACCAGAGATCAGGCCTTGCTCAGTCCCAGTGAGGCCTCTGGGCTGGGTCTGGGTATCCCAGCAAGAAGGCCCCCCCAATCCTCCCGGGAGGTCTCGGTGAGAGGGCTTTGGGGGAGGAACAGGGCAGAGGGAGAGGAGGAAGGAAATGGGAAGCAGTCCACTGAGTCAGGCTTAAAATTCACAGTCTTTGGAAGGAAGCAGCACCTCTCCACAGGCCGCCTGGGGGCAGTGGAAGCTCAGAGCGGCTTCCTCCCCAGCGGGGCAGGGGCTTCAAGCTGTGGTGACAAGACCTGGAGGGAGGGGAGAGAGGTGGCCATGAGCAGAGGGGTGGGACCGGACCTGAACCCAGGCCTGGCCTTCATGACAGGCTGCAAGATGGGTGACAGGGGGTGACAGTGGGAGAAAGGGAGAGACCAGCCAGAGTGCCTAGCGCGCAAGCTCAGGGGATGCCTAGCACCGAGCAGCTGCCGGGCTCAGGCAGTGGGAGCAACCGTGGCCCCCACAGGAAGCCAGGCTCTCAGACACTCTTCCTCCTGGGCCTCTGGGCCAGCACTTACTGAAGAACTAACAGAACTGACGATATTTCCATCCTTGCTGGGTGGTATCAGAGGAAGGGTACCAGCGCACCTGCAAGAGAAGCCAATATCAGGAGCTAGCTGGGCAGTCCCTTCTCTTGACTGGAAAGCCGTCACCATGCCTGCTGGAGCCCTGCTTCTGTCACTGATTGGCCGACGCCGGGCTAGTTACTCACCTCTAGGCATCGGTTTCTTCATCCTGAAAATGGGAGAGGGCCGCCTGACCCGCCTCCTCCGCAGGGTTGAGTTTCAAGTGAATCGTGCTGTGCACTCCACTAGGCCTGATGTGAAGGCACGAGCTTGTGCCAGGTGGAGTCTTGGCAGTGGGGGCACTGATGCCCGCGACCTGCCCCTCCCCCCAAACTGGGAGCGTGCAGAATGCCCAACGTTAGGAGAATGAACCTCCTATAGTTTTGCCCGGCTTCTTTCTGTCTCCATGCCCTCATCCCCGCATAGGACAGAGATGACTGAGCTGATCCTCAAGGGCGTCCGTGAAGATCAGGGGAGACACGACATACAGACACCTGGGAAACCAGAGGTGCCGTGGTCTCCCAGAGGCACGACTCCCAGACACTGGCCCTGTCCTTGTAGGATTTGCCAAGGAAGCCAGGGCTGAGACCCAGGGGATGCCTCCATCCCTTTCCATACCTCCGTTCCCTCCTTTCTCAGCCTCCCAAGTCTCAGAGATTTGTAACCTGCCAGCCGAGCCCTCCAGTGGGGGCCTGGCAGCTACTTCAACCCCCAGGCCCTACGGAGCAGTAACCCCAGAGCAGGATTCCCAGAGCCAGGTCAGGACATGATGTGCCCTCCCCTTCTAGGTACAGCCTCCCCACAGGCCCAGCATCTGGGCACTGAGCTACACTGGGTGCCAAGCCAGGACTGCCCCAGGTACACACAGCACCACCTGCCCCGGCCTCCCCGCGGCTGCCTCAGACTGCTGGGGAAACATGGCATCCCAAGACAAGTCAGGGGCAAAGGGCAGAGTGCCCAGAGAAGGGGGCCCGGGGTCCACTCAGGAAAAGGAAGGGATGGGATGCAAGAACCAGTGTAGAAAACAAATTGCAGCTGGCCTCACAGATCCCCCGCTCAGCGCTGCAGTGGTGGCCTCAGTTTCCCACTCGGCTGCCCGGAATCCCGCCTCTAAGCAAGAAGATCACGGGCAATGCCAGGTCACCTGGGGGCCAGTGGACGCTTCCTAAGAACTTCTGCATCTCCTTCAAGTTATAGGTATTTTGCACACCCCAAGACCCTGGTCACCACATGCTCCCTAGCACAAGCTGGTTACCCTAAAATGCCAGGACACTTGGCACATAGCAGCAGCAGATCCTAGGTCACCTGACCAATACCAGGACCTTCCCTGGGCTCCGGGGATGAGACACTGCTGTCACCAGCTGACCCCGTGCCGCAGGAACCACCTTGACTAAGAGCCATACAGCACAGAAAAGGGTCAAGTGCCTCTTCTTACCTCTGAGCTGTTCAGCCTCAGAGGCCACTATCTTCTCCCCTGCCTTCCCCTGCCTCTACAACATCTGGAAGCAGTTCCCTCCCCTGCTGGCTGACAGCCAAGTGGGGGGATGCTTCTCCTCCCCTCGGGTGAGCTGTGGATTATACTCTAGGCTGGACCGGTGGCTGGGCACAGAGCTCATCCCACAAGACAGGGACACGGAAGAAACCAGCATGGTGACTATCAGCCAAGCCTGTGAAACACCCCCGGGGGGGCCTGGACCACCACCCCTCACCCGGCCTCCGGCTGCTGCAGCCCTGTGGCAAGAAGTCTGGCCAGGCTGGGAGCCTTGCAGGGCTGGACAAGGGACAAATGTTGATTAATGAGGACTCGGAGGCCTCTGAGTCTCTCTTATAACAAGGGAAGAAGCCAAGGCATCCCGCAGCTGCGTAAGCGGCTCCATTGGCAAGACCTGCCTCATGGGGTCCCCCTCACCCCACTAGGTGCTGCGACTCAGCCTCCAAAGCAGCAGCTCTCCCCCCAGCCTGAGACGGGCCACCACCTCCTTGGGGAGGAAGTAGAAGCCAACCCCCATTTCTGAGTTTGGGAGGGAAGCACCATCCAAGTGGACAGAACATCCTTGAGGGGCTGCCTTTCTAAGACACCGGGGACAGGCTGGCAGTTGGGGCTCTAGAGAAGCACCATCCCTTCCTGTCCCTGCTTAGAACTCGAGACCCGTAAGGCACAGCGATCAGGGCCAGCACCTCAGGGAGTGAGTGCTCGGCCCACTCCCAGGGCCTCTGGTTGTTCACAGGGATTCTGTGGGTCCTGAGAAGCCACCCCACATGGACAGGCCCGTGGGCATCTAGAAGGACCCAGCTCCAAGAGGGACAACATCAAAACGAAGGGGGAAAAGGGCACATGGAGGGGGCACATGAACTCAGTCGTCTCTCAGATCTTGGGACGGACTAAGAAGATATAACCAAGAGGTAGACAGAGGACTCAATCCACATGAGAAGAAACAGGAACAGCCAAGAAATACGGGCGCCTCACTCATCAGAAAGCCAATTAAAGGAGCACTCAGGCTGGCATGTCTACACTTTGACCTTGTCATAGTTCTAGCAGTTTACAATAAGGATACCAGCAGGACAGGCGCACGGGGTAGACAAGGGTGTCTGCCGCAGCACGTCCTGTCAGCACAGAAAACTGCGTGAACAGCCTCATGTTCCATCCATGGGGACCTGGACACACTTATATGATGGTGGGTTTGCCAGACAGCCGGAATGTAGATCTACATTTACCGACAGGAAACAAGGGCCTCATACTTAAGCTTTAAAAGATTAAATGTATAACTTTTATTTAAAAAAAAAAAAAAAAAAAAGACCCACAGCTATAGTCTTATACACGTGCACCCAACCAGCCACCAATCCTAAGGACTCAAAGTAGCCATTTTGGGGGAAGCAGGATAGTAGAGAACCTTATCATGCCCATTACACAGATCAGAAAATAGAGGCAAGGGAGTTCATTTAATGTTAAGGTCACCAGTAAGCAGTGAGCCAGTGTAAGAGCCATGGTCAAAGACCCCCACATCCTCAGGTGGAAGTAGAAAATGAAGCCCAGTCTGAGAAGACCCTGGGACACAAGGGGACATAGAGAACCCCTGCTTTCAGGCTTGTGCCAGACCCTGGTGTGCCCCTGCCACCCATACTTCTTGGATGCCTCACCCTTTTAAAGGGGAAGATTCTATTAAGAGAACCAGAGGGTCGAACAAAATGGCCTCATGCCAAGGCAGAGTGCAACTGAACCCTCCCCAAGCCCCTTCCTGCAGGTCTGGGCCCCGTGGCCATAAACGGATGCCTCAGCCGAGGCTGGGCTAGTGGCAGAAGGCGTGCAGTTGGGATGTACATGCTGGGATAGGGCAAGGAAGGACTGCTTTTCATCCCCTTTTGCTACTACCTTCTTTCCAAGTCCCCTCCTTGCCCACAAGCACAGAAAGTTAGTTGTTATTCCTCCAGGTTCAGAATAATGCCCTCAGATCAACAGCGTCCACTTTCCTTATTGAGGATTTACGGCCCCCATGTCTGGGCTGCACTGTCAGGGAACAAGGGAACTCTTGGAAGGTAAAAGCACAAATGCTTCTACTTGGAAAATACTCTCATTTTTATGACTGCGTTTGGTCCAGACATGGTGGTTTCCTGCTCTGGAGACTGACTTCCAGAGAAGTCAGAGTAGCAGGGACAGAACAAGTCACTCCCTGGTCTGATTTCTTGTTGTTAGCCTTCCTCCTGAAAAAATGCCTTTATCCTTTGAGGTAGCCTTTATTCCCTTCCGGGGGAGGCCAGAAACAGGAACCGACAACCACTTAGACCTCCAGCCTCAGGGAGGACCCAAGGGGCGTGAGACAATAATGACAGCAAATAGTAACTGTGATAACTGGCCCTTCTCTAGCTCTCCCTCTACACTAACATGCGAAAAACAAACACTGATAAAGTAGGCATGATTATCACCATTCCAAAGAAATGGAGACACAGAGAGGTTAAGTAACTTGCCCAAGGTCATACAGGGGTTGAAAGAGCCAGGATTTGGACTGAGGCAGTCAAACCAGTTGGACAGCCCCTGGGCATGGATAGGGTGGGAGGAAGCTGGAAAAGAAGATGACTGGAGCGCACCGTGCCCTGCAGTATGGCGTTTAAGGACAGGTTGTCACGTGCCACTCCCAGCCAGCTGGGGAGCCGCCCAAAGAAAGGGCAGAGGCGTCTCCCTGTATTAACCTGACACACTGTCTTGCTCCCAGCCGCTGCCTTACCACTGTCATGGCAGAGCATCTCAGAGCAGAAGGGGGAGATCCTCTCCACCTGATCTGGTCTTGCCCTCTCATTTTACAGATGAGGACACACACAGAGGCCCTGAGGTAAAGTCACTTGCAAAAGATCATGGAGCTAAATGGTGGCAAAGCTGGGATCACAGGCAAAGAGGCCAGCAAGGCCTCGCAGGGCTGCTGCAGTGAGAGTCCCTTCTTGGCCAGGAGCACTCCGGCCCACCTTCCCCACACTGCCAGGTCACAGAGGACAAGGACTGTCTTCCGGGCTCAAAATTCTTGCTCGCCGCAATACCTGGCTTGTGATAAATACCCGAACATTTCCCTTGAGGGAAGGATCTTTACCACCTTCCTATCCCCTGATCAATTTTCCAACTGTCTGTGGTACTCAGCTGGGGAACAGTGCCAAGTTTAACCACGCTTCTGCCCTCAGTATGATCTAAAGCAGTCACCGCCAAGAATCCCCCGGCTGAAGGAAACAGCCTGTGAAGGTAGTAGCCGGGAAGTCCATACCTTCTACCTTGGGACTGGGTGGACCCAGATGTCACAGAGCTCTTCAGAGGACTGGAGACAGACACGCACTCAGCCTTCCCTTGCGCAGAGCACCCAACCTCTCCCACCTCAGCTTCTGGTTCCTGTGAACTCCCTTGTCCTGGCTTCTTATGTCCTGCTCCTCCTCCTGCCCTCCTGTCCTGGCTGGGCTACCTCCGTCAGCAGCAGAATGGGCCTGGCCCAGTTGCTCTTCCCACAGTCTACCGACCACAGGCCATAGTGGGCTTGCCGTTGCTCCTCAACCTCACTGTGCCGCTGGTGGCACCCAGTCCCTACACCCGGCGGTGTGTCCTGCCACCACCGCCTCAGGAAGGCTCAGGCCAGGATGGACGGCGGGTCACTGGCCTTTCAGGTACCCACTACGGAACGGCACTCAGGAGCACAGAGTCCCACAGTGCCCAGGGCCCTCCCCAGCCCTCCCTGAGAGAGGCTCATCCCCGGCTTCCCACCCCAGCGCAGGGCCACCAAGCAGAGTGTCCAGGCTTCGTGAAAACCAGCGCACACGCAGCCCTCGGGACGCTCCCGCTGCCGCGCTAGCGCTTATGTGCTGTTACCGTGAAACTCTGGCAACAGCCCTGAGGTAGAGAATACTGTTCTCATTCTGCCCGACAGTAAAAAAGCCAAGACACAAATCTTGAAAAGCTTTCTGAAGTTTATGAAGACGGGAGAGGCAGAGGCAGGCAGCCTGGCTCTGGAGGCCACACTCAGGCTGGGACCGGCACTTGCGCTCTGTCACCACAGGCAAAACGCAGTACGGAGCCCGTCTGAGGGGCTCAGGGGGTGGTAGGACCACACTGGGTCTCTCTCAGCTCACATATTTGGCCGCAGATCCTCGATGTGGCCTCTCGGCTAATCCTCTCCCTCCCCTCTGCCTGATCCCAAACCCTAAAGAGAAGATCATGGAAGAAAGCAGTCCTGCTGTGGCTCTGGCAGCATGAGTGGCCCAGGGGCCACCCAGGAACAAAGTCTGGCTAGATCGGAGCTACTGCCCCTCCCCCAGAAGGGCTTACCTGAGCGTGGAGGGCGGCGGCGGCAGTGGCAGCTGGGTAGGTGAATGCAGCAGGTGAGATGGCGGGGGTCAGCTCTGTGGTATACAGAGGGTAGGGAGCCCAGGCCTCTGGGGACGCAGGGATCAGAGCAGCCCCCATAAGGTCATCTGCAACGGAAGAAAACAGACCCCACGGTCAGAGCATGGGTCTCCCCTTCCACTGCTCCATTCCAAAGAGAGAATGGTTGAAGTGCTAAGTGCCCGCTGAGGCCAGACTTCCCTCAAGGACCCCAAGACCAGGGAAACAAGCCCTGTCAGCTTGACCTGGCATGGCGAGCATCCTCGCTGCTTCAAGAAGCCCTAAGATGGGCCCCTGCCCACCTCAACCAAGAGAACCCAGAGACCGCTTCAGGGGAGAGTTGGTGATACAGACAGCTCAGGAGCTCAGTCCGTGTGCAGTCCAACAAAGGCTACAGGGGAGGAAGGAACCCTAGCGAGAGGTGGCTGTGGACAGAAGAAGCCTCCTGGCGAGGACCCCTCAATGACGATCTTGATGTCTCCCCTCCATATGCAACTCTGCTCGGGTCCCCAGCTTGAGCCAAGTAAAAGGACAGCAGATGACAGACGACAGCTCTGAGCACTACTCACAGGGGTCCCGTGCGATAAAGTGTGCTCCTAGGGCGGGGTGAGCATTGGTGGGATTAGGTGTAGCCATTAGCTTGTTCTTGGCCATCTTGGTGTTGGCTTTGGCAAACTCTAGCCTCAGGGTCTGCGGGTTCTCAGGATCAAAGCGAATACCCTAGAAGAGAAGGAAGGAAAGGAAGGAAAAGACTTTGTAGGACCCAGACAAGAGCTCGCCTAGGGGGCACCTGGGTGGCACAGCCGGTTGAGCCGATGACTCTTGATTTGGGCTCAGGTTGTGATTTCAGGGTCCTGGGACCAAGCCCTGAGCTGGGCTCCCTGCTCTGTGGGGAATCTGCTGGTCTCCCTCTCCCTCTGGCCTTCCCCCTGCCTGTGCTCTCTCTCAAATAACTAAATCTTTTTTTTCTTTTTAAGATTTTATTTATTTATTTGACAGAGAGATCACATGTAGGCAGAGAGAGAGGGGAAAGCAGACTCCCTGCTGAGCAGAGAGCCCGATGCGGGGCTCGATCCCAGGACCCCGAGATCACGACCCGAGCCAAAGGGCAGAGGCTTAACCCACTGAGCCACCCAGGTACCCTTCAAATAAATAAATCTTAAAAAAGAAAAGAAAAGAAAAGAAAAGAAAAGAAAAGAAA
>NW_022631022.1:4177167-4214906 GCF_010015895.1 Lontra canadensis | reverse complement strand
GAAAAGAAAAGAAAAGAAAAGAAAAGAAAAGAAAAGAAAAGAAAAGATCTTGCCTAAAAGCCTCACCCATGCAGGGGACAAGACAGATGACATGCTGCTTGGACCTTGTAAGTAGTGGCATCTGACACAGACAGTGCAGCCAGGGACGTGGCCCCGGAATGGCTGGGCAATGAGGCACATCTGTAGCCGTTTCTGGGGGGACGGGGGGGGCATGGAGAGTGGGAAGGTTTGCAGGAGGTAGAACAGAAATATTTGTTGCCTAGAGGTCTGCAGGTCAGAGAAAACCTTGTCTACTCACGTTCAACGCATTCTTGGCTGCTTCTGCTCCTGCTCGGCTGTCAAAGATCACAAAACCGACAGGCTAGTAGGAAGAAGAGAGAACACCCTTGCATCTCTCCCAACATTCCATCTCCCCCTCAAAAATAAAACAAACAAACAAAAACCAACTTCTTGCCTATCTCCTGCCCATGTTTAGCAGGAATAGGAGAAGTTTCTCATGCATCCAAAGTCTCCCATCCAGGCTCCCCATTGTGTGAAAGGGTGCCAACAGAGCTTTATGCCACCACATTAAACATCACCCTCTCCGTAAACCTTTTTTTGAAATGGTTTCAAACCTTTTTTTGAAATGCATGCCCGTGGGGAGCCTGGGTGGCTCAGTGGGTTAAAGCCTCTGCCTTCGGCTCAGGTCATGATCCCAGGGTCCTGAGATCGAGCCCCACACCTGGCTCTCTGCTCAGCAGGGAGCCTGCTTCCTCCTCTCTCTCTCTGCCTGCCTCTCTGCCTACTTGTGATCTCTCTCTCTCAAATAAATAAATAAAATCTTAAAAAAAATGCATGCCCATAATTAAGTTCCAGTGTTTTCTCCAGCAAGAAAGGGGACACCAACGTATCAAGGACATAAGAAGGCTCCAGGCTCAAACAAGGGGCAACAGGTTGAAAACTTCTCCAACTTCATTCTGGTAAGTTGGCCACATAGGGCCATCAGGAGCCCAGGCACAGCCACCATGTCTGTGCTCTTCAGCCTTGGGGCCAGGCTGCAGCTCCACAAACGCCGAAGCAGGAGGCCCAGGAGCTGACTGGTAAGGACAAGGGAGCTGGAAGCCACTCTTACACTGGCCCAGCACAGAAACCAGATGAGAGGGAGCAGGTCTCAGCTGCCAGATGCCTCAAGATGAGGAAGAAGGCAGCAGGCTCAGGTCAAAGCTTAGCAGTCAGTCTGGGCTGGGAGGAAAAAAACTTTGGAGAGAAATTACCTGTCTTGATGTGAGCTTGATCAGGGACCCTTCATAGCCCTGCAGAGAGAGACGGTCATCACGGAAAAGGTCAGAAGCCTTCCTTGTGCCTATCCCAGCCCCCCTCCTCCCGCACCCAGCTGCACCATTCTCACACTCCCCCGCGCTCCCCACTCACGTCCACCGCTCTGACTTCCACCACTGGCATGCGCCCTCTGCCCTTGTGTTCCCCATCACATGGTCTAGCACACGGGGTGGGCATCATGAGGCAGCATTCATCATTTCACGCGTAAATTCCTGCTTGCTCTGCTAACTTATAATCTGGAAGGACAGACCCTACCTTGTAAAGTTTTCTCAAAACTTCAACTGAAAAGTCTACACTGAATCGCAAATATTCCTTATATGGTTAAATCTACTGAGATTCTCTCTCGTTTCCGCTTTACAGATGAGAAAAGAGAGGCTCAGAGAGGGCTAAGCCACTGGTGAAGAGAGACATGGGAATGAGCTGAACCAGGACAGAGAGCCAGCTCTGCAATCACAATTTCTGATACGCTGTCCTCTGTCTTTTCTGTTGCCCTGTCCAGGTCAGACTCATTCCTGATGTTCCTCCTCTGCCTATGGGCAGCTGGGTCCAGACTCACCTTGAACGGCCGGAAGAGCAGGTAGAGTTCTCTGGGTTTAATGTCCACAGGGAGGCCACTGACAAATAGTGTCCGGACCTGGGGGACAGAGACCACAGTAGACAGGGTATAATGGCTCTTCCTTCAGGAGGGAACTGGAATCCTTCCAGAGGCGAAGGAGGAATCCCGTGTACCCTGGGCTTCCTTTGGAGGCCAAGGCAAAGGAACACTTGGGAGTTTCACAGCATTTCACTTCTCAAAGCCCTTCCTATCCACTTTGCTTTCTCTGTGTTCATCCCACAGGTGGTCCAACGAGCACCTGCTGACAGCCTCTGTGCACAGACTGAACGGCGGCCAGAGGAGAAAGCCCTGTGTGAGGAGAGAGCCCTGTGTGATAAGCACACAGATCAAGGATCCCAGAGACTTCCAGAAAGCTATGGTGTCTATACCCCCGAAATTAAACAAGTCACAATGTATATAGTTTTCAGAGGGTACCAATGGACCCCTGGTTGAGAGGCTCTGCCCGGACCAGAGAAGACGCAAGGAGGTAAACGGATCCTAAGTCTTAGGCCACGCTTCACCCTGGAAGGATTTCAACAGAGGGCCCAGCACGTTCACAACCATCTCCTAGTGCTTCCTACGCTAGACGGAGGCTCTTCAATGGCAGGGACTATGCTGTATTCTTGCCTATATGCCCCGTTCTTAGCATGTGGCTGTATTAAATATTTACTGAGTAAGGAACCTGGCTAAGAAGTCAGAGAGGGAACAGTTACGCGGGGTTTTGGAGATTGAGTAGGATCCCACTAGCTTCAAGTGAGGCAGGTGGTGATGTTAGAGCCTTGCCCTCACCATGGTGACAAGTTCCTGGTAAAGCCAGGTCAAGACACCAGGGGTCCATCCTGTGACTCTGACCAGCCCTGACCCCTGAGCTGTGGGTGAGGTCCCTGAGAGGCTGGCAGACACTCTACCTCACCACTGGCACCAGATGCTCAAGGAGCAAGGCCAGATCAGCCAATAATTAGAATAAGGAGGGAGGATTTTCCATCGTTTAGGTCCATTAAAAATACATATAAAAACTGTGGTTGAGGCATGAAAAAACCCAAATAAATAGAGCTCCCCTATACACTTGACTCCTGATTTCAAGCTGCATCTTGTACCATCAAGCCACGCATAGGTCTTCTCGACTCATCCCTGTTGGTGTAAGAGAAAGCTCACAGGCCTCAGTCACCCCCACCCTCCATGTGGCCATTCCTGAGGCATTCAGATGCCCTACAGGGGCCACATCCCCTTCTCCAGAGGCACCAAAGAATTTCCTCCATGCTCCAGTGATGGCCTACTGAACCCAGGCAACAGCCCTTCCAATGGCTTGAACCAGGAAGCTGAGCAGCCAGGCTAAGTTACACCCAATGCAGGCAGGCACACAGACAGACAGACAGACAGGACACACACACCCCCAGCGAATACACAGATCTCAACAGAGCCAGAAATGGCAAAGGAAACCAGCACCGACAGCTGCTGGTAACCAGGGTCACCAGCCCCGCCCACACCAAGAATGACTCCCAGCCCATCACTGATCAAGAATGGATTGAGGACAAGCTGCTTCTCTCACACAGGTGTTTGCCAAGAAGCACACCAGGCAGAATCCCTTGCCATTCAGGATGCATCTTCCCCCTCTGGTCGTGCCTCTCCCTCCCCAGACATGTCTCTGCTTCTAGGCCCGGGTCAAAGGTTCTGCACATTTCATTTCCCTGTGGATGCAGTTCTCAGGCATGGCCCAATTTCCAGAGGAACCTGAGAACTGGACAGCCCAAGCTCCAGGTAGAGTAAACCCAGCTCCTGGACTCTAGAGAAGGACGGTCGTCTACACGCCTCTGCCCTCTGATGGAAGGGCCTTTAATTTACATGTAAGCCCTCAAACAAAAGTGCTAGGCTCAGGTCACGCATCTTGTTCTTAAAAGGCAGCAGACCCGGGCACCCAGCCCACCCCCCAAAGATGGACTGACAGAGTACAAGCCCAGCCAGGGCCGTGCTCGATGGACCTGGCTCAGTCCTACTCCCTGCTCCCTGGGGTGTGGTTTTGGTCAAAGACAAGGATCCAGAGCCGCCCCACAGAAACCTCTGCCTCAGTTCTCCCCAGGGGCCACCCATTTCACCCAGGCTAATTTTAAATCCTTCCTCAAATGGCTCCTTTCTGGCCAGACCTCCCTAGAGGCCCCCTTAAATAGCAAGTTCTCAGCATAAAATTTCCTGCTTGGGCTTCGGGTGGGGTTGAGGGTGAGTATGGGGGAGCTTTCCCTCATTCCCAGCTCGGAGCCTTGTTTCCAGCCTTCCCTCTGGGCCAGATGACCCTTTTCCTCTGTTTCCACCTTTTAGGTCCCGAAGTGTCCAAAATACTACCATCTGGCTACCACCCCATCTCCGGCCAGCTCCCGGGACACAAGCTGAGGTGAGGCGGTTACGGATTAGGTGGTGGGTCCCCAGCCACCAGGTCGCAGATAGCCTACCCTGTATACTCACTTGACCCTAGTGTCACCGGCAGATGATGTGCCCTCTGCCTATCCCCTTGCGCTGACAGGGAAACTGAGGCCCAGAAAGGGCTCATACAGCTGAGCTCACAAGGGAGCCGAGTTGGGTAAGATCCAGGCACCCTGACTTAGCCATCTATGCCACCAGCAGTCCATCCTACTGTGGGGGCAGGGGGAGCGGCATCGAGGCGGCCTCACTAGCCCCACGGATGGGTGAAGTTCTGTCAGCTCGGTAGGTGGTCCCTTCCCCGGGCACCTGTTTAGGACGCCGGAGAAGGAACCAGAGGTGGAAGGAAGCGTCAGCCTAGCCTGCTGCGCAGCTGCTGTGGAGAGGACAGGAGGTTGCAGAGACCACCCCCTTCCTGCTTCCAGCTCTGTCCAGTCCTGCCCCCACAACAAGCGCCCCCACAGGCCTGTCTCAAGGCAGCTGCCTGCGCTGCCCCTAAGTGCACCCCTCCCTCATTCCCTAACTGAAGGGCTCTCATCTTTCGGGTCCCTCTGTCTCCTCACTCCCCTTTCCTTCCCCTGAAGTCTTATGGGGCCAGGATGCCCTGCCTTCTATTGTTCCCACAATCTAAACTTCTAAACTTACCCCCTGCACCTGCACTCTATAAAACCCCCAGAGATAGGAGCCAAGTCTCAAAACCTTCCCATCCCTCATGGGGCCTAGAGTCACGCCTCCGCATTTGAACTACTCACCCCTCCCACCCCATCTCTGTGCCCTTCAGTCTCTGTGCCCCTCAGTCCGTCCAGATGAAAGACTCCCAGCCAGGGGCAGGTGTGGCCCGGGAGGGCACAGTGACACCACACAGGGGGAGAGCGCAGGCTCTGGTCGGTTACACCGGAGTTTGCCTCCCAGCTTTATGCCTGGCTTGGGGAAGGGCTGTCATCTCTCCAGAGCTCAGTTCCTCCATCTGTACAATGCAGATACCATCTACCTCCACGATGAAGAACTCTCCTCTATGCCCAGCACGTAGCAGAGGCTCAGTGAAATGCTGATTCACTTAGGGCTCCTGTAATCACAGCACTGACCTGCACAAAAACCTCCCCTATCAGGGGCCATGAGCCATGTATTTATAAAGTTGCCTAGTGAGTCTGGATTGGGTCCAAGTCAGTCTGGAGCTGGAAATGCAGGTGAGTGAACCTTAAGTAGTCACTGGATTCATTAATGTTCCTCTTCCCTAGAGAGGGAATGGCCAAGGTGGGCGGCGCCATGGAGAGCAGCTAGTTCAGCACCCTCACTCTGCAGATGAGGGAACCAAGGCTCAGGATAGGAAGGTGATGGCACAGTCAGGTCCTTTAGGGGACGGCAGGGACAGAGACATACAGTGACTTCTCCAAGGCCTTGCCTACTAGTTGTGCCCCAGGCTTGCACTGGAGACTCCTCCTTCCCTGCCCCCACTGATGCCAGCCTCATGGCAATAGGGTGCGACACTCAGGGAAGAGCTTTGGTGCAGACAAGGGTTTGGGCACCAACTGCAGGTTGATGCCAAGCTAGATAGAATGGGGCGCCTGGGTGGTTCAGCGGGTTAAAGCCTCTGCCTTCGGCTCAGGTCATGGTCTCAGGATCCTGGGATTGAGCCCCGCATCAGGCTCTCTGCTCCGCGGGGAGTCTGCTTCCTCCTCTCTCTGCCTGCCTCTCTGCCTACTTGTGATTTCTATCTGTCAAATTAAAAAAAAAAAAAAAAAAAAGAGTCAAGCTAGATAGATTAACCAAAGCACCCACGTCCTGCCTACTCTATGTGTTCAGTATAGGAATTCAACACAAAAACATTTTATTAAAGTATTTGAAGAAAACAGAAGGGGTGGTTCACACAATCCTGGGGTGCTAGAAGGCACCAACCTTGTTGCCTGGGCCCTTCTCCTTCCATACACTCAACCTTTCTCCAGAAGTATCCAGAGAACACAAGGGATTATCTCCCCCATCCTGAAACATCTAAGGCAACAGCGCTGGTGGATGGTGCTGGACCACAACCACAACCTCAGTGCAGGTGGAAGGTAAGTTTGGAACAGGGTAGGGAGAGTATCAGGAGAGAAGTGGAGTATGGAGAATCTTTAGAAGTCAGTGAAAGAAGAAACATGTTGAAGAACAGCCTTTCTGGTGGAACTTGCTAGAACTACCATGTTGACATGGACAAGGAACTTGGCCAGAGAGGTGTGCCCACTAAAGACACTGCAGACATGGCTATGCCGCCTTCATGACAGTCAGGAGCAGACCTGGTCTTGCTGGAGGTCCCAGCCAGCCCCAGGCCTGCCTGGAGGAACCAAATGGCCTTTGGCACAACTGTGTCCCCCCTCACCCAGCAGGCTCTGGGGGCTCCTGAGGCTGCTCTTCCTTTAGACAAATCCTGCTGCCTGTCCTTCCCCCAAAATGCTGGAAGCAAAGGGTAGAAGAGGTGCAGTCTCATTCAAGTCCATGCCCCAGGCTATCACTGGAGGTCAGACTTCCTGAGGTTGTCCAGCTCCTCGCTAGGGTCCCTCCAGGGCTGGGAGGAAGAGCCCTCACCTCCCCCACAGGAGGCCCTTGCATTCACTCTGGGGAGGGCAGAGAACGGCAGTCTGTGAGCGGCCTCCCGTCCCCCAGCATTATTCTTGAGACCCCTGTGGAGGAAACGTACCCCAGAAGGAGCCTCGGTCCAATTTCTAACCCCAACATGATGGGCTCCCTTGAGTGCCTGGCTATTCCTTCAGGCCTCATACTGGAGGTCTCCTTCCCCCTGTGGCCCTCTCCAGACGGAGGAAGATGACCTTTTTTTTTTTTTTTTTTAAAGATTTTTATTTATTTATTTGACAGACAGAGATCACAAGTAAGCAGAGAAGCAGGCAGAGAGAGAGGGGGAAGCAGGCTCCCCGCTGAGCAGAGAGCCCGATGCGGGGCTCGATCCCAGGACCCCGAGACCATGACCTGAGCCGAAGGTAGAGGCTTTATCACACTGAGCCACCCAGGTGCCCCGGAAGATGACCTTCTGAAGAGAAGTAGGAAGCAGGGACTCTGGTCACCTCATTCATATCTGTGTGTGTCTGATGTTCCTCCTTCAGACAAGACATTTGCTTACACATGTTCAGAAAAAAGTGACATCAAACAAGCTTCAGGAGCAAGGGGATAGTGACGCACAAGGTATTAGCCTTAGAACAAGTCCAGACCTCTGTGGGAAAGGCCTCTAGGCAGGACTCATCCTTTCTGTAGGAGTCCAGGTGGACATCCTCTTGGTCCTAGACACTCCCCTAGGCAGAAACCTGTCACTCAGTGCAGCCAACCCAGGCCAGCTCTCTCAACAGCAGCTGCTCAGAGGTCTCCCTCCTCCCTGAGGCACGCGCAGGACCCCGCTCACACGGAGGCTGTAGTATTAAGGGAAGGGGGCTGTCGGAGGACAATAAGGGAGTCGGTATTCTCTACAGAGGAAAACAGCTGAGTGAAGCTTCCACAGAGGGCGGTGGTCACTGAAGGACCCCCACACACACACACAAAGAGGACCCCGCACGCAGGCTGGGGCCTGGCCATGCTGCCCTAGCCCTTCTCTGCAATGACAGGGAAAGGACCGATGCTAAGGATCCTGTAGCCCCAATCTGCCCCGACCTTTTCGACACAAGACTCCCTTCACACCAAGCATTAAACGTTCACTTTCGCAGCTGAGGGCACAGCAGGGTCCTGTGGCTGAGAAGACAGCCTCCCTAAGTCCCAGCTTTTATTATGAGGCAGAAAGGGAACGGGCAACTGGGTGGCTCAGTCAGTCGAATGTCTGCCTTCGGCTCAGGTCATGATCCCAGGGTCCTGGGATTGAGCCCCACATTGGGCTCCCTGCTCAGCAGGAAGCCTGCTTCTCTCTCTCACTCTCTCTGTTTGTGCTCCCTCTGTCTCTATGTCAAATAAATTTAAATTAATTAATTCAATAATTAAAATAATTAATTAATTAATTAAATTAATTCAATTTAAAATCTTTGAAAAACAACCAAAAAAGGGTAAACACCACTTTCAAAAAAACAGTGAAATGATCATGGATATGAAACCCTCTCCTTTAACTCTGAAGGACAGCCACAGTGTTCTTCTAAACCCCAGCCTTGTCATCTCCAAGACAGTCCTGCCGGGACTTCGGGGACCAAGCACCCCGACCTCTTCCCCATCCCACCCCCAGATAAACCCCTCGGGTCCACCAGGAACACTCTGCCCTAGAAGACAGACTTGTGCCTTCTAGGCAAATCCCTGCCTCACAGGCCTGGGACTCGGGAAGGACACACCTAGGGAAACGTGACTCTGGGCAATAGATACATCCACCAAAGAGATAAAAATGACATTTGAAAATGGATTCTTTGTAGCAGTCCTGTAGCATCTCTGGAAGCTGGAATTCAATCTGGAAAGGAGTAACTACTTCAACTGTCCATTCCATTGAACTACTGAAGTGATGGGCTCACTCTGAATCCCCACCTACTCACACCTGCGTGCAAGCTCTGGTGTCATCTGGATGGAAAACACCACTTAGGGAAGGGAGTGGGGGGAGGAGGGAAGTCCAAAAAGGGAAAAACAATCCTCTCATAAGCCCCTCCCACATCCTTCCCTGACTCCCAGGCCTCTGAAGCAACTGAAATGCAGAACATTTGAGCTGGAAGAAACCTTATTTTTAGATGAGGAAACCAAGGCCCAGAGGTCCAGTGAGTTGCTCATGGTCTATGTCCACGAGCTCTATGTCCCCAGGTGCCCATGAGTCAATACTTCGCAGACCTCAGTCTCACACACCAACTTACTCAGCCCTCAGTCAGGTCGGCCTTGGGCACCCTGAAAACAAGTGGCCTTTAGCCTCTGAGCTAAGAAGGCAGAAACAGCTCCTTGCAGAAGGCTGACAGTGTGGGGGGGGGGGTCCTTGTCTACTGGATGATCCCATGGTTAGTCCTTAACAAAATTAATTATAGGAAAGTCAAAGGAAGACAGACTGCAGATTCCCACCAGCTAAGTGGGAACAGCCTTGCGCCCTGCTGACTTGCAGGCAGGCACCGGAACAGGGCCACAGACATGCCTCAGACAGGGCAGCTGGGCACGTGTGGCCCCAGACACCCAAGTCCAAACAGAAGCCCAGGCCACCCCATCAGCCACCACCGCCCCCACCAGCCAGACCCTGGGAGTTTATGAAATGCAACCGGTGTTACATCCAGCTTACAGCTTTCCTGATATGAAGATACTACAGGTCCTGTGGCACCTGAGTGGCTCAGTCAGTTAAGCATCTGCCTTCGATCTCAAGATCCTAAGATTGAGCCCCACATCAGGCTCTGTGCTCAGTGCAGAGTCTGCTTGTCCCTCTCACTCTCCCCCTGCCCGCTCGCCACTTTGTCAAATCATTAAAATCTTAAAAACAAAAAACAAAAAACTAAAGGTCCTTTCTTTTTCTAAAGATATTGATGTATTTATTTATTTGAAGGAGAGAGAGGGCAAGAGCAAGCAGGGGGGGCAGAGAGGGACAAGCAGACTCTGCATGAGCATGGAGCCTGATGTGTGGCTTCATCTCAAGACCCTGAGACCATGACCTGAGCTGAAAGCAAGAGTTGAGCCACCCCAGCATCCCCTAAAGGTCCTTTCTAAGCTTGCATCAGCCATCATCATTCTTCCTCCAGGGGGAAGAAACACTGTTGAGAATGGAGACACCAGAGGACTTGGGCTCAGCCTCCTGCTCAGCAGGCACCTGCTGCCAGATATGGAAACAAAAAAAAAGAGCCTCAAACCAACTGTCAGGGAGCCTGGGTAAGGAGCCCCAGCCTGGCCACCAGCCGGGCAGATGGCTTTGCAGCCTTCCTCTGCTGCTTCAACTATACAGAGGAAGGATGTACTGGCCTTGGGGTCCTTCACACTCTATCTTGTGAGATACCAGGGACACAGGAGAAGGTGACTGAGTCCCCAGATAAGGCTTGGGCATTGTCCCCCAGCTGCTCAGAGCTTAAGCGACTCCCTTCTGCCCGTAAAAAGGCCAAGAAAGTGATGAAAAGGGGGACAGAGATTGAGAGAGTGACAGAGCAGGAAGTCAGCAGCCAGACCCTAGGGGTCTGGAAGGGGTCTCTGCTGGGGCGGTTTTGAGGTTGACAAAAAGAAACCTCAGGGCAGTCCCCCACACGTAACTCTCTCCCAGAGATCTCTGTGGCCAGGGTTTCTTCTTTAGGGTGTGCATGTAGAGGCAGGGTGGGGGAAGGGAGCCGCCTGGGTCCCAGGCCGAGGCTTGGCACCAGCAGGTCGCTCTTACCCCTCCCGGGGGGAAAGAAGTCCCTCTGAGTGGGGCCACTTGACGAGAGGTGGATGGAATGTGGTGACACGGCCCGCAGATGCAGGACTTATAAGGGCTGAACAAGGACACAGGGAAAAAGAGCAAGCAGATACAGCCAGACAGTGGATGGGAATTGAGACACAGGCTCCCAGAAAACCAGTGCTTCCCATGCTCCCTCCAAAGAGCTCTGGGCCGCTCAGCTCCGGGGCTAGGACACCGCCCAGCTTCCCTGCACCTAGGACACCTTCGATGCCGTGAAGGACCAGGCTTCAGATGTGTTCTATAGCATTATGCCTGCCCCTGCTAATTACAGCCCCAAATCACAGGGTTTGGCTCTCAGACGCCCCCTGGGCCGCACTGTGTGGTTCCCAGGTCTTTCATACCTACCATCTGGATAGGAACAGGACAGTCCCTGGGTGGAACAGGCAGAGCAGTCAGGGCATTTCACAGATGAAGAACCAGCTCGGGGATGAGCTGCTGGGCCAGCCGGGGGCAGAGCTGGAGTAAAACCCAAGTCATCTGGGAAGCTAAGCACTTGCCCTACAACCTGCCATGTGTCTTAGAGTCCAGACTGTGTATGTATGGGCTCAGGGGAACCAAGCTGGGGTGGTAAGAAATTCTCTAAAGGGTGGGGCAGGGCCAGGTACCAATAGAGTCTTAAATAATAAGGCTTCTGACCTCGGGCTACAAGCCACTTCTAGCCCCAGGAACAGAAGGCACAACATCTCAGGGACAGACCTGGTCACAAAGCCTGTTGTGAGTACAGCCTACACCTCATTTACAGGAAAGCAGACCAAACCACCTGAACTGCGCGGCGCAGACTCAGTGCACCAGGGGACTGTTTTCCATTTGGTTCTAGACACTGCCAGGGGCCAAGGCTTTCCGAGGCAACTCAACTCAGGGTCCCCAGCACAGAGGATCGTGAGGGCAAGCTTTCTTCCCTCCTGTGCCACCCACCTCCCCCATCCCTTCTGAGCCTGTGTGGTCAGCCAACACAGATCTATTGCTCGTTCCTGTCCCTGGCAAGAGTCGCAGCTGTCACCACTGCCATGCACCAAAGTGTATTCCCGGGAGAACCTTATATCCCTCCCCCAGCTCCAAAATCAGTACCTCCAACCCTTAAACCCTTGAACCACTTGACGTTATTTCACTGTGAACACAGAGTACCAAGCCTACCACACCTGCCCACTACCTGAAGGAAGCAGATGAAGCCTGGTAAGAGGGGGTTCCTAACACAACGCTTCTGTTGGGAGGGATCTCTGTTTGGGAACGGAAGCTGCTTCAAGGGTCTGCATTTTGCATTGCAGCTCCCGGGTCACACACATCCCTAGCAGTGCCTGGATATAGCCACCACCACACATTAAGAATGAGGGCCAGTCTGGGCAGTTCTTCCAAGTCTTCATTTCAACAAATGTTCTCAAAAAAGGGTCCAGGTCCTATTCCAGTCACCTCTCCTGACACCCCCTCTACCAGTAAAAGCCCAAGACCCATTTGGGAAGGGAGAGGATGGCTAATCACAAAAGGGAGCTAGGTACTCCAGACACTCATCCCACAGCCTCATCTAGGTCAGGCCCTACCCTTTCTTCCTGGGAGTCCCAGGCCTGTTCCAAACTATATAGGCAGCCTTGATGACTTGTGACAGCCAGAGCCTCTGCTCAGTGGGCCATAAACGACTAAAGGCCATGGCAGACAGGCCTAGACAGACCCGCCCATACCCACAGCCCCTGCTATCCTCCAGAGGCCCCCAGCACAGATGAATCCACCAGCAGACTCTTCAGGAAGGTCTGATTCTTCTGTCAGCCGTGGCACATCTCAGAGGTATCCACATTTTTTCCATCCAAGGATACAATAGGGGAAGCAGCAGAAAGAGGGAGGCCATGCTGTTCCTGGGCAGGGAGTAGATGGGGTTCCAGCACACAGAGCTTTGTGGGGTATCTATAGTTCCCACCTCACAGCAACACAGTTTCTGAAGTATAGGGATGGGCTCTGCCCCCCTGCCTCATGGCTTTGCCAGAGGCATGAGGATGCCTCTGAGGCAGCCATGGTCAGGGGACAGCAGAGAAATGAACAAGTTACCAGATGTCACTGCCACCCAAAACCAACAGCTCAGCTGAGTCTGAGGGCCATGGACCAGGAGCCCAGCCCCCAGGGCAGGTAGGATGGACTCCTCTTGCTCTCAGGACTGTCTGGAGGCCCAACAGGATAAGTGAATGGAGAGCACAAGAGCAAAAAGCAAGGCATCCCACACTTCATGTCTTGACTCCACTTTGAGTACTCCTCAGCCCCTCTCTGGAGATGGGGATGAGAAGAAATCAGAAGGTCCAAATGCTGAATGGGATTGAGAAGCTGGTTCTTATTGGGATAAGCTAGACAGGCTGCCCATGTGCAGGAAGAGATAAGGCGCCCTAACAGAATGATGCCCGCCCCCTCCCCCACAAAATGACAGGCAGTCACTTTAGAGTGGGTACCATTTCTTTAGTTAAGATGCCCAAAGCAGCAGGGTACCAAGGTGGGCTGGGGGCAGGGGTAAGGGTGGGAATGAAAGCAGTAAGCCCCAGGACAGGCAACAAGGGGGTGTACTACCTGTGGAGGCTGAATAATAAAACGGGCTTGGTCTGCTTTTATCATCCCGTGATAGCAATTCTCAACAATACCTGTGATAAAAGGCTCCTCCCCCAAGGGCTGCCAGCTCCCATCACCCAGTCCTCGGATGCCCGAGCCCAACGGGAACTAGCCTGCAGCAACATCACCCAAAGCTCGGGCCTCAAAAACTTTAGTTGCAGGACTTTACTCCCCACGCCCCAACCCTCACAAAAAACCCTAATGTAAAACGGAGCAGCAGGTATAGCGTGTGGTTAAGGGCAAATTCTGGGTTCAAATCCCAAATTATCTACTTACTAGCTACATGATAGCTTTAAAAGATGTTATTTAATTGAGAGAACGCACGCACACATACGCACACACACGCACACACAAGCTGGGGGCGGGGGGCAGGGAGCAGAGGGAGAAGGAGAGAATCCCGAGCTGACTCCATGCCAAGCACGGAGGCTGACATGGCACTTGATCTGAGGACCCTGAGATCATGACCTGATCTGGACACCCAGCCAACTGAGCCACCCAGGGCCCCTACATCAAAGTTATTTAAACTTTTGGTCTCAGATTCCTCATTCATAACATGGTGATGACAATAAAGTAAGCAATTCACAGTGCTGCTGTGAAAGTTCAAGGAGGTAAAATGGTCAGGTACTAAGAATAATGCCCAGCACGAATGCTGGGCATGCCCACTAATATCAGGACAGCCTCTCTATTAGGCTATTTGAGCAGAGGGGTCACATCCACAACAACCCCAGCCTATAGGAGATGCCTGAGCCTACCTGCCGGGGCTCTGTCTCCAGATAAATGCCCAGAACAGAAGCCTGCCTTCACTCATACAAACAAATAATAAAAAGCTTACAGATAGAGCATCAAGATGTCCCGGATTCTGTCAAAGGTTTTTGATGGCAGAGAAAAAGGGAAGTGGCTGAGTCACATGCTGGACCCCAGAATTCCTTCACCTTCATCTGGAGTGCTAACCCTGGCCCATCCTGCCAGGGATGTGGCTGGCTCCTCAGAGACCTCTAGAGGACACACGACAGACCCAGGGATGCCAGGCTTGCAAGCAGCCACACTGGCGCAGATCCATTGGATGCAACAGACCAGCAAAGATGGAGCGGGAGGACAGGAGAGGCCAAGACCCTCAGGTCAAGCTGTAGCTTCTTTGGCTGCCTTTCTACAGTTTACCATTAGGCTGGCAAAAAAATACTTCTTTAACTCTTAGAAACTTGAACTCCTACCACCCCAAGATTCCAAATACTACGCTCCCTTCAGCTCTGCCGCCCCCCACGCAGTGAATACTGTAACTTAGTTTCATCGTGTATTATGAAAGTCTCCTTTTTCAAAATAGAATGCTTTCAAACCACATGTACCCCTCCCCAGAAACACTGTAACTCTCTAGCCAGCCCTAAAGAATCAGAAAGGCATGCTTGGGTCTGGGGTTCCAAAGCATCAGAGGCAATCCTGCCCTGTGCTACAGTCTCACCATACTTTCTGGAGCTCCCAGCACCAGCCATGACCCACCTGGGTTAAGGCATAGCCTCTAGATCGAAAGGGACACTTCGCTCTTCCCCTGCAGACCTTCTCCTTAATTCATCGCCCTCCTCCTTAGCTTTCAAATGGTACCATAGCTTCTAACACATCTCCTTTCCAAATGGCAGAAAATGCCCATTTCCCCCAAGCCCTGCGTGATCTTGGACTCTTCCTAATGTGGCCCCCAGGAAGGCTGCAGCCTAGCACACTCCAGGTACTCCTGCGGTTCCACAATCCACCTCTCCCTCTGACATCTACTATGTGCTCTTCTTGGAACACTTTCTGACCAGCACAGGCTTCCCAACCTCCTAACCTGGCCACATCTCAGGAAGGGCTGATCTCTACCTTCTCAGGGGCACCACGGCATCACTTGCTGATATTCCCTTATTTTACCTACCGTTGCATTTAACCTCCCGTCCCCTTCTCCTTCTTACCTTCTAGTCTGTGACCTTGAACCTGTAATCCTGCTCCCTGGACCAGTAAAGGAACCTAATGCCTGTGATAGGAATAAAGCCCCCAGGCATAAGGTGGTCGAGCAGGGGAAGTCAAGGCTACACAAAGGAGCAGCCCTACTGATACCCCCTTCTGGAACCATGACAACATACCCCTTTCTCCAGCCACCTAACACCTTTAGGAATTGAGGTCTTCTGGTGGGCAAGAAGGATTCCTTGGTTTTCCAGGTTTGCTTTACCTAATCTCCAAGAGCCAGCCTGGCTCAGCCATGAGAGTAAACTACCCCAGCTAACAGAAATTCCCCAGATGGTGGCTCCTGGGGGATGCAGAAATGACTGCCTAGGGGGCAGCTAAGCTAAAGGGAAGGAATTCAGTTCCAGCTCAAACCACCAATTAGACAAGGAACCTCAGCAGAAGAGCTCTTGGCCCAGAAGTCTAATGAGGAGAGGGGGATCATCCTTGCACTTACCTGACCAGAGCAGACACCGGAATCCAGGAGATTCCCAGAACTTTAATTTTAGAACTCTGTTACACACAGGCCTGTGCCCCTCCATCAGCACCAGGTGCGCTGATTCCCTTAACCACTACGGTGTTGTCACCCACCTCTGCCCCCAAGGAGGAGTCACAGGGATTCCACTTCTTGAAGATTCTGCCTTCTCTCTCAGAAAAAGCACTTAGAAAAAAGTGGCCAATACTTCACATGCTTTCTCTAAGAATTTAGCTTGGCCACAAGGTTCACCCATCCCACTTCAAAGGGGTAGGTCTGAGGGTCAGCCCAGACTCTTGGGTGAACTCCCTGCTGAAGTCAACCATCTAGCACTAGTAGCCTTCTGGGTCTTAGCCCAGCTTCACAGGAGGCCAAGCAGAGATCCCATACACACCAGCAACCCTGTCACTCTCCCCTCAACTCTCAGGGGAGATTCTGAACAACCAGGTACAGTTAGGATGGGGTTAAGGTTCCCACCAGAGCCATGGGCCTGTCAGCATGTCAAGGTCTGAGGAGGACAAGGCCTTCAGGAGCCAACCCCCATCCCTTGCACTGGAGCCCACACAACCCCAGCGGACAAATGTCAGGCCCTCCCTTGTCATCCTTCTGTGTGAAGTTATATATTCCCCACCCCTTCCCCCCAAAAAGTGAGATCTAGACCTAGATTCTCAAGATGCCATGCCATTGGTGGACTCGGACTAGCAGCAACCCTCTGAATTACTAAGAGTGGGTGCTGGTGGTGTGACCCTCCCACCCTCCCTCCCACAGTGAGGAGCCCAGCCCAGCACTGGGCCACCCGCCGCCATTCTGCACCAAACCTACAGCACGGCCCGCCAGCACCACGGCCACAGCACTGGAGGGAGGCAGCAGCACCAGCCCCCATCAGGGGCTCTGCGGTTTCTACCCCCAGACCAAGGGGAAAGGAGCTCAGGGTGGATAACTGGCCCTTGGTTTCCTGGGCAAGGGCTTTCCAGGGCGCGGCAGGAAGGGTCTCTCAGCCCTGGAGTGACACAGCTTGCCAGAGGCCCTTGGAAACAGCTGCAAAGCCTGCCCCTTCCACACCACTTTTTGTCTCAGCCCGCCCAGGTCCTGGTCTCCATTCGCTGCCCGTAGCTCTCAGGCTTATATCCACCACCTCACACCCCACCCCACCCCACCCCACCCCCCGCCCACAAACACCCTCCCGGATTTGGCCATCCCATTAACCACCCAGCTATTGCTGATTCCACGAAGCCGCCTCACAAGCCCTCCTCTTAGCACATGTCTGGTGGTCAAGATAATGTCGCCTCTCCTTGCAGAATCCCACCCAGGCCAGCTCTGGGGTTCCGGATTGCCTGCCTGGATTGCCTACCGAAGGGAGGAGAACCGGGAAAGAAGTATCTTCAGGCATCTCTTTCTCAACTCTCACTAACCACCCGCCGACCTCTTTGCCAAAGCCCAAGTTCTGGGGCTGCAAGGAAAGTCCGTCCACCCCCCCGTGACTACAGCTCAGTTGTAGTGAAACCAAAGCGCGGGGCGGCCGGCCCGGGCCTCCAAGGTCACGGGGAGGGGTCAGGGTGGAAAGTGTAAGGCAGTGAGGGTGACGCCCGCCCGCGGTCCTAATCCCGTTTAGTTCCTTCCAGCGGAGGCGGGAGTCCCGGCCATACCGGAGGAGCGCCTCGGAAGGCTGTAGCGGGCCGGCCCGAGAGTGGAGAACGAGGGACGCGCGGGCAGCGGGCGTGGGGCAGGCACCGCGCCGCTCGCCCACCACGGGACGCACGGACGGCGGGCGGCGCGCGGCCCGCCCCGAGCCCGGGAGGGCGGGGAGACAATGCCCGCCCGGCGGGGCAGTCCAGGCCGCGCGCCCCCGCCCGCCGGACACGGGCTGCTCCTCCCTGACCGAAGGGCAGCGGCGGGAAGGCGCCCGGAGCGCTTGCCAGACCGGCCCAGCGCGGCGCGGGAGGCCCAGCGCGCCCTCTCCCCCGCCCACCTCCGCGTGCACTTCACCCCAAGTCCCGGGGCCGCAGACCCACCTCCTCCTCCAGAGTGCCGCCGGAGCCCGTGCCGGTGCCCGTGCCGGTGCCGGTGCTGGTGCTGTGCTCGCCGTCCGGCTTCAGGTTGCTCATGGTGCGGGGGGTGAGGTGGGGGTGGCGAGGGGAAGGGAACGCTGAGGGCGAGCACGACGCCCGGCCCCGGCGGGGAGGTGGGAAGGGGCGCGGTGAGCGGTGCGCTCCGGGAGTGCGGGGCGGGGTGGCGGTGGGGGGCGCGCGGGGCGGTGAGAGGGGCAGCCGCCGCGTCGGGCTGGGGTCACATCAAGTTTGGCGGGTGCGGGAGGTGGGGAGGGGGTGCGGCGGGGGAGGCACTCGGAACCGGAGCCGAGCCCGAGCGGCCGCCGCCTCCGCCTTTTCACTGCGACCGGCGAGTGCGCCCGCGGCGGCGGCGGCGGCGGCGGCGGCGGCGGCGGGGGGCGGGCGCCGGGGGAGGGGGCGGGCGCCGGGCGGTGGCGGGGGGCGGGGGCCGGAACCGGCCTCAGCTGGGGCCCGGCCAGCCCCCTCCCCCGCCCTCCTCGCGGTCTCCGGGGGAACGCGCAGCCAATCCTCGCCGCCCACTGAGGGCTCGCCCGGGCCGGGGCTGCAGCGCGCCAGTCTCCCGCAGGGCTTCTCCCCCTCGCCTTCGTCGTCTCTCACCCTCTCTTTCCTTTCCCCTTACCCTACTGTACGACAAGTTTTTTAAACTTTGATGAACTCGCCCAGTGAACTTTCTTAAAGGGTCCGCGCGCTCCGTGCTGTCCCAGCCCGCGGGAGGTGGAGCTGCGTGCCAGGCACCCGCGCTCGCTCGTCCCCAGCCATCCGTGGCCCGGCGGCCCCACGCTAGCGGCGCCCGAAGCGAGGCTCCTGGGTCGTCGGCTTCGGAGGAAAAGCTACCCTCGTACCCTGATTGGGGGTTACGGAGTGTACCGCGCACTCATTTCACCCCCAAATCCAGCCTCTCAGCCCCGGCCATGCTCCTGCCTTCCCCGAGCGCAGGACTGTTGGGGGTCGTCTTCTGAGGGTGATGGCGGTCGGGAGCCCGACACCTGGGGTTTGGCCCTAACTGGCCGCTGTTTTGCTGCGTGACCTTGAGGAAATCACTTCCCCTCTCTGGCGTCAGGCTTCCAGCCCAGAGGGTGGGACTTAGATCTCAAACTCCCTTCCCGCTCCTAGTCACTGAATAAGGACTCTGGGCGGGGAGACAAGTCTTTGGGACCCAAATGGTTATTAGCCCCGGGAGGGGATACCTCGAATGACCAAGATTCCATTCAGTGCCTCCTTCCTCCCAACCCCCACCTCCACCTTGGGGTCCTCTCCTCCCTCAGATTAAATACCGCCCCCCTCCACACACACCTTTTCCCTTCCTCCTATTCAGAGCTCGAGGGCGGGGGGATGGGAGAGCAGCCTTTGGGCCCGGCGGTGGCGACCCCCTCCGCGGGACTCGAGCGCGCGGTCCGCAGGCCCGTTTGCCTCTGGTTTGAGAACCCGCGCGGACTTGGCCAGACCCTGCCGCCACCTTGTAAAACTCCGTGCCCTGCTCGGGTCGCGTTTGAGATGGCAGCGGCCCCGAGCTGACCCGGGCGGAGGTCCTCGAGGACTGGGCCCTCCCAGTCACCACCCCCCGCCTGGAAGTTCCAGCCGCACCCCAGGGGATCCCGGCCAGAGGTTCCGTGTGGAATTGGGAAGACACTGCCGAGAAGTTAGGGGAATCCTGTGTGAGCCCGGCGGGGATCAGGGGTCTCTGGGTGCGATTCTGACTTCCCCGCCAAACCAGGTCGTGGCACCTGGGTTTGAGATTGGAAGTAAGGCGCAGTGTTGGTGGAGTGGGGGAAGCTGGGTTCGCAGTGTTGAACCAGTTGGGACCAGTTGGGACCCAGACTTTGGATAAATGACTCAACCTATCTGAGCCTCAATATGCCGACCTCTAAATAGGGCTGGCACCACCATATGGGAGTGTCAAGTGTGGAAGTACACAGTGTCCCTGTGACTTAGTCTCCCCAACAAATTATGATCCCCTTCCTAACCTGCCCTTTCACAGATAAGTAAATTGAGGTCTAGAGATAGGTACTATCTTTCCCAGTGACATATTCTTTCAGTAAACTGCTGAACACCCACTGTGTGCTGGGGACCCACTCTGTGCTGATGTCAAAACCAAAACCCTGGTTTCCCACCCCCCACACTGCCAACACTTGGCTCAGGCCCAGTTATGAGAGGAACTGCCTCTATAGGAGTCAGGCACTCCTGTTAGTGATAGGTGCTTCAATTAACCCAGAGTTTTCTAGGTTCTTCCAGCTTCTGGCACTTCCAGATGGAGCCAACCTGGTGAACCTGCAGATACCCTGGCCATCCTTCAGACGCCTCAGTCCACTGTGGCTGTATTCCCACTCCTAAACCCTCTTCCCTAGAATAGATCTTCTCATTACACATGCCTCCAACTTTGGCCCAGCAATATTCTTCCTCAACCCAATCCTTCCCTCAAGATCCTTTTTCAGCCCCACTTTTTCCAGGAAGAGGACCCGGGGCCAGTTTTCTAAATTCAGGTATCCTATAGAAGTGAGTTTGAATTTTTCAAAGAGGAAGGGATTCTTATCTTGTCCTCAGGTCTTCATTTTATAGATGAGGAAGCTGAGGCCCAAAAAGATGACAAATGGGGATGCCTGGCTGGCTCAGTTGGTGTAACATGTGACTCTTGATCTCTGGGTCCTAAGCTTGAGCCCCATGTTGGGTGTAGAGATTACTTAAAAACACAAAAACAGAACAGGGTCCACTATTGACCCTCATCACTATTTTTCTGTGACATGAAGCTGATGATTTTTAAAATAATTTTTATTACTTTTCTGGTGATAAGAGCAATACACGCTTATTGTTGAATAGTTGTAAGCTACATAATAGTTTAGAAAACATTTTGAAATCTGGAGAGCAACATTTTTAATATTTCCCTCTGTTTTTTTTGTCCGGGCCTATTTTAAAAAACAAAACTGCTGAACAATTTAAATACTCCTTTTCCTCTGAAATTTATCACAAACATTTCTTTTAAGTTCTTTAGTTTTGTTTTGTGTTTTTTTTTTTTTTTTTTAAGTAGGCTCTGGGTGCCTGGGGTGGCTCAGTGGGTTAAGTGTCTGACTTTGGCTCAGGTGTGATCTCAGTGTCTGCATAGCATCTGACTCCCTGCTCAGTAGGGAGTCTGCTTCCTCCTCTCCCTTGCCCCTCCCCCTGCTCATGGCTCTCTCTCTCTCTCTCTCAAATAAGTAAAATCTTAAATAAATAAATACATACATACATACATACATAAAGTAGGCTCCACACCCAATATGGGGCTCAAACTCATGACCCCGGGGTCAAGAGTGGCATGTTCTACCAAATGAGCCAGCCAGGCACCCCTCTTTGGTCATAATTTTGAATGATTGCTTAACCCCTATTGGGTGTGCCAGAATTTAACTCATTTCTTGTTAGACATTTACATGATTTCCAGTTTTCTTTTTTTCTTTTTTTTTTTAAGATTTTTATTTATTTGTCAGAGAAAGATTTAGAGCACAAAGTAAGGAGAGAGGCAAGCGGAGCAGGCAGAGGGAGGAGCAGGCTCCCCGATGAGCAAGGAGCCTGAGGCTGGACCGGATCGCAGGACCCTGGGATCATGACCTAAACCGAAGGCAGATGCTTAGCCAACTGAGCCAGCCACCCAGGTGTCCCTTTCTTTTCGCTTTCATAAGAAACACCTTATATTCAAATTCTTAATGCCTCTGAAAGCTTTATGTGTGACCAGACCTTAAGCACTTTAGGGGCAACAACTTACTCCCCTGTATGTCGATTGTCCTGGGAATGGGAGAATCTCTGACCCCAGAGGGATTTGAAGGTCATATAAATGCAAAGCTCCCACCCAGCCTGGCATGAGTATCCATCAGTGCCCGGTTGGAGTTGGGGTTGAGGCAGATGGGGCCAAAGAGAGGAGTTTGGGGTGTACCAGTCCGGCAGACTGCCTGGAGGTTGGGAACTAGTATCTTTGTCTTACCCAACTGTGACCTAGTAGCCCATCATCTAATAGCCTTTTCAGTGCCCTTCTTTCCCAGTGTTCAGCTCCACATCACCTCTGAAATTCTCACATTTCTGTTCCCTTTGCCTGGAACTATCCCCTCTTTCCCAGTTTCCTGATCTTTCTGATTGTTCTCAGAGTGCCTCCTCTGTGTCCTCTTGAGCTTGGGAATTCCTTATCTTCCAGTCTTACCTACCAGATGGGAAAATTTCTGACTCTGAGCAGTGCTCACAAGCCCTGCTAAGTGAATAGACTTACCCTCGATTTCTGCAGCCCCCTTACCTCTAGCAGAGAGCTTGATGAGAGATGGGCATTTGCAGTAGTAGGTTTCCATAAATCTTCATTGAAATGGTACTGAGCCATTCCTGGGGCCTCTAGGTTATCTGGTGCCTGCCCCTTTCTCTCTGGTTTACTGTACATACATTATGATTTGATAGTTCATTCCTAGGGTAAGGGAAAGAGCCAGATGTCCTTACTCTTGAGAAACACTGCCTGGGACCTGGCATCCTGAGTGTAGGGCAGGCTACTTCCAAGTAGGCCTCCCATTCTAACTCCACCTTCCCTACTTTCGGGAAAGCCTGTGTGATAAGAAGGCAGGTAGAGAGGGTGACCTTGAGGCCCAAAGGCTAGGATGTATCAGAGGTATTTTTCTTGGCATTTATAGGTTTAAGCTCCACTTAGGTACAAGAGGTCTCAGGAAGAGGAGGCAGGATGCTGGCACTTACAAATGCCTCCTACTCCAGGCAGTGAATATGTCTTCTCATCCAATTCTCCCATTGTTCCCGCTATCCCTAGTTATAGATTAGAAAACGGGCTCAGAAGTATTAAGGGGAACTCACCTAGCTACTGGTGGATGGCATAGGTGGCCAGAAAAGCACCAAGCAGCCCTGTGATGCGATTTTGATCTGGTGACCTTGGACAAGTTACCAGCTCAGTATCAATCAGTTCATCAGTAAAATGGGGATACTAAGACATAAGTTCAGGGATGTGTTATGTAAGACAAATAACCTCATGGGAAGCTCTTGGGGTTGTGATTATTGCCTGTGGTCCTGCTGCTAGTTTAAAGGTCAAGGTCAGAATGGTGTAGGTCAAGATCAGAGACTGGGCCATTTCAGGCCCAAGTTTCTGAGCTCTGTTTTCTTGCCTCCCTTACTCTGGGCCACATAGTAACCTAAATTGCAGGATTGCAGGTTCAAATCCAAGGCAAACTGTATTTCCAAAATGCCGATGCCAGAAGACCTAGGTTTGAGTCCAGGTGACCATAGCAACCTGTGTGACCATGAGCAAGTACTTTACTTTCTGAGGCTTTTTTTTTTTTTTTTTAATGTCTTTACTGGAGGAAAAGAGCAAGAGAGCACAAAGAGAGGGAGCAGCAGAGAGAGAGGGAGAAGCAGGCAGCCTGATATGGGGCTCCATCCCAGAGTCCTGGGATCATGACCTTAGCTGAATGCACATACTTAACAGACTGAGCCACCCCAGGTGCCCCAACGCTTTGTTTCCACATAGTAAAACTAGAGATGTCTTTCAGGCTTTCGTGAGTATTATCCAGGCTTTTGGGGGTGCTAAATGAGATCTGGGCTCTGGAAGTTCTCTGATGGCCTCAAAGCTGTAGGGCAACAAGAGGAGTGATTATAAAATCAGCAAAGGAATAGAACCAAGAACTTCACTTCAAGCCCAAGAGGCAGTATTTCCCCCACTTCCAAAAACAAAACACCAAAAACTTATTTCTTATACCCCCTGAAAATTAGGGGAGGACCCTGAGGTCAGATGCCTTTAAAAAAAAAAAAAATCTTTGAATCCTTGGTACCCAGTCCAGGTCCTTGGAGAAGGGGTTCAGTAATGAACATGGAATGAATGATAGGCTTGGGTGCCATGGAAAAATCCCTGAGAGAAGTATTTTTATACTAACATGTCAATGACTGCATTTCCTCTCCCAAGATGGGAGAGACAATGAGATGCTAAGAACTTGCAAGGAAAGTAGAAGATTAAAAAAACAATGATCGGGGCACCTAGGTGGTTCAGTCGATTTAGCATCATCTTGGGTCATGATCTCAGGGTCCTGGGATGGAGCCCAGCATTAGATTCTCGGCTCAGTGGAAAGCTTGCTTCTCCCTCTCCCTCTCTGCCTGGCGCTTCCCCTGCTTGTGCTCTCGATCTCTGTCAAGTAAATAAAATCTTCTAAAAAATAAAAATTAGGGGCGCCTGGGTGGCTCAGTGGGTTAAGCCGCTGCCTTCAGCTCAGGTCATGATCTCAGGGTCCTGGGATCGAGCCCCGCATCGGGCTCTCCGCTCAGCGGGGAGTCTGCTTCCCTTCCTCTCTCTCTGCCTGCCTCTCTGCCAACGTGTGATCTCTGTCTGTCAAATAAATAAATAAAAATCTTTAAAAAATAAAATTAAATTAAAATTAAAAATAAAATTAAAAAACAACAATCAGGAACCCAAAAGGGTGGCAGGCCAAAATTTCCTAGGCTGTGCTCTGGGTCTCCCAGCTTACACCCTCCCTTTCAGCAGCCAGAGCCCCTACTACCCCACCTGCCAGTTTCTACCCAGCCACTGACCATCTGCCTTCATAGATGGGAAAACTGAGGTTCAGCAGCTGAAATTAACTCACTTGAGGTCCCACAGCACGGTACTGAGTTCATTTCATACTTCCTACTTTTAATCTCAAAAGCAGGTGGCAGATCTTTTCTTACAGAGTCCTCAAATTTTATTCCCCAGGAAGTCTGCTTAAAAAAAAGAGTTCTGGCAACAATTAAATGGTACTTGCTAAACTTTTACCAGTTTTGAGTCCTTCCCAGAGAACCAAAGGTCACTGAGAGTGCCTCTCTGGGCTACGTCCCTGCCTGTTGCTGGCCTCCCAGAAGCTGGGACAGGACGGAACCTCTGGACCAGACAAACTCTGCAGAATTGCCTGTCCTGCCCAGGAAGCTGACCCCACTGGGCAATGTCTGAGAAAGACCAAGGAGCTGAAGGTAGGAATGGTTGCACCAGACCAGGGCCCAGTGGGGCAAGTGACAGTTTTGAGGCTCTTCATGGAGTGGAGTAGAGCAGGGCAGGGAAGGAAGATGAGCTGGCATTATCCTCACCACTGAAAGTGGCAGTGAGGCTCCTGTCCCTCCATCTTTGCAATCTTTTTTGCCTTCCCCAAAGCCTGTGTTCATAGGGGAAGGGAGCAGCTGCACTCATTCTCTCTAGGGCCTTAGGGAAGCAGAAGGCAGGAGGGGGAGAGGACAATGCCTCACCCAATGGAAGGAAGGCTTTCCCCGAAGTGGGTGTTAAGGCATTGCAGATCATAGAATCTGTGTTAGAAGGGACCCTAGAGGTCATCCAAGCCAGTGAACCTCACACTTCACTGCAGGCCAGAACTGCTTTTGGAAAAAGAGCGATTCCTAGGCCCATCTGAAAAGAACTACAGCTAAATCTCTGGGGATATATCTTGGGCATCTCCTTGCACCCTCAAAACTAGAACCTGGGACCTGAATCCAGTCATCTGCATCAAAGACTTCAATCTCTACCAAAAGCTAATCCAGCCTCTGCCAGAACTTGGGGAGAAACAACTCACACTCCCTACCCCAAACTACTCATTGCATTGCTACACCTTCAGCTCTACATACACCAATGTTGTTATCAGATAATGATTAGTGATTATTAATATCTGTCAAGTACTTGGCCATTGACCCCTTAGCACAGAGGCTAAGCTTCCAAGTTCTAGACTGAGACAGTCCTGGGTACAAATAGGAAGCACTTTATATTTATTTTCGTCACTTTGGGTAAAGTGACAAAGGAATCTGAACCTCAGTTTTCCATCTGTGAAATGGGGATACTTTGTTTAGAATCACATAACAGTGCTTGACACTGTGCTTGGCATTACATCCTCTCAATTAAAAAGTTGTTCCTCTGGGGACACCTGGGTGGCTCAGTCTGTTAAGCATCTGCCTTTGGCTTAGGTCATGATCTCAGGATCCTGGGATTGAGCCCCACATCAGGCTCCCTGCTCTGCTTCTGCCCCTTCCCCCTAATTGAGAGAGAGCAAGAGTCAGGGGAATGGCAGGCAAAGGGAGATGCAGGCTCCCCAATGAGCAAGGAGCCTAATGTGGAACTCGATCCCAGGATACTGGGATCCTGACCTGAACCAAAGGCAGACGCTTAACCGACTAAGCACCCAGATGTCCCTAAATAAAATCTTAAAAAAGTTATTCCTCCAGGTAAACCCAAATCTCCCTGTGCGTGCACCCAACTCCTCCATATTTATGGCCCTGGGCACCGTGGCTCCATAAAGCAAACCTATGCTCCCCATCCTGGGGCAGTCCTTGGTAGACAACAGGCCCCTTTCCTAGCACCTATCCCCTCGCACCCTGGTTGGTCCCTCTTCTGAGAGGTTTGGCCCTAGAGTTCATGAAATTGTGGGAGGGGGACGGCCCAGCAGGCCAGAACTCCAGCAGTTCCTTGAGCATGTGGGCAATCAGAGCAGCTTATGTGAAAAGGGCTGTAGAGAGCCGCTGTCCCAGGAGAGAAGAGGGTGGCTCCTGCACTCTGCCAGCCTCAGGCCACTAACCTACCAAGCACAAGCCTAGGCGTGACACAGCCCTTGGCTTATCCAGCTCTCACAGGTCAATGATCTTCCTTATTTTACAGCTGAAGTGCAGAGAGGTTAAGTAACCTATACAGCAGTGCACAGCTGAAACTGACAGGCCTGGGATTTGATCTGAGTTCTCCCTGTAGCCCACACCCAGAACTAGAATGTTAAAAAGGAGTGGAATTTGAATTGAAATCTTAAGTCCAAAATGCAGTTTTCCTTAGAAATCATCTAGATAAAAATTTCCTTATTTCTTACCTAATGATAACCCCTTGCACTGACCGTATGCTTTTTTTTTTTTCCATGAGTATATATACCTTCATGTATTTTTTGGTTTTATGGGTGGAGTGCTGATATTTGCTCATGATGCTCGTGACATAAAATTTACAAGGTACAAAAGAATATTGAAAACAGTTTTCAGTTCTTAAAAAAGTTAAACATAGAATTACCAGTTGACCCAACAATTAACATTCCTAGATATGTACCCAAAAGAAATGACAACAGGTATTCAAACCAAAACCTGTACGCAAGTGTTCATAGCAGTGCTATTGCCTATAGCCAAAAGGTGGAAACTACCCAAATGTCCATCAACTGGTGAACAGATTAACAAAATGTGGTCTGTCTGTACAATGGAGTATAAAATCCATGACGAGGATGGGCATGGATGAACCTCAAAACATGCTAAGTGGAAGCAGCCAGGCACAAAAGGTCACATACTGTACGACTCTAGTCATATGGACTATCCAGAGTGGGCCAGTCCATAGGGACAGCACATTAGTGGTTGCCAGGGGCTAGGAGCTTGGGATGGGGAGGGACTGCTAGTGTGAATGGTGGGTTCTTTGTAGGGCAATGGTTCAACTGTATGGAAATTGTGCACTTTATTTTTCTTTGATATTTTATTTACTTATTTTTATTTTTATTTTTTTTATTTATTTGAGAGAGAGAGAACATGAGAGAGGTCAGCGGGAGAAGCACACTCCCTGCCAAGCAGGGAGCCCTATGTGGGACTCGATCCCAGGACTCCAGGATCATGACCTGATCTGAAGGCAGTCGCTTAACCAACTGAACCACCCAGGTGCCCAATTTGCTTATTTTTAAAGATTTTACTTATTTACTTGTCAGAGGGAGGGAGAGAGAGCTGTCAGGGGAAGCTGGAGGCAGAGGGAGAAGAAGCAGGCTTCCCACCAAGCAAGGAGCCTGATGCGGGAATCCATCCCAGGACCCCGGGATCATGACCTGAGCCAAGCAGCTGCCTAACCGGCTGAGCCATCCAAGCATCCCTTTCTTTTAAGATTTTATGTATTTGACAGAGCATGCACAAGTTGGGGGGCAGAGGGAGAGGGAGAAGCAGACTCCCCGCTGAGCAAGGAACCCCATGTGGGACTCAGTCCCAGGACCTAGAGATCATGACCTGAGCCAAAGGCAGATGCTCAGCCAACTGAGCCACCCAGGCGCCCCAGGAACTGTACACTTTAAAATGGTTCATTTTGTGTTATGTGAATTTTACCTCAACTTTTTAAGAAGAATATTGAACATTGTATGTATAGTTTCTCATATAAAAGGCAGCATCTTGCAACTGTTGTTTTGTACTTTGTTTCTTTTACTGAATGGATTTTGGAGATTATTTTGCATCCGCACTTACAGACTTGCTAGGCTCTTGCCTTTAACATCTCTCTACTGTTCCATTTCTCTAGATGTGCCCTGGTTTATCTAGCCTGTCTGTCCCCTTTGGATGGACATTTAGATTGTTTCCAGTATTTTGGCATTTCAGACAAGGCTGCCTGAATAGTTTTGTATATGGGTCATTTCACACATGTCTCTATCTGCAGGGACTTCCTAGAAATGGAGTTGCTGGGTCAAAGGGCATACACATTTTAATTTTTCCAGTTACAAAAATAATGCATGCTTGTTATACAAATTTCAAACAACTCTAAAGCTCATAGGCTAGAAAGTGAAAGAAGCTCTGCCTACAACCTCTATCCTCCCTCTTCTTCATCTGCCTCCCTTTCTGTGCACTTCCTCCTTGGCCCCTGGTCCGCAGCTCTCAGAGCCTTCCCTGCCTGACTGATTCTGCATCTCCCCTCTGCCTCCTCCCCCCTCCCTCTTCCTTCCCTTGTCCCTTAGTAGAGACTTTCTCATCTATCCCCAGGGCCTGGGCTGGGACTCAGGCTCACGGTCATATATAGCCTACTACCACCAAACCTACCAATGGCAGGTCCCTGGGGAAATGCCTTCAAATCATAAAATGATCAAACCAAAAGAATAGGGGCTTCTCATCCAACTCTCACATTCTGTCTTACCTAGGAGGCAGCTGAGGCCCAGAGAAGGGAAATGTGGCTCAGTGAGTAGATTTACAGAGCCAGGAAGAGAAGTCACATTGCCTGAAACCCCATCCAGGGGTCATTTCATTAATAAACAATTATTGAGTACCATGAGTACCCATTGTTTCAGGCACTGTTCTAGGGCCTAGGTTCTAGTAGTGAATGAGACAAACTTCACATTAGGTTCAGGCAGAGCAACTTGTTTTTTGTTGCTTTTTTTGTTTTGTTTTGTTTTGTTTTGTTTAAAGTATTTCACCTGGCGGTAAGTGCCATGTAAGAATAAAGAGTGACTTGAGCCCAGGAATTTTAATGGGGTGGTGATGCGTGAGCTAGAACCTGAATGACAGGAAAGTGCCAGTTAAGTCAGCATATGCAAAGGTCCTGAGGTAGGAGGAATATTTGCATATTCAACACACCAAAAAAAGGTACATGAGACTAGTCACTTAAGGGCCCTAGAGGCAGAGTGAAGTCATTCTACAAAGCCGTAAGAACGGCTTCCCCCCAGACTTTGCCCCCAGTAGCCTGGAGGACACAGAAGGGGTTCCTTGAACCCTTGCTGAATGAATGAATGAACACTGTGTGTTAAAGGTGAGTGGAAAAGCACAAAGATGTATCACGGGGTTCTTGAATAGACATAGATTCGAGCTCCAAATTACTAGCTGTGTGGCTTAGGGCCTCCTGTTGTTTACCTGAATAATTATCATAACGGCAGCCAATTCTTCCTGGACTTTGTGAGCAATGCAGTCCATATCCATGTTGCAAATCTGCCCTTGTAGCCGTAGTGAGAAAGCAGTCACAGACAATACAAAAACAAACGTGTCACTGTGTTCCAATAAAACTTTGTTTGCAAAACCAGGCTGTGGGCCAGTCCGTACCTTAGAGAGGAATTAAAATGTACCAGGTACAGTTGTACCCTTATGTCTATTAACACCTGTATAATGGGAGCTCAACAGATAAGCTGTTTTGTATCTTTTTTGGGTCTTGGACACCACTGAGGTTCAGGTGGTGGCTCTGGATGATCACCCCAGAGATCTACACACACACACAGCTGTGCACACATCTCAGGGTTTAAGGACCACCTGAGGCTTTTGTGGGCTCCCCAGATGGATCATCCTGAAGGCCCCTTCTGCCTCAGACAGTATCAAGGTGGTGGTGTTCAGAACCGTGGAATGGCAGTGGAAGGCTCGAGAGACAGAGTGGGAGCCAGGTTGCCCAACTGGAGACTGTGTGTCAGGGACAGCAGTGGAGTGCCTAGCTGAGAGGAGTCCATGGCGTGAGCTCTAGATGGTTGTCTTCCCAGGGAAACATGGCCCCTGGAGGGCTTCCTTCCCGAGGCGAATGGCAGAAAAAGCCTAGCCTGGGGCAGAGCCCAGCCCACTTGGTCCTGTCTCCTAGCAGTAGTTGGAGGTCCAGCACATCTCTTCAGCTCTGCCTCTGCCGTAAAATGGAGGCATTGGGTTAGACTCCTTCTTTCCGGCTACAGGTATTTATGGGCACCTACTGTATACCAAAGAGTCCACTGAACCTCACAAGTGATAAAGCAGCCTCAAGAACAAAGAACTCGGCCCAAACTGAATGAGAAGCCCTTGTGGCCTTCACCCAGACTGGATGGGAAAGCCCCGGGAGGCCAAGGCACTAGAGCCAGACCCTGAAGATGGGTAGGTAGTTGGGGGCATTCCAGGCAGAGGAAAGGACATGAGTATAGGGAGACTGTGTGGAGGGCCTGGTTTGGGTGGAGTATCAGGTGAACAGAGAAAAACTCCCAGGAGTTAGGCAAGAAGGAAAATTGGGTCCACAAGTGGCTAAGGCCCTGGTGGGAGCTAGACCAAGGGTCTCAGGAGGTGACAACTGTAGGGCCTTACGATAGAGAAAAACAAGCACTGGGCCTCACAGAGCATTGAAGGAGGGGAGCAGGAGGCAGTAGGAGGCCTGGGTGGAGGGCACTAGGGGCAGGACAGAGAAGAAAGCCAGATGTGATAGGACATTTGTCTCTCGGGCCTGAAATGGGAGGCTAGAACCGGGGACAGATTGAGGAAAAGCCTATCCAATGTGAATGGGAAGCAGTGGCTGCCTTCTCAGAGAGGAGACATGGGCAGGCGCTGCAGGGAGTCATTTTGGGAGCTTCCATTGCTCCCTTTCCATCCGTTAATACTTCCGGGAGGCCCAAAATGCACGTTAGCATGTGAAAGGCTCACAGGGGGCAGTGAGACCTCAGTTTAGCTGTTTCTACAGGCTGTTCGGCTATTTTAGGTCTGGGGGCTCACTGGGGCTCACACGTGGACTTACTGGAAGAACATTTCAGGCAAAATAAATAAACCTAAGCAAGCATCAAAAAGATTTAACCAGGGACGCCTGGATGGCTCAGTTGGTTAGGCAGCTGCCTTCGGCTCAGGTCATGATCCCAGCGTCCTGGGATCGAGTCCCACATCGGGCTCCTTGCTCTGTAGGGAGCCTGCTTCTCCCTCTGCCTGCCATTCTGTCTGCCTGTGCTCTCTCTCTCTCTCTCTCTCTCTCTCTCTCATAAATAAATAAAAATCTTTAAAAAAAAAAAAAAAAGATTTAACCATCAGGGCGCCTGGCTGGCTCCGTTGGTGGAGCATTCGACTCTTGACCTCGGGCTCGTGAGCTGGAGCCCAACGCTGGGTGTAGAGATTACTTAACAAGATTTAACCATCTGACCAACTTGAGTATATTTTTTAAATGTTTTGAAGTATAGTAGCTTCAGTTAGAGGGATGGATGGAGTAAGTGTTGTGCTGCTTAAAGCAACCTGAGCCTTGTCCGCCTCTAGTGGAACTCCTCTCCCTTCAACATTCTAACCCAAGAGGCTGGGGTTGTTAATCCCTGTTCCAGATGAGGCAGCTGTGGCTCAGAGAGGTTTAGAAGCTGCCCCAAGATCACATAGCAGGAAAGTAGGGAAGCCAGGGCAGGACTGGAACCCTCCTTGCTCTTAAACTCCAGGACATAAAATTTGGCAATTAAATTTAACTTTTACCAAATTGGGATTAAAAATAGAAGCAACGGGGGTACCTGGCTGGCTCAGTTGGTGGAGCAGGTGACTCTTGATATTGGGGTTGTGAGTTCGAGCCCCACATTGGGTGTAGAGATTACTTAAAATCTTAAAAAAGAAAGTAGCAACATTAAATCCACGGTTGACAGAGAAAGGAGGCAAGTCCTGCTTTGCTTCTCACCGTATCAGTGCAGATGGCCTCTCTGCCACCCAACCTGAGCCCCCAGCAACTTCAGAGTTGCAGGTTGTCCTAAGACACTGAAAGCAGGAGAAATGGCCAGGTGTCAGGGCTGGTGCCACCGGCAGGAATAGGCAAACTGAGAAGAGGAATCAATTTAGCAGGATGATTTTAGTTCATTTGTCATCAGACACACTTGGATTCACCACTTAACAGCTATGTGACCTGGGACACTGAATAAACTGTCCTTTAAACCTCAATTTCCCACAATTGTGACATGGGGACAGTAGCGGTACCTACCCCACAACGTATATGCAAATGAAATCAGTACCATATGTGTATATGGCCCGGCTTTTGATTGTTAGTGTTGATTATCCTCAGGTGGTTGGCGTGGGTCCTGTGGTTTCTTTGGCATTCTGCAGGGCTCTAATGAGTTCACATCTTGAGTCTTAAGATCCCCTGAGCTGTTGAAGCTGAAGGATGAGGGGTCAGGAGAGTGGGGCGGAAACTGGGCTGGGTCTGCAGCACTGCTCAAAAGCAAAGTCATGCCATGGTAGGGGATGGGGCATCTTCTTCAGAGCAGCTCAGAGATGCTACCCAAGATTTTCTCCCTTTTCAGTCCCTGCTAAGCACTCACTGACCAAGCCCTTCTCTCCACACTCCATTTGAAGTCACCCTTGGAGAGGGGGCAAGCCAGGGCTCTGGTGTCAAAACAGCAGAGGTCATATCATACTCTTGAACTTGGGCAAGTTCATCAATGTCTCTTATTGGCCATTTCCCCCATCTGTGCAATGGGATATAGAATAAAGCTAACCCCAGGGGAGAGGTTGAGAAGGTTGGTCTACATTGTAAAGAGAGGCTATGAAAGCACTTATTAAACTTTAAAGGCACACAAATGCTGAGCATACATTTTCTCAGAGAGCTGATATCTTTGGCACCTCTTCCATGAAGCCTTCCTAGACTGCCCAGTTGGAAGTGATTTCTTCCTCCACTGATTCCCGCTGCTGCTCACTTGAGCATTACAAATATAGATGCTACCCCATCAAGAGGCACAATTCTGAGTACAGAACAAGCCAGGCCTCCTGAGTTCCAGCTAGTATCTTGGTAGTTTCTACTGGCACTCTTTTTGTGGTGTGTCCACCAGGCACTTTCCTAGCACTTGTCCTGTTCTCCCTATGCAGAAAGTAAGACCAGTCACATTCATCCTATGGGGCTCTGCTCCCTGACCACATACCTTGAGGCACCATGTAGTCCTTAACCCAAGTAGGCCAATAGGGTCTTTCTCTGAGAATTTACATTTGGATCTGTGATTGACAGGGAGTTAGTTCAGCATCTCCGAGTAATTAAACCTATAACATATAGGGGCGCCTGGGTGGCTCAGTGGGTTAAGCCTCTGCCTTCAGCTCAGGTCATGGTCTCAGGGTCCTGGGATCGAGCCCCACATCATGCTCTCTGCTCAGCAGGGACCCTGCTTCCCCCTCTCTCTCTGACTGCCTCTCTGCCTACTTGTGATCTCTCTCTCTCTGTCAAATAAATAAATAAAATCTTAAAAAAAAAAAGCCTATAACATATAAAACCCAGAAGCTGGTAGCTTTCCTTTTCTACCATGTAGATGGGGAAATAGGGAAGGCTGTGATCAGAGAAGCAAAGATAAGGGATAGGAAGAGATCTTCCTGGGACCCTGTGGGGCTCCATCACTTTCTGAGGCTTCCTTCCAATAAAATTCCTGTTTTGGCTTACACTAGCACTTACTGGTAGGTTCTATGACTTCCTGTCCTTTACAGAAGAGGACACTAAGTCTCAGAAAGGCTTACCAGCATGCCTGGGGGGTCACATGGCAAGCGAGCAGCAGAGACACCACATCACAAATACAATCGTGTCTTAAACATTAATTGAAGGATCGCTGACTTACAGTAACCTGCACATACGTAAAGTGTCCAGTGTGGTAAGCTTCGCCACAGGTACGCGTTTGTGAAACCATCACATTCAAGACAGTGAACATACCCATCCCCCACAAAAGTTTCCTCCTGCCCTCCTTGATCCCTCCAGCTCCTCGCTGACTCTCAGCCCAGGCAGCCACTTTCAGTACCTGTAGACTAGTTCACATTTACAGAATTTTATAAAAATGGAGCCATCCAATAGGTACCCTTTTTTGTCTGTCTGCTTTCAGTCAGCTTAACTATTTGGAGAGGTGTCCGTGTTATTACACATCTTAATAGATCAGTTCTGTGGCTGAGTCGTAAGGAGCTACATGGACATGCGATCATTTTGTTTACTATTCACCCGTTGATGGACATTGAGGTTGTTTCTAGGTTGGGACTATTACAAATCAGGCTCCTATGAACATTCGTATATAAGTCGTTATGTAGACATATGCTTTTATTTCTTTTGGATAAATACCTAGGAGCGGAATGGCTTGGTCATACGGTGGGTGAACGCTATGCTTCGCTTACGCAGCCGAAGTGGCCATACTGTTTCACATTCCCACCAGCCATGTGTGAAAGCTCCAGGTGCTTCAGATCCTCGCCAAATCCTTAGTTTCAGTCATTTTGGTTTTAGAAATTCTAACAATTGCCTGTAGTTTTAAGTTTTGCTCTTAGGTCTGTCACCTGTTTCGTGTTAATTTTGGCATATGTATGCGGTCCCAGTTAAATTTCTTTCTTTTCATGTGGGTATGAATGTCCGATTGGCCCAGCATCCTTTGTCATCCTTTTTACAATGAAACTGACTTTTAAAAATAGATATAGGGGGGCATCTGGGTGGCTCAGTGGGTTAAGCCTCTGCCTTCAGCTCAGGTCATGGTCTCAGGGTCCTGGGATCGAGCCCCGCATCGGGCTCTCTGCTCAGTTGGGAGCCTGCTTCCTCCTCTCTCTCTGCCTGCCTCTCTGCCTACTCGTGATCTCTCTCTCTGTCAAATAAATAAAATACTTTTAAAAAAATAGATATAGGGCTATTTCAGTTATTTATTTCTAGTTGAGTTAGCTTTCATGCTTTGTGTCTTCTATTAAAGAATTTGTCCATTTCATCGAAGTTATCAAATTTACTGGCATAAGGTTTTTATGAATGATGTCGAGTGTCTGTTCATTTGCTTATTGCCATTTGTGTATCTTCTCTGGAGAAATGTCTATTCAGACCCTTTGCTCAATTTGTAATTGGTTTGACTTTTATTATTGCATTCTAAGAGTTCCTTATATATTCTATATACAAGTCCTTTATCAGACATATAATTGGCAAACATTTTTCTCCCATTCTGTACGCCTTTTGCCTTCCTGGGTGCCCTTTGAAGCACAAAAGTTTTACATTTTGATAAAGTCCATTTCATCTCATTTTTCTTTTGCTAGTTATGCTTTTGGCATCATATTTAGGAATCCATTGCCTAATCTGGGATTTACGCCTACGTTTTCTTCTAAGAATTTTATTGTTTTAGCTTTTACATTTAGGTATTTATCTGTTTTGAGTTACTTTTTGTATGTGATATGAAGTAAGGGTAAGGGTCCCAACTTCTTTTCTTTTATCTTTTTTTTTTTTTGCACATGAGTATCCAGTTGTCCCAGCACTATTTGCTGCAAAGACTATTCTTTTTTTTTAATTATTTTATTTGGGGGTGCCTGGGTGGCTCACTGAGTTAAAGCCTCTGCCGTCGGCTCAGGTCATGATCCCAGGGTCCTGGGATCGAGCGCTGCATCGGGCTCTCTGCTTGGCAGGGAGCTGCTTCCCCCTCTCTCTCTGCCTGCCTCTCTGCCTACTTGTGATCTCTCTGTCAAATAAATAAATAAAATCTTTTTTTTAAAAAGTGGAGCATGTGATGGAAAAAATAAAATAATTTTTTTAAAAGATTTTATTTATTTATTTGACAGAGAGATCACAAGTAGGCAGAGAGGCAGGCAGAGAGAGAAAGAAGCAGGCTCCCCACTGAGCAGAGAGCCTGATGTGGGGCTCAATCCCAGGACCCTGAGATCATGACCTGAGCTGAAGGCAGAGGCTTAACCCACTGAGCCACCCAGGCATCCCTGCAAAGGCTGTTCTTTCACAATTGGTCTTTGCACCCTGAAAATCAGTTGACCACAGACACATGGCTTTGTTCTATTCTACCCAGGCACCCCAGTATTAATTATTCTTTAGGTACTTTGTAGAATCCATCATTGAAACTATCTGAGGCTGTGGGTAATTTCTTAAAGTAATACTTCAGTGTGGGGCACCTGGGTGGCTCAGTGGGTTAAACCTCTGCCTTCAGCTCGGGTCATGGTCTCAGGGTGCTGGGATCAAGCCCCGCATCATCGGGCTCTCTGCTCAGCAGGGATCCTGCTTCCCTCACCCCCCTCTCTGCCTGCCTCTCTGCCTACTTGTGATCTCTCTCTCTCTGTGTCAAATATATAAAGAAAATCTAAAAAAAAAAAAAAATTCTTCAGTGTCAGGGTGCCTGGATGGCTCAGTTGGGAAAGCATGCAACTCTTGATCTCGGGGTTGTAAGTTTGAGCCCCACGTTGGGTATAGAAGTTACTTAAAAATAAAATCTCGGGGCGCCTGGGTGGCTCAGTGGGTTAAGGCCTCTGCCTTCAGCTCAGGTCATAATTCCAGGGTCTTGGGATCGAGCCCCGCATCTGGCTCTCTGCTCTGCAGGGAGCCTGCTTCCTCCTCTCTCTCTCTCTCTCTGCCTGCCTCTCTGCCTACTTGTGATCTCTCTCTGTCAAATAAATAAATAAAAAATCTTTAAAAAAAAATCTTAAAAAAAAATAAAAAATAAAATCTCTAAAAAAAAAAAAACAACTTCGATCTCTTTACTTGCTGTAAGTCTATACAGATTGCCTGTTTCTTCTTGAATCAATTTAAATAGTTTGTTTCTTTCTAGGAATTTGTCCATTTCATCTAAGTTATTAAATTTTTAAAAAATATTTTATTCATTTATTTGACAGAGACAGAGATCACAAGCAGGCAGAGAGGCAGGCAGGGCGGGGCGGTGGGAAGCAGGCTCCCTGCTGAGCAGAGAGCTGGATGCGGGGCTCAATCCCAGGACCCTGAGACCATGACCTGAGCCGAAGGCAGAGGCTTAACCCACTGAGCCACCCAGGCACCCCTAAGTTATTAAATCTATTGACATACAGTTGTTCATAGTATTTCTTATGCTTTTATAAATAATGCTATTTCATAAGGTTGGCAGTAATGTTCCTTCTTTCATTTCTGATTCTAGTGATTTGAGTCTTTTCTTTTTTCTTGGTCATTGTAACAAAGGTTTGTCAATTTTGTTGACCTTTTCAAAAAACAGCTTTTGGTTGATTGTTTTTTTCCTATTTTTCTATTCTCCTTTTCATTAATTCACACTCAAATTTTTACTATTTCCTTATCTCTACTTGCTTTAGATTTAGTTTGCTCTTCTTTTTAGAGTATCTCTAAGGTGAAAGGTTATGGTATTGATTTCAGATCTTTCTTTGCATTGACAGCTATATATTTCCATCTAAGCACTAATTTAGCTGCATCCCATAAGCTTTGATATGGGATTTTAATTTATTTCAAAATATTTTCTACTTCCCTTGTGAGTTCTTTTTTGGACCATGGCTTAGTTCAGAGTTGTTGCTTAATTTCCACATGTCTGTGAATTTTCCAAATTTCCTTTTGTCATTAATTTCGAATTTCATCCCATGTGGTCTCACTTTCATTTTTTAAAGTTTTTTTTTTTAACCTAGATAAACATTTTAGGTTGATGTTGTATTTTTTCTTCCTGTATTTTTTTTTCAAGTTTTTATTTATTTATTTACTTAAATCTCTACACCCAAAATGGGGCTTGAACTCATGAATTCAAGATCCAGCCAGGCATCCCTCTTTCTGTATTTTAAAGATGCAGCTCCATATCTTCTTCCTTGCATGCTTTCTGACAAAAGAAAATCTGTTAGCATTATTTTTGTTTGTATCTAGTATGTCTTTTTTTTTTTTTTAAG
>NW_022631022.1:3969664-4177067 GCF_010015895.1 Lontra canadensis | reverse complement strand
TTTATTTGACAGAGATCACAAGTAGGCAGAGAGGCAGGCAGAGAGAGAGGAGGAAGCAGGCTCCCCGCTGAGCAGAGAGCCCGATGCGGGGCTCGATCCCAGGACCCGGAATCATGACCTGAGCCGAAGGCAGCGGCTTAACCCACTGAGCCACCCAGGCGCCCCTCTAGTATGTCTTTTTATTCTGGCTGCTTTGACTTGTATATGTACATTTTTTCTTTTTCTTTCTTTTCAATTTTTTTTTTTTTTTTTTCATTTTTAAGTAAGCTCCATGCTGGGCTTGAACTCATGATCCTGAGATCAAGACCTGAGCTGAGATCAAGAATCAGATGCTTAATCAACTGAGCCACCCAGGTGCCCCACTCTGGCTACTTCTAAATCTTTCTCTTTACACGTTTTATTTTATTTTATCTTTTAAAGATTTTATTTATTCATATGACAGACAGAGATCACAAGTAGGCAGAGAGGCAGGCAGAGAGAGAGAGGTGGAAGCAGGCTTCCCGCCGAGCAGAGAGCCCAATGCAGGGCTCGATCCCAAGACCCTGGGATCATGACCTGAGCCGACGGCAGAGGCTTTAACCCACTTAGCCACCCAGGCGCCCCTATCACATTTTAAAAATAATTTTTTATATACCTTGGTATAGGTTTTATTGGAGGAGAGGGGGCTGGGTCCAGTGTACTTTATTGGTGGTACTTAACTTGGAAGGCTCCCTAAGTCCCTCCCACTCTTCAGGGATTCTGGGATGGATACTGTAGAGCCTCAGTGTGTTGGGAGGTTGAGTTGGGGTAAACACTCTCAAGCAGCTGAGGGTCTCTCTCTTGTGTTCCTACTGGAGCTATTGGTCTAGGAGACTCTTACTCCTTGGAGGCCATGTGGACCATAAGGTCTATCACCCTATTGCTGTAGTCAAATTCATTTTCATACCAGGAAATGAGCTTGAAAAAGCGATCATTGAAGGTAGCACAAGCCCCAGCATCAAAGGTGGAAGAGTGGGTATCCTTATTAAAGTTGCAGGACAAACCTGGTCCTCAGTGCAGCCTAGGCTGCCCTTGGGGGGCCTCTCCGATGCCTGTTTCACCACCATCTTGATGTCATCAAATATGGCAGCTTTCTCCAGGGACCAGGTCAGATTCTGCTGACATACTGAGAGTGGAGACATGGAAGACCATGTTGGTGAGCTTCCCATATAGCTCGGGAATTACCTTGCCCTCAGCTTTGGCAGTGCCACTGGAAGTAGGGATGATGTTCTGGGAAGCCCATGGCCATCATACCACAGCTTACCAGAGAGGTCATCCACAATATTCTGGGTGGCATTGATGGCATGGATTATGGTTATGAGTCCCTCCGTGATGCTAAGGTTGTCATGGATGAGACTGGTCAGGGAGGTCCAAGCAGTTGGTGGTGCAGGAAGCATTTGAGGGCCTTGAGGGAGTTGTCATACTTTCCATGGTTCATGCCCTTCGCAAACATGGGGGCGTCAACAGAAGGGGCAGAGATGGTGACCTTTATGGCTCTACCTTCAAATGAGCCCCAGCCTTCTCCAAGGTAGTAAAGATACTAGCAGACTCTACATACTCAGCACCAGTATCACCCCATTTGATATTGGTGGAATCTCACTCCTGGAAGATGGAAATTGGCTTTCCATTGATGACAAGCTGCCCATTCTTAGTCTTGACTGTGCCATTGAACTTGCCACATGTGGAATCTTACTGGAACATGTAGACCATGTGGTTGAGATCAATGAAGAGGCCATTGATGGTGGCAGTACTCCCCTTGGGGCGCCTGGCTGGCTCACTTGGTAGAGCACACAATTCTTAATCTTGGGGTTGTAAATTTGAACCCCACATTGAGTGTAGAGATTATTTAAAAATAAAATCTTAAAAAAAAAAAAAAAAGTAACACTGATTACCAGGTATCCAATATGGCCAAATCCATTTACTACAACATTTACCATTGTGTCCCAGGGCCCCAGTTGGCACTGCACAAGAAGATGTGGCTGTCTGTTGAGCTGGGAGAAGCAGAAAGTTTGGTGTAGTTTCTTTATGTATATTGTGCTTGGGGTTCATTAGTATCTGAGATCTATGGATTTATCAAATCTTCATCAAAGTTTTCATCAAACTTAGAAGTTTTTCAGTTGTTTTTTTTTCTTTCCCTTCAAGTATTTCTTTTTCTTGTCCTCTTCCCTCTGTGGGGGACTCTAGTTACACAAATATATTAGGTCACATGGCTCCCCAGTGCCATGTTATTATTATTTTAAAGGCTTTTTTCTTTGTGTATTTTATTTGGGATAGTTTCTGTTACTATGTATTCAAGTTCACTAGTCTTCTGCCACATCTAATGTTCCATTAATCCATCTAGTGTATTTTTTACCTCAGACCTTATAGTTTTCAGCTTTAGAATTTCAATTGGGGTCTATTAATATCTTCTCTTTCTCTATTTAACATGGTCAGTCTTTGCTTTATCTTCTTGCATATACGGAACATAGTTACAATAACTGTTTTAATGTCTGTGTCTCCTAATACTATCATCTGGGTAATTTCTGGGTAGGTTTCAATTGATCAGTTTTTTTCTTTTCATTATGGGTCATACTTTCCTGTTTCTTTGCATACATGCTACTTTTTATCAATTGCCAAACATTGTGAATTTTATTTTGTTAGATGCTGGACATTTTTGTATTCTTATCCATATTCTTGAGTTTTGTTCTGGGGTGCAAAAGCACTTGGAAATAGTTTGGTCCTTTTTCAGATCTTACTTTTGTTAGATGGGACCAGAGCAGTGTTTTGTTTTCACCCACTTCTGAGTCAAAAGGTCTTGTGAGTGCTCCACTCAATGCCCCATTAATTGTGAGGTTTCCACTCTGGTTTGTGGAAGCCAGCTCTGTTCCCAGCCTGTGTGAGCTCCAAGGATTATTCTCTCTAATCATATTGGTTGATTCTAACTGTGCTTTCTAGTAGTTTCTTCACATGCGGGCACCAAGCTGAATGATTGAAGATGTACCCTATGTAGTGCTCTGGAGTTCTCTCTGGGTACAGCATGTTCCTTTTTGGTTCTCTGCCTTGTGTCCCCAGACTCCTAACTTCATCTTGTCAGAGCAAGGAGAATGCGGACCCCACCTGCCTTCCTCTCCCAGTGCTCTGGTCTGGAAGTGTTCTTCAGACAGTAAGGTTGGGCATTCCTAGGGCTCTCCTTATTTGTTTCCTGACTCTCGTGGTCTGGCATCCAGTGTTTTGAGAACCACTGTTTCATATATTTTGTGGGGTATTTTCGTCATCTTAGGTGGGGACGTAAATCCAGTCTTGGTTACTCCATCTTGGCTGGAAGCAGAAATCCTCGTGATGTTCATTTGTTTGGTGGGCACTTACTGGGGGAGAGCTTGCTGGTCTGTGGCTCTCCAGACACTCCAGATTTTCCTATCTCAGGGCCTTGGTGTGGGCCCTTACCTCTGTCGGGACTGCTCTGTCTAGCTGTCCTTCCCTCTCTCAGCTCAGAGGCCTTCTCTGACTACTTTGTGTAAAGTGAATCGCTCTCTTTTTTATTTCCCATTCACACTTCTGCTTTCCTTTACAACTTCTTTTACTAGAGTGAAGGCAAGAATTTCTGTCAGATTCGCTGGAGCCAGCTCAGGGCCAGGCACACTATAGGTGTTCAATAAATATTCATTGAATAACTGAGGTCTTTGTATATTTCATGGTACCTGTCATATATCAGAGCTTGGTCAAACCAGGGGTACTTGGCTGATGGGAGCCCAGCTCCCTGCCCTGCGTCCCCAGCAGGGAAGGGATGCAGGGCCCCTGGACTGAAGCCACACTCTCCTTAGTGATAACTGAAGGCCCCCGGGTGCCGGCCAGGGGAGGGCTGACAGGTGGGGCTGATGAGTTCCAGACTCAGGCCTCTGGGCCCCGGCACAGCCCGACAGAACCGGACACTGGGCAGGAGCCAGAGCCAAGCTTCCATGACGTCGCTGCCTTCAAGGGCCATGCTCCTCCCTGGGCCCTTGGTGGGGCTTTAGGTCTTACCCACCTCTCTCAGAGCCCTATGCCACAGGCTCTGGGGAAAGATGGAGCCGTCCTCCCTAGTTCAAGTCCCAGACCTGGTTGTGTGACCACTGACAACTACCAGAACACTCACAGAGTTTGCTCTATAAAGTCAAAAGTACTTTGTACACTGAAAACGTCTGTAAACGGAAGTCAATTGCTCACTGAACTGGTAAGGCCTTAGGAAGCTTCTGTCCCGAAGACCTACTTTTGACGAAGGGAGAGCCTGAGGTTTAAATGAAATAGTCTGCGTAGACTGCTGTAGCACCAGGCTTGGGACTGTGTGTTTTTATTCTAGCTACTAACCACTTGCCTACCTCTGGCTGAACAACCTGTGCCCTGGTGCCTCCCTGCTTCCCAGCAGCCCTTCCTGCCTCAGCTGGGGGCCTTGATCCATATGGGTTTGGTTTTGTTTCAAGATTTTAGTTATTTGAGAGAGAGTGAGAGCAAGTAGGGGGAGGGAGGGAAACAAGCCGACTCTGCATTGAGTTTGGAGCCTGACGTGGGGCTTGATCTCAGTACCCCGAGGAGTCAGACACCGCACCAACTGAGCTACCCAGTCACCCCCATTTTTTTTTTTTTAAGTAGATGGAGAAAGAGAGTGCATGCGCAAGCACATGAGCTGAGGGGAAGGGCAGAGGGAGAGGGAGAAGCTGAACCAGGAGCCAGATGTGGGACTCCACCCCAGGACCCTGGGATGATGACCTGAGCCCAAGGCAGATGCTTAACCGACTGAGCCACCCAGGCGCCCCCATCTGTCTTCAACAAGGATTATAGTTACCATTTTTGAGCATGTATGAGGTACCAGGCCATGAGCTAAGCACTCTGCATGCATCACTCAATTCTTTTGTCATAGGATGAGACAATGTTATTGCCCCCATTTTGCTGATGAGGAAGCCGAGGCTCAGAGACATTAGAAAATCTCCCCAAGGCCCTATAATGAGTAAGTGGTTGAGAGTGTTTAGACCCCAGAATGGGAAGTCTCTAGTTTCTGACTTCTCTTCCCTTAGATGTCTCCTAATAACATATTTCCTGCCAGCCACTGCTTCCTGGGCCTTTGGGAAGGTTTCTGAGAACCCACTTGGTCAGTCATCAGAAGATAGGATCTAAACCCTCCAGCTGAAAGCCTGCTGTGAGGCCCAGCTAAGTCTTTTTGGAGTTGGCAATAAGGATGTCTCTGAGGGTCAAAAGTAATCCCCTGTCAAACACACCACCCTGGGAGAAGGAATGGGGTGTGGGCCCCAGCCATTGTCTCAGCAAGCATCCTGCCAGCTGGCTCTCTAGGACCCCCCAGTTCTACCTTACCCCCCAGGATGGTGGGAACTGCAGATGGAGGCAGGTCCTTACCTGGGGTAATCAGGGATCCCAGTATGATCCAACTCAGCTTCTGTCTCACTGTGGAAACCCAGAGCCTCCCCTCTCATTCCCTGGGTCACAGTTAGCTCATCTGTGAATGGAGGCCATCAGACCTGCTGACTACTAAGACTCCTTCCTGCTCTAAGTATCCAGAGAAAGGCTAGGGCTTCTTGTTCTGGCCCGCCAGCCCCCAGTCCAGCCTGACACTGACACGGGTTGGGGCTGGGGCTGGTTCTGCTGGAGCTCACATGCCTAAGGAGTGAGTGTTTGGTCCTAAGAAGGCAACATGATCTGTAAAGGATCCCTGACCCTCTCCTTTTGAACCCTGGAGAGGGCATCTCAGTCACATGAAGACCGCAGGGACATTAGCCCTGCCTGAGCTGGGAGGCTAGGGAGATGGCTACCTGGCAGAAAGACTAGGAAGAGGGGAGAGAAGGAAGCTGGAGAGGGCAGCCTCAGATCTTCCCCCTAAGATCTGTAGGAAGGGCCCTGTAGGGGTCTTACAGAGATCTGCCTCCTCTGGAGGGGTGTGGGACATGCCACCTTCTACCTACAATTTTCTCAGTGTATGAACCAAGTCAAGCAGGAGAAGGGGAGAGAGGAGTGGTGGGCCTGGAGGAAAGAAGCAGGCAGAAAGGAAGGAATCAGGTCCCACCCCCTGGGACGTGCGTGCAAGCAGAGGGAGGGTATGTGTAGGGGGCCTTTCAATGAGGCCCTGTTCCTGATAAGAGTCACTGTCAGGTGTCACATACAGCCCCAGCACAAGGACACCTGCATGAAGAGGAAGAAAGCATTAAATTTGAGCCAGGCCAGGCTTGTATTTCAGACCCTTCTACTCATCAGCTGTGTGGCCCCAGGAAGGTCTCTTGGACTATCTGAGCCTCAGATTCTAGAACCAAAAAATGTTTATGTTTCATCCTTCAGTGTGGGCAGGCTGTGGAGATCAGATGTTGATCCTACCCCAGAGCCTCCCACTCCCCTTCCTGGTCACCCCGATTGTGCTCCTCCTTCTCCCAAACATACACCCATCCCAGGCCCTGGGACTGTCGATATTCCTCATCTCCCCACCCCCACTGCCTGTAAGGGGCTGCATGAAGCATTCTGGGGGTGCCCCAGCTCCTCTAAAGGGGTTTGAGCCAATCAAAGTCCTGTTCAGTAAAGGGACCAAATGGGAGGCTGGGAGTGGGGGTGGGGGGGGTGGGGGGGTGGGGGGGGGGGGGCAAGGACCTTCCCAAACCTGCTTTATCCCAATATCCCCTTCCCCCCACTCTCTGATGGGCTGTCTGGGGCTCTCCTCCCCTTTCCCTAAACTCAGGCCTTGCTTGTCTTCTCCACAATAAGAAGCGAATGTTATTTAAAAGGAGATCAGGAGATTTGCCTTAAATAGGCATGGAGTGCGGTGCCAGGGCCCAGGGTAAGGGGCGGGGGAGGAGGCCATCCTGGGTGGAGAGAAAAAAAGGAAAGAGGGGAAGGACCTCCTCAGGGATGTGCAGAGCCCTTCTAGTTTATGGAGCACAATCCCAGGCTGTGGCGAACGGGTCAGCGGCACTTATTCCCACCCTACCCCCATTCCGAGGATAAGGAAACTGAGACCCAGCTCAGGGCACTGAGGCGCACTAGCTACCAGATGTGAGATGTTGCCGTCTTTCCATAACCGCCCCCAGTAGGTGGGAGGAGTTCAGGGAGGCATTGAGTCCAAAAGATAGGGCCCCCATGGCAGGGATGGGGGGGCACCCACAGGGGTGTCGGGCCTCCCCCACTTGGTCCATCAGTTCCCAGACCTTAGGCTCCTGCCTCCAGGTTGCCCCTGCCTGTCCTCCCAGCCCCAGGTTGTAACTGGACGCCCTCCTCACTCCACACCTTGCAGGTGAGCTGGGGCTCTGCTTACTGAACCCAATACCAGCAGGAGAGGAAATGAAGGGCCATTCCTGGCAAGGAAGCAGCTGGAGTCAAGGGAGTGAGAGTCTGAGGAGTGGGAGGTGGGGTAGCAGTCAGTCCCCTCCCTGCAGGGCTTGTCTGGGCCCCCCCCGAGTTCACGTCCCTATTTAGGGTCTCCTTCCAAGCCCTTCCCCTCCCATCCTGACCCCTCCCAGCTGTTTCTGTCTCAGCAGGTGATGCTCTCGCAATCTTAAAGAAGGGGTGCCTGTGTGGCTCAGCTGCCTTCAGCTCAGGTCATGATCCCAGGGTTCTGGGATCCTCACTCAGCAGGGAGTGTGCTTCTCCCTCTGCCTCCTGCTCCCCGTTTGTGTTCTTTCTCTCTTAAAAAAAAAATGGGTGGGGGGTGGGGGAGGGAAAAAAGAAATGGAGTCTTGAGTGTGTGGATTTGGGGACAAAGCTAGGGGCTGAAAGCACCCATGCTTGCTCTTTTTCCAAAGCCTCTGAATACCAGGGTGAGGCCTTATGCCCATCCTAGCTCTGCCATTTACAGTGGAGACCCTGTGAGCTGCCAGTCTTCTCTGAGCCTGTCTCCTGCTTGGGAATCTCAGTCTGAAGATCCCACTCAAAGGGTCGTCAAAGCTCTGTTAAGAGGAGGAACAGAGAGGGTGCCTGGCTGGCTCAGTTGGTAAAGCATGGGACTCTTGATCTCAGGGTTGTGAATTCAAGCCTCATGTTGGGTATGGAGGCTACTTTAAAAAAGAAGAAGAAGAGGGACAGAGGAAGGAAGAGAACTGATTCTGACAAATGTACTCACTAGGGCTGGGACCTCATGTTTGTTGAGGGGCCCTTCATTCTCCCCTTCCTCGTGGTGGGTGGGCACAGTCTGGGTCCTCCAGGAGGGAAGACTGAAAGAGAACTTTTCATTTACTCTGGATCCTGTTAATCCTGTTATCCTCAGGGCTACTCTAGAGGCAGGGAGGGGAAGTGGGGGGGGGGTCGGTGCAGGGTGGCTGCTTCAAGTAAGTGCAGTGTAGACAACAAGAGGTAATCAAGAGGGGTCATCCATGCCTGCCTCCACCCCAGCTCTGTACTTGTCCTAACTCTCTTGGTCGCTCTAAGACCCACTTTGCTGATGATGAGACTAGGGCTGAGGATTTCAGCAGCTTGTTCAAGGTCACATGGGAGGTGGCAGAGCCACTTGGAGCCTCAGGAGCCACTTGGAGCCTCATGGCCCTCTGCTGACTTTGCAAAAACCCCAGGACCTTCCCTGTAGCTGGGACTTTGGTTCCAGACCCAGCTTGTAGGGTGGCTTCGCCCAAGTCATCTAACATTTCCAGAAATTCGTTCTCTCTCTGATGAGGTGGGGATAATGTCCCACTGTCCTCTCAGAGTTATTATGAAAAACGAACTAGAGGGCTCATGAACACAAACATGAGGTCCTCCACACCTACTTGGTGCAAACTTCTCAACAGAGGGATCTCTCCTCCCTACAACTACTGGGCAACCCAGCTCCTGAGGCACCCGCGAGCCCCGCCCAGGGACCGCGAGGAGACAAAGGACCGGTCAGGTCTCTGGGAAGGGACTGACCACTTAGCGCCACCTAGTGGTCTTCAGTGTGTGGTGTTTGGGGAGCAGGAGGGCTTAGTTACTCTGGGATCCAGGGCCTCTGAGGATGACCATTGGCCCTGTGGCGGTAGGCAAAATATGCCAGGATGAATCATGCCTAGCTAACCCTTCCTGGGCATTCCTCCTGAGGGGAGGGTGCTGGTGGACACTCCATCTCGGCCCCACATTTTACTTCCTCTGCAGGGCTCCAGGAAGGGTGGAGGAGTTGGGGCGGGGGGGGGGGGGGGGGGGGGGGGGGGGGTTGAGTTCCAGCTCTGCCACTGCCTGGCTCAGCTCCCTCCTCTGCAAGATCACAGTAAACATCCCTGCCTCTTAGGGGACTCGTTCTTTCATTTATCAAACATTTTATGAAGTATTTCCTTTCTGGAGTCATGGTGTGGAGTGCCATGGGGGCATTCAGACATCTAAGCCAGGTCTCTCCATCCCAAGGGCTCTGGCTCATTCTAGGAGATAGAACTGTGAATTGCTGATTACCATCCAAGGCAGGTCATACCTGGCCTGAGGGCAGAGCACTCAGGCCCCGGAGACAAGTGGTGGCTAGCTGGAAGTGGGACTCACAGGAACCCCTCTTTCTCCCCAGAGGGGTTCTATCCACCCCTCCCCATATTGAGCACCCTTAGGAGTATGCCGGACTCACCCAACTGCCATTTTGTCTTGCTTTCGAGTCCAATAAAGCAGAACCTTAAGCTCCACCTTTCACACCTCTGTGCTTCTGTACTGCACAGTTCCCTTTTCCTAAATGCCTTTCTCCAAGTTGTCCACCTGCTAACTTCTCTCCAGCCTTCCTCTGGAGAGTGGAGGAGAAGAATGGGAAACACCCATGACTAGGCAACCAGAGAGGAGACAGAAGGCCAGGGGTCTCCTGAGCAGCAGCATGGGCACCACCATCCCCAGGGCAGCATGCTCAGGCAGGTGGGAAGCCCTACAGTCCCCTAACTGCAGGTTCCCGCGTTCTTCCATCACATTTGTTATTCACTCCATCCTGCCCCAGGTCTTGTGCTGTGCTGGGTGCACAGACTGCAAGAAGCAAGGGCCTCAGTCCTGCTCTGAACTTTCTGGTGCAGGAGGCAGACCCATAGGGAAGGACCACATAATGCATGTGCTCAGAGACTGGAACCATTCTTCTAGAAAGGGGCAGGGCTAGATGCTGGGAACAGAGATGTGTTTCAGGTGAGTCATGAGGGGTTAATCTGGGCATTTCAGGCTAGAAACATGTAGACCAAGTTGGGGAGGTGTGTAGGGGAAGGCACTCATTTTGCAGTTCCTTTCTCCCACCATCCTCTAAGCGAGTGCTCCTCACCTGTGGGTACTCTCTTATTTGATCATTTAGCTTGTTTATAATTTGTCTCTCTCCATTCATTGTAAGTATCCCAGGGCCATGTCACTCTGGTTTACTGAGGGGGTCTCTACTGTCTAGCCCAGCACTTGGAAAATTAGAGGCTCTCATGGATGTTTATGGAACAAACCCATGAATGAACCAAAAGGATGGGCAGGAAGTCTCTTTCATCCCAGAATGACAGTGATTACTGGAGATATTTTCTCTTTTGGCCCATACTTATCCATCTACCCTGCCCCCATTATTCTAAGCAAGGTCACAAGGCTTTGTGCTTCTTGGCCTCAAATCTGAGGCTACCTGAGACCATAATCCTCTGGCTTTTGCTTCCAGTTCCTTGAGGGGACTGTGGTAGGGGGAAGGAGAGGCAAAGAGAGGAGGGTCCCCAAGACTAGGGAGGGGTGAGTGATCAGAGGGTCCCTGGGAGCACTATCAAAGAGGTGGCAGGGCTCCAGAGGGCAGAGAGGCTATGACCTTTCCCCAACCCTTACCTTTCCCTAGGGCCTGGGTAGAGTTAAAGCCTATGGATGCTTATCACTGTGGATATCTGCAGCCACCATGAGGCTGTGGACAGGAGAGGCCTGCTTTTGTAAGCCCTACTCCCTGCCTGTGTGACCCTAGGGGTGGATGGGGAGCCCACAAATCTGGCTGAGATGGGGTTTCCCTATACTCCCAGGGATCCAGGATATGAAGTTAGATTATATGAGACATCAAGAACATTAAGAACTGTAAGGTCCCCTCACGTGATCTGGCCTGAGGGCAGCTCCTCCTTACAGGCGACATGCGTGCCTTTCTCTAGAGCCTTCTGGAGAGCATCTTTACAACAAGAAGGGATTGCTAAGGCAGGACTTTCTGGTATACAAGCAGTCCCATGAGGAAGACATCTTTAAGCAGGGCAAGTCCATATGAGACAAGGGAAAGCTGCAATAGGGCCTTGGATACGAAGCTGGGGGTGGTGGGGCATGGCTCAGCAGTGTGTGTAGAGGGCAGGGTTAGAGAGGGAGGGAGGGAAGGGGAGAGGATGCAGGAGAAATAACTGTATCACTAGGACTTTCAAACATCTTCAACAGCCTGGCTTTGGGGGATGATGGGAAATTCCTCTCTTGGCAAGAGCCCTGGTCCCTCTTGCACCTTGACGGCATATTCAGCCTCCTGCTAGGGAGCTGCAGGACCTGCACGGGAGAGCAAGCGCAACCAGCCACATCCCTGCACCTGCCTGTAGGTGTGGACTGAGTGAAGCAAGGAGGCAGAAGAGAACAGGACTCCCTCCCTAATGGCCGTGCCTGTGTCCGGGAATGCCCACAGAGCTCCCAACCAGCTGTTCCCAACTCCATTCCTGCCATTAGTTCTAGCCTCCCTGGTTCCCACATGTAGCCAAGCCTGGGTTTCTGAGCTTCATATAGTTCTTCGAGCTAACCTTCCATTACCTTCCTTACCTGCTTGTTATCTTGAGTCAGGGTCTTCTGTTTCCATCCAAGAACCCCAAAGGATGCAGAGCTGCTAGGAAGCCCAAGACAATGCTATCTGTACTGAACTGGATGGTCACCAACTGTGTTAACTGGAAGGAGTGAAAAAAGCAAGGTGCGACCAGGCTGTAAGCTCCTCACAGGGCAGGCCTCTGGTAAGACCTGCTCACAGCTGGATCTGCGAGGAGGGCTGTGTCCTACAGGCAGATGGAGACACTGACTTTCAAATGGCGCTGCACTGAAGGGCCTCCATGGTTGCCCACTTGTTGGGTGGGGGGTCACTCTGATAGGCTTGGCTTCTCCTAGGGAGTATCTTCTATTTGGGGCAGAGACAAGGGTTCAGGCTACAGAAAAGCAATCAACTCCTCAAGATCAGGAAAAGTGGTGACAAGAATGAGACAGGCAGGGAGCCTGGGTGGCTCAGTTGGTTAAGCGACTGCCTTCAGCTCAGGTCATGATCCCAGAGTCCTGGGATCAAGTCCCACATCGGGCTCCCTGCTCCTTGGAGAGTCTGCTTCTCCCTCTGACTTTCTCCCCTCTCATGTTCTCTCTCAAATAAATAAAATCTTAAAAAAAAAAAAAAAAAAGAATGAGACAGGCAGGGGTTGTCCAGAGGCAAGACTGGCACCCCCTCCGAGCCTTCACATCTTGTCTGCCAAAGGAGTGTAGGAACCAGACAGTGCTGTTCTCTGCAGACATCATCGGGCTAAGCATTAGTGATCATACATGTTAATGAGGGCTCCTGACCGAGCTCCTGCCACATGGTTGGCCTTTCTCCTGACAACCCTACATGAAAGTCAGTTACCACCTGCACTTTATAAATGAGGAAACCCCCAGAGAGGTTGTGTAACATCCCTAAAGTCACACAGCTGAGGAGTGACAAAATGAGGTAGAAAGCCAGGTCTGTCCCCTATCAGTCAAACTCTCTACAGGCTGTAGCCCCGCTTCCTCCATGAAGCCCACAGGGAATAGCTGTAGGCCCTCTGAAACCCGACAGCACTGAGCCGCCCTACCCATGGTCTCCACTCCTTGAACACCTGCTGTGTGTGCTGGGGCCTCTGCTGGCCTTTGGAAGATAAGGATAAATTCCCTCAAATGCCCAGATTTCACAACCTCCTACAACCAGAATGGTTACACTCTTCCTAGCATTGTTGATTTTACATTTAAAATTACATTTTACTGGGGCGCCTGGGTGGCTCAGTTGGTTAAGCGTCTGCCTTTGTCTCAGGTTATGATCCCTGGGATCGAGCCCCACATCAGGCTCCCTGCTCAGCGGGAGTCTGCTTCTCCCTCTCTTTCTGCTGTTCTCTATCTCTCTCAAATAAAATCTTTAAAAAAAAATAAAGGGGACGCCTGGGTGGCTCAGTTGTTAAGCATCTGCCTTCAGCTCAGTCATGATCCCAGATTCCTAAGATGGAGCCCCGCATCGGCTCCCTGCTGTCAAATAAATAAAATCTTTTAAAAAAATAAAATAAGATACATTTTATTCATAATCAGGGAACCTAGTTTTAGCCAAAACTGCAAGGGCCCCTAAACAATTTCCAACAGACTCTGATCACTGAAGCTAGGGTTTTTTTTCTTTTTTGTTTTAAGATTTTATTTGACAGAGGGAGAGAGAGAGAGCGCACAAGCAGGGGGTGCAGGAGAGGAGAAGCAGACTACCACTGAGCAGGGAGCCCAATGCAGGGCTCAATCCCAGGAACCTGGGATCATGACCTGAGCCAAAGGCAGCCACTTAACCAAATGAGCCACCCAGGTGCCCCATCTGAAGCTAGTTTGTTGATGATCCCTTCTCCATCACAACATTCAAGCTGGAGCCCCACCCAAGCAAGGCACAAAGTGAAAAAGCTGCAACTGCGATCCCAGCATTCAGATGTCGTGACAGGTCCATATCCTGCCATGTGAATTCTCTTCTGTATCCTTGTCTGACCCCCGGGCAACAGTGATTCACCTTGTCATTTCATTGTGAGTCACCAATCTCGGGTAACTCAGCTTTCCAAATAACCAGTGATCCTAACAAAAACTCACATAAGGGTGTCATGATGTAGCAAACACCTTGTGTGCACCCATGGGGAATAGGGCCCTGGCTACAGGTGTAGCCCATCTCCCAGGCAGGGATACCTTCTTCTTTTTTTTTTTTTTTTTTTTGAAGATTTTATTTATTTATTTGACCGAGAGAGATCACAAGTAGACAGAGAGGCAGGCAGAGAGAGAGACAGAGAGGGAAGCAGGCTCCTCGCTGAGCAGAGAGCCCGATGTGGGACTCGATCCCAGGACCCTGAGATCACGACCTGAGCCGAAGGCAGCGGCTTAACCCACTGAGCCACCCAGGTGCCCGCAGGGATGCCTTTCTTAAAGAGAGCAGATGACTCAACTCACAGTCCTTATACAACTCACAAGTTTATTTGGCCTAAATAAATGTAATCTGAGAACATCCATCTCAATACCCCTAAATACTATTTCTTCTCCAAAAAAGGAGCTTAAGATACAGGCACATGGTTTGCATTAAGTGTTCTCAGGTTAGGCTCAGGAAAGGGTTTGTCCTGGCCTGTGCTAGCCTGGGCCTACCTATGACACTAACCCCAGTTCCCTTCTCTGTCTGGGGCCTGTACTTGCCCAGAGTCTCCCAGTCCAGGGCTCCTATAGCCTATTCCTGCTCCTGGAGTACCTGTCTTCACTGCCTCTCCCCTCTGCAGCTTCAAGAAAGCACCATTCACAACCGCGTGGCCCTGGGCCAGCCCCCACAGACAGCTTTGTTCTAAAACACCAGGTGCTACCATAGGCCCATTCCCAACTGGCCCGGAAAGGGTTTCTCCTATTCCTGGAAGTAGCTCACCCAGGACAAGGAGAGAAACTGAGGCACAGCTGGCAAATGGGTGGAAAGTGCTCTCCCTTGTGCCCTGCCAGGAGGCTGAGAGCCCTGCAGAAGGCAGAAAGAGACACTGGCTATCCTTCTCCAGTTATCTCCAGGGGCCCTGGCCCACTAGCGAGGAGGTAGAAGGGGAGACCACCATTTGTCTTCTCTTTGAGGCTCAAAGGTTTGGGTCCTCATTCTCCTGGTCTGAGGCTGCCTCATCATCATTTGGAGACTTCTGGATCAGAGACAGAGAAACCCAGTCATGGACTCATGCTGTCCCCCAGGGCCACAGCCCAGGGGCCAGCATCTCTTTCCTCTTGCCCCTGCTCCCAACAGAGCCAAAGAAAGCTCTGCCACCCCGACCCTATGGCCCCTTGGCCTTCCCTCTGTCCCAGCTCCCGGCTTCCCATGCCATATGACCCACCAACAGGGGACTCCCTCTTACCAGGCCGAGGCCCCCGCCCTTCCGCAGGGCGGCATAGAAGCTCAGCACACGGGGATCACAACGAACCATCATGGGATCAAAGTCCAGCACGCGCAGGCCCTGCAGGCTGCGGGCCCGGGAAAGAGCCACATAGGCCTGGCCACTGGCAAACACACGGCCCAAAGAGATCTCCACGCAGTCCAGGGACATGCCCTGGAGAAATGGAGGGACAGAGCTAGCACCAGCTTAGCCTGAAATCCCTTGTGCACAGGAACCTGACCCCACCTGCGCCGGCCCAGAGACTGCCCCTGGATCTCTTCAGCCAGTCTGGAGAGTCTCAAGGCAGAGAGACAGATTGATAAAAACTGTGTGTCTGAGTAGGAGCAGGTCCAGGAGACACAGATTGAGGATTAGAGTAGAGAGATGGGGGTGAAAGGAAAGAGCTCAGGCCTGGGTCAGACAGGCAAGGAAATGAATCCTGACTCTGTATCTCCCTCTGTGTGACCTTGGACAACTTACTTAACCACTCTGAACTTTGGTTTTCCCTTCTGTAAAACGGGACCTATTATCACATCTACACCTCATACAGTTGTCAGGATTAAATTTAACATCTTGTAGTGGCTCAGTCAATGGCAGGAAAGGAGATGACAGAGGGGAGAGTGTGTATCTGGGAAAGGTAGAGGAAGGAGGACAGGAAATGTGCAAAAGAAAGGCTAATTCTATCACTGGTCTGAAACTTTCCATCCAGGGCAAGCTCAACCTCCATAAAGCCTTTAAGAACCCCCTTCAAGGGGCGCCTGGGTGGCTCAGTGGTATAAGCCTCTGCCTTCAGCTCAGGTCATGATCCCAGGGTCCTGGGATCAAGCCCCGCATCGGGCTCTCTGCTCCGCAGGGAGCCTGCTTCCCCCCTCTCTCTGCCTGCCTCTCTGCCTACTTGTGATCTCTGTCTTTCAAATAAATAAATAAATCTTAAAAACAAACAAACAAACAAAACCCCTTCAACATGCCCAGGCCTATCCTGTCCCCCATCTGCCCTGCCCCTCCCCATTCCCCACACTGGCTGCTCACCTGGCTCTTGTGGATGGATATTGCCCAGGCCAGCTGGAGGGGCAGCTGCTGCCGGCTGAGGAGCTGGCCCCCGGTTGCCTGCACCGTCCAGCGGTCAGCGTGGATGACCTCAGTGACTCCGCACAGGAACCGAACCTGGGGCAGCCCTGAGGGAAGCGTGGAGAAGTCCCACCTTTTGGCCCTGCTTCAGGGCTCAGAGGTGAGGAGCAGGCTTTACCCCTCCAACCTAGCCTTCTCCTCACACATACCCCAGGACTGCAAACTCACGCAGTAGGTCCATTGCTTACCTCTCCCCTCAGTCTCAAACCCAATGACCACGCCCCGGGCGCCATTCACCAGGCCCCGGGACACTGCTAAGTTCTTTACCAACATCACCTGCAAGGGAAAGCAAACTTGAGTCAGAGAGCAGCCATGGCCACACCTGGCTTCAGCTCCAGCAGTCGCTAGGACAGTTCCAAGAAGCTAGGGGAACGCCTGGAGAGGTACAAAGTCCTAATCCTTAACTCCATCACCGCCTGACTGTGACCCCTGTGGCAAGCTGCTTTATTTTCTCCAGTCTCAGTTGCCCCTGGTGTCAAAGGGGAATGACATTTGCTGTTTGCCTCAGGAGAGGGTAAGGAACAGTAAGGTAACGGGCATCACAGGGCTCTGAAAATGATTGTTTCTATTATAGGGTATGTGCATGGGCAAAAACTGTGAGGGACAGCCCCAGGTCCTGTACCCCTCTTCCAACACTTAAGTGCCCTTCAGAACCTAAGCAGTCTCCCATTTGGCCCACCCCAACATCACAGGAAGAAGCAGGGCTCTCTCACAGAAACTGAGCTTTAGCAAGGGAAAGGGGCTTGTCCAAAGCACTGTTGCTGGTGCCCCAGGCCTAGCAAGAAGAAGCAGTGGGAAGCTGAGGACAGGAAGGTGGGTGGGAGCAAGAGGCAGGGAGTTCACTGGGGTCACAGCTGGGCCCTCTGGCTATGGAGCTGCCTGGGCTGAGGGGCAAGGACAGGGAAGCCCAGACCCCCCAGGTCTTGGCTCTGCTTCCCATTCACCTGGGCGCCCAGCTTTAGTTGAAGAATCTGGCTAACAGGACACTGGGCATCCAGGGTTCGAGCTTGCTCAGGGTCGCTGTCCATGGCCTTAAAGCTGTGTACCTCACCTAGGAAAAAAGAGTTAGGCAAACAGATTACAAGTCATTGACTTGTGGTTCAGTTTCCAAAACCACGTGTTAGACCAGGGTGTAAAAGGAGGTAGTGGGGACAGCTGGGGCTTTGGAATCAGGGGCCTGGGTTCAAATCTTACTTCCAGCATTTACTGGCTCAGTGACCTTGACCTATTCAAGGTCATGCCTCTCAAAGTCACAGTTACATCTGCAAATATAAGGGTCTTTATGGTCAGAGAGGTTGGGGGTCTAAATAGTCAAATGGCCCCAAGGGCCCAGGCTGTTAGGTGGGGGTGGAGACCCACACCAGCCTGATGGCCCCTCCCAGCTGGTTTTGACCAGCCCTGGTTCCCTGCTCACCTGGTAGTTCCTGTAGTCGCCTCTCATTGGTGAGGGCCACGTCATCCTGGTGAGTGCAGAGCCTTGTGGCCACAATCCCATCTCGCCCCACCTTGTGGGAGGCTGTGGCCTGGAGCTGGCGGGTCACTTCGTCTGAGCACCTGTAGGGGCTAAGCTGTCAGGGCAGAGCCCACCTGAACACCAGGGAGGGTGGGACACCTGGCTGATAATGGACCAAGCCGTAGCGCATGGGTCAGACTTGGGGATTAGAAAGGGGCGCCAAGGCAGAATGTATTGGCCCCCAGGCTGGCCAACTTGCCTTTCCCCACTCGGAGCCCCGACATGGGGAATGATCATTTACAGATCATTCCCCTCCTCCTACAGAAGGAGGCACCCTTCCCTGTGAATGTCCCCAGGTAGGAGCTATCCACCCTCCCATCCCAGTGCTCCTGAGGAAGTTGGATATGATGAGTGAGCACAGGCCAGAGGTTCAGAGGAACTCGATAAGGCACTGAGGTTGATACCCTGTCATACTGGTAGCCTATCATCAGACTGGCCTCCGGGCTACAGTCTTCTAGCCTTGCTTGCTTGCTGCCTTGGGGGCAAAAATCTCGTTTGTGTTTCTCTTCTTGTTTGTTTGTTTTTATTTAAATTCAATTAGCCAATGTATAGCACATCATTAGTTTTTGATATAATGTTCAGTGATATTTATTTATTTATTTATTTAAGTAATCTCTATGCCCAATGTGGGGCTCAAACTCCCAATCCTAAGATCAAGACCCTCTTGCTCCTCCGACTGAGCCAGCCAGGTGCCCCTAGCCTGTGTTTCTATCTCAAACCTTCATCCACATGGAGAAACCTGGGTACAACAGCAAATCACGTGGGCGGGGGGGACTTAAGACCTACATCTCTCTCTGCTTTGCCACTCGATCTTCCTATTGTTCCCCACATATGCTGGTGTGTGCTGTTTGCCTTCCTACCTGATTCATATATCTGTGACAGGGCCCCTAAGCATAGAAAGCCCCTCACTAACACCACCTCCTGTCCCAATCTTGTTTTCAAGGCCCAACTCTGGCCCATGTCTTTGGCCTTCCTGGCCTCTTGCCTGCTCGCACATTAGAATAGTCATGGCATTTCAAACTTTTGTCCTAGTTGGGGTGGGATGGTGCCTGAAAACTCTCTCCCTCACCAAGTGACACTGTAGCCTCTAAGAGTGGAAGGAACTTGGGTTTTAGAGTCAGGCCAGGTTCAAATCCCAGCCCAGTCACTTACTGGCTGGAATTTGGGGCAAGTCACTTCACCTCTTTGAACGCCCCATTTCTGCATCTGTGAAATAGGAGTATTAACATCTCTGATTTCTTCTTGTGTACCCATGTGCCCATACTTTCCTGACACCTACTCTGTGCCAGGGCGTGTGCTGGGTGATGGGGACCCAACCTTGGAGGAGACAGGGTCCCAATGCTCAGAGAGTGACTGCCTTCTATGGGGCCATGAAGCACTTTTCCCCCTTCTCTGTTCACCAGGGCGCACCTTCCCAGCCTGACAGCTTGCAGCAGAGAGATGAAGTTCTGGTCTGCCTGCCTCCACACTTCGGTCAGCTCCAGAGTCACTGGGACACACCTTCTCCAGCTCTTGGCCTGGTGGGGCCAGGGTAGGGGTTTCAGGGAGAAGAGCAGGCACCTGTCGGGGGCAGGGCCGGAGGGTGAGTGATACCTGAAAGCAGAACTTCGGGGGCTGGGAGCCCTTGGTTACAGGTGGCAGCTGTAGGAAGTCCCCACAGATGATGAGCTGGATCCCTCCAAAAGGCTTGTCCTGTTGCCGGACAGCTCTGCATAGAAGCATGGGGGACTTTAGAAGCTGAGGTGGCCAGGTTCCAGATGGAAAACCACCAAAACCCAGCCCTTGCTGCACATACTGACCTGGCCACCGCTTCCAGCTTGTCAAACAGGTCAGCCTCCACCATGGAGATCTCATCGATGACTAGCCGCTGGCAGTTCAGCCAGCCCTGCCGCACAGCTGGCCGCTGGGCCAGGGCCACACACTGGGCTAGGGGAGCCTGGCCTGAGCCAATGCCTGTGAGTGACACCATGCAGCCTGAGACCCTAGCCATGTCTCAGCCCGGAGCCCCCTCTCCCATCTCACAGGACTGGCTGGCTTCCCGCTCAAGCCCCAGAGGTCCCCACTTACCTGCAAAGGCATGGAGCGTGGTACCCCCGATGTGGCAGGCTGCCGCCCCAGTGCTGGCAGTAGCCACAGTACCTGTGGGAGGCAGTGAGCCCAGGATACGCTTCAGCAGATAAGACTTCCCTGTCCCTGGGCAGAGGGTAAAGTCAGGGTCTCCTGCTCCTCCATCCTACCTCATCACCGTTCCCCCAACCCCCCACACTGCCCCCTCCCTCCCACTACCTGCACTCCCAGTGAAGAAGATGCTCTGGCCTTTCAGGACAACCCTTAGCACAGCAGCCTGCTCCTTAGAAAGCTGTGGTTTTGTTGGGGGCAAGCTCAGCCTCTTCACAGGCAAGGGCCATCTTGGGGCTTCCTGTGGGGGGACAGGATTATCTTAGGGCTTCCTACCCCCACTTAGGCATTGCCTGGGTGCCATGCTAGGCCTGGTAGCCCTTTGTGTCTCTGCTGGTTTCACTCCCTGAAGCCCGCGGGCAGTTTTGGTTCCCCAGGAGATCTTACCAATAACTACTCCAGGCCAGGTCTCTCCTTGAGGAAGGACTCAATGCTGGGTCTCCACTGATCCCTGGTGCCCTGGTAACTGCACTGTGTGAGTCTGGATCCTCCCTTGGCTCCGTCTCCTGGTTTCCCTAAATCTCCTGGTTCTCTCACAGGTCCTTCCTTCTCATTTCTCTTCCCATCACAAACCTGCCTGTCTCAAAGCAATACCCTGCCTGGTTCCATCTCCATCTTCTCCCCAGCTTAGTCTCAAACCCCTGTGGTCTGTGATCCAGCCGCCCCAGTTCGCAAACACTGTCAGACCTTCCAGACTCTGTCCCCTCCAACTGATCAGACCTGTTGGCTGCACCTGACACTGCTGGCCACTTCTCTCCAAGAGCTCCTCTCCTCCAGGCCCAACAGCCTCCGACTTTTTCTTCTGAAATCTCCTTCTTAGGCCTCCTTCTCTTTCTCTTTTACCATGAGGTGGGCCTGCTCTTCCTATTCTAGTTTACTCAGGGATTGCACTCAGAAACACAGGCACAATTCCCACATCTCTGTCATGCTCAGATGTTGGATGGGCATCTCCTCTGAGATAACCAGCAACCCCCTCCCATGTCCTGCCACCACCCCCCCCCCCCCCCCCCTTGGGCCCCCTGGGTCTCTTCCATCTCAGGGGCACACCCCTCCTTGAGGCGTCCCCCCTTTCCTGTGCTCACAGTGCCAGGCTCGGCTCCCGCCTGGGGTTCCATGGGCCGCTTCACGGGCGTGGCATGCGGGACCCGGGTCGCCACCGCGCGCTGCATCTCCTCGGGCTGCACGGGGCTGATGGTGACGAAGTCGCGGGGCCGCGGTCCCAGCAGCTGCGCCCGGGCGGAGGCCGGTCCGGGCCCGGGGGCCGCGGCCAGCTTGAGGCGCAGCGTGCGCAGGAAGCGTCGCAGGCGGTCGGGGGGGCAGTCGGAGAGCAGCAGCTGCACAGCGCCTGCCCCGGGGACGTCGTCGGTGGGGAGCCGCAGCGTGCTGCGTCCGGCCGCGGCGAAGCGCGTGAAGAGACGCGCGGCCCGCAGAGGAAAGCAGCGCGGCCGCCCCTCCAGCCCAGGCGCCTGCAGGCGCAGCAGCAACTCGCGGCGCTCATTCCGCCCCAGGCTCAGCTCCGCGGAGCGTAAGGCCTGGCGCTTTCGCGGCTGCCCGCCCGGGCTCAGCTCCTCCAGAGCCACGCGGCACCGCAACTCCGCGTCCTCGAATCCCGCGGGCGCTGCCTGGGTGCCCGACAGCATCGCCACCGCCTCTGCAGATCTGCAAAAAGTCCAGAGAGCCGGGGTCATAAGGACTCAGTGGACCTAATAGGGAGCCCGGTCAAGGCCACATAGGTTCACGGAAGCTGTCACTGGTAAGACAAAGAGGTCACGGAGAAGGCAAGAGGGACCTGGGATCAACCGAAATTCACGTAGACATTACTCTCTTACCAGTATTTTCCAGAGAGGTGGACGGGGCAGTGTCAAATGCACTCAGGAATGGCGAGCCTCAGCTGTCCGACTCCTGAACAAAAAAGAAGCCTGATTCCAAGAAGCCCAGGGCGGGCAAGGGAATCCCGAGTCCTCTCCCAAGGAAGCAAGGGAAGCTTAAGTGGAGAGATGAGCCAGGAGACATTCTGTCTTCCAGATACTTTCACTGGTTTACATGCAGCCAGGTCAGTCTCACTATTCTCCGTGTACATTAGTGGAAACAGAGTGGGAGAGGTTACAACGACTGGTAGGAGTCAGGGTTAGTGTGATTCCCAAGCCCTGACTCTTCCTTCCCATTCAAAGTGGGCACCGGGTAGAGAATGTTTGGCTGGGGAAATCGCCGGGGACCCTGGAGCTCGGGAAATCATGTTTCCTCCGTCTGACCCACTCGTCTGCACCCTCCCGGCAGAGACCCTTTGAAAAAGCAGGCTCTCTGTCTCCCACCTCTGGGGAGCGTGGACACTCACTTGCACCGGCACTCGGACGACCACGCTGAACAGAGCCGGCCAGCTAGTGAACCTCGGGCAGTAGGAACTTTCAAATACTAGAAGTAGAAAATCACCCTATTACCGGCCGGATCTTTAAATTCTCCAGCCAATCAGAGGCAGGGGCGTGACAACGGGCGTCTTTTCCCAGAGCTTGGACTGTACCAATTGCACGGCGGTGAGAGGAGGCTTATTGTGGTGGACGAGTACACCAAATCTCGTGCACCAGCGGGAGAGGTGGGAAGGGGCGGAGCTCGGCCACGCGTGATGTTGTGTCACCCAATGCCGCTTGAAGATTTGTTTTTAGAACAATACTTCCAACACGCTTTTTCTCGGCTCCAGCCCTCACACTGCGGCTGAACTTGGCCTTTAGAAAGAGCTGCCTCTGATCCCACCCACCCGTGTTTACCTTCACTTGGCGGTTGCCCACTCCTGCGCCGGCTACCGGGAGGTAACCACCCCCACAACCCCCATCGCCCCAATGCTCTTTCCACCTTTCTCTGCCTCTGTAAGGGTCGGTTTACTCATTTGTAAAAGGGCTGAGGTCCTTTGGTGAGGAATTCCAAGACCTGTGCCAGGTGCTCCGGCAGTACAAAGAAGTACGTGAGCCGCTGTCTTCACGGAATTCGTATCCCTTTTGTTGCACTGGAAGCTGGATAATTTATTTTTAATTATCTTTTCTTCCCCTAAATTGGCATTTATTAGCTGGAAGGGATCTTTCAGGTGAGTCAGCCTCCAGATTTATTGCCCTCATTTTTCAAATGAGGCTCCAACAGATTTTACCAAAAGCCACATAGCTTGTAGATAGCAAAACAAAACCTTGAACCCGAGTCTAACCTGGTGTGAACATCTGCTGTTTACTGCACCACTCTGCTCCCAGAGGACTAGTCTAACTTCTTGAAGAGAATCTAGGCGTGGACTGGAATCTCAGCTCCTGACAGCCCCTGCAGCGCTCCAGCCCTGCCAGTTAGAGGTTTCTCTAAGAAAGTTTCCTTAATGTCTCAAACCTCTGTTTCCTCATATATAAAAATGGTGAGAGATGAAAATGTGATGATTGTATAGCTCTGTGACTATACTAAAACCACGGAATTGTTTGCTTTAAATGGGTAAACTGTATGGTATGTATTTATATCTCAATAAAACTGTTAGGAAAAAACAGGAGAAATATTGTTCCTGCCTATTAAGAGTCTATAGAAGGAACACAGATCTTTATTTTGGCCCAGTGAGACACATATCAGACCTCCAGAACTCAAGATAATAAATTTGTGTTGTTTTAAGCCATTAAATTTGTGACAATTTGTTAGAGCAATAGCACTAAGAAACAAGTACAGTCACACAGCCAGAAAGTGAGAGAACTGGGGTTATTAACCCAGGTCTGTTTCCACAGCCCCTGTTCTCTCTTCCCATTACCCCTTTCTTATGATGGGCCTGGCGCACTCACAACCAACCTACTCCGTTCCCCTCTGTGACGTACCCCAGACTACCTCTAGAGAAGGCACAGACACTTCCACATGGATTTTTCCCCAACACATTTTTCTTTTGAGCTTCGAACTTAAAAAAAAAAAAAGTACAATATACATAAAATTTACCATCTTAACTATTTTTAAGTGTACAACTCATTTGCCATGAAGTACTTGATGTACCTGATTGTTGCATAAACATCATCACTATTTTCCAGAAAATTTTCATCATCCCCAAAAGAAAGTTTGTACCCATTAGATAATAACCCCCTACTCCTTTCTCCTCTCAGCCCTTGGTGACCCCAATATTTTATTCTCTTTTTTTTTTTAAAGATTTTATTTATTTATTTGACAGACAGAGATCACAAGTAGGCAGAGAGGCAGTCAGAGAGAGAAGGGGGAAGCAGGCTCCCTGCGGAGCAGAGAGCCTAATGTGGGGCTCAATCCCAGGACCCTGGGATCATGACCTGAGCCGAAGGCAGAGGCTTTAACCCACTGAGCCACCCAGGCGCCCCCCCAACATTTTATTCTGAAAATGTTCCAACATATACAGAAAGGTTGAAAGAACTTTACAGTGAACACCCATATACCCACCATCAAGAGTCTATAATTAATATTTTGTTGTATTTATCACATGCCTAGTCGTCTGTCCATCTCAACATCCATGAATTCATCTGTTATGCATTTTAAAGTTGCAGACAACAGAACATCACACATCTAAACACTTTAACATGCATAGCATTAACTACTTTATGCTTGTTTTCTTCCTTAAGTAGGCTCCATGCCCAATGTGGGGCCTGAACTCACAACCCTGAGATCAAGAGTTGCATGCTCTACTGATTGAGCCAGACAGGTACCCCTATGCTTATCTATCTATCTACCCACCTACCTATTTAAAAAATATTTTAGGGCACCGTGGTGGCTCAGTTAAGTGTCTGCCTTTGGCTCAGGTCATGAGCCCAGGGTCCTGGGATAGAGTCCCCCTGCTCTGTGGGAAGCCTGCTTCTCCCTCTTCCACTCCCCCTGCTTGTGTTCCCTCTTTCGCTGTCCCTCTCTCTGTTAAATAAATAAAATCTTTTAAAATTTTTATTTATTTATTTATTTGAGAGAGAGCGAGCACAGGTGGGGGAATGGCCAGAGGGAGAGGGACAAACAGACTCCCTGGTGAGTGGGAAGCCCTATGTGGGCCTCCGTCCTAGGACCCTGAGATCATGACCCAAGTCTAAGTCAGATGCTAAATGACAGCCACCAAGTCTCCCCTACGCTTATCTTTTCTTTTTTTATGCTTATCTTTTTTTTTTTTTAACAACTTTATTTACTATTTGAGAGATAGAGACAGTGAGAGCAGGAACACAAGCAGGGGGAGTGGGAGAGGCATTAGCAGGCTTCCCATGGATCAGGGAGCCCGATGTGGGGCTCCATCCCAGGACCCTGGGATCATGACCTGAGCTGAATGCAGATGCTTAACAACTGAGCCACCCAGGCACCCGTATGCTTATCTTTTTAATGTAAACTTTACATATGGTAAAATGCACAGCTCTTAGGCTTATCATGAGAAGAGTTTTGACAAATGCAAATATCTGTGCAGCCCAACCCTTATCAGGATATAAACTCTGCTGTCCAATATGGTAGCCACTAGTCACATGTGGCTAATTTTAAATTCAAATTAATTAAATGAAATTTAAAATTCAGTTGTTTTTTTTTAAGATTTTATTTATTTATTTGACAGAGAGAGATCACAAGCAGGCAGAGAGGCAGGAAGAGAGAGAGGAGGAAGCAGGCTCCCTGCTGAGCAGAGAGCCCGATGCGGGGCTCCTTCCCAGGACCCGGAGATCATGACCTGAGCGACCCGGAGATCATGACCTGAGCCGAAGGCAGCAGCTTAACCCACTGAGCCACCCAGGCGCCCCTAAAATTCAGTTTTTGAATCCCACTGGCCACACTTCAAATGCTCAACAGCCACATGTGGCTAGTAGCTACTGCATTAGACAACATAGATTTAGGACATTTCCTTCATTGCACAAAGTTCTAAGAACATTATCATCACCTAGAAAGTTCCCTCATGTTACTTCCTTCCTAGACAATCACCATCCTCAATCCTTGCCCCCCCCACAATCCTCAATCCTTAGGCAACTCTTCTCTGATTTTTTTCTCACCACAGATTGTTTTAAAATTTCTTATAAATGGAATTATACATTATGTATTCTTGTGTGTACAGGTTTCTTTCACTGAGCATAATGATTTCCTTAAATCAAATTCATCCATGTTGCTTTATCAGTAGCTGGTTCCTTTTTGTTGCTGAGTAGTATTCCACTGTATGAATATACTAGTTTATCCATTTTCCTGTTGATAGATATCTGGGCTTTTTATAGATTTATGCTTTACTTTTTAAGAAATAAATATTTCAGTGAGAAATTACTGGGTTATCAGGGGTGGCACAGTCCATTAAGCCTCTGGCTTTTGGTTCCCACCCAGGTCGCGATCTCCGGGTAGTGGGATCGAGCCCCAGGTCTGGCTCCATGCTCAGCACGATTCTGCTTAATTTTCTCTCTTCCTTTCCCTCTGACCCTCACCCCTGCATGCTCTAAAATAAACAAATCTTTAAAAAAAAAAAATTGCCGGGTCATTGACTAGGTGTACATTTAGTTTTATATGAGATTGCTAGGGATTTTTCCAAAGTGGAGGTTTGTAGGAGCAGCAACAATGACTCCTTGTAGGGAAAGGAATCGAATGAGTAACTGGGTACCGCTTAGCGGTTGATTAACAGTTCTCAGGCTCCGCCCTCTTCCCCGTTCCAGCGCCGCTGTCCCGTCATTTGGGTCCTGATTGGTCTGTGGAGGAAGGAGGCGGAACCAGAGGATTTCAGGTCTCGGGCCAGACTTCCTCCTTCCAGGCTTTGGGCAGTCGTTGCGATCCTCACTGTTCTCCTTAGTGCTGCCGAGGTGGGGGTGGGGGGTCAGGGTCAGTTAAAAAAGAAGCTCCCCACAGCTCCTGGATCTCTCACCTAACCCCAAGCCTGGTTTTAACGCAAGCTCTTAGGAGGAACGAGTTTTCGTCATTATGAACTTTTCTCCTCGAGAACTCTTTGCATAAGTCATGCGCTCTCTTTTACCGGTGGTCTCAATTTTAATCGCCTCATTACTAAAAACCAATAGTGACATTAATAGCACAGGACTGGGCGGTTTACAAAATGCCTTTACTTCCGTAATCTCATTTGATATTTAAAAGAGCCTTTACAGAGGCTCCTGACTAGCTCAGTCGGTTAAGCTTAAACTGTTAAGCGTCTACTTTTTGCTCAGGTCATGATCCTGGAGTCTCAGTATGGAGCAGGGGGATCAGGCTTCCTGCTTAGTGGGGAATCTGTTTTTCCCTCTCCCTCTGCTCCTTCCCCTGCTCGCGTTCTCTCCCTCTCTTGCGCTCACTTTCTCTCTAATAAATAAATAGAATCTTTAAGAAAAAAATAAAAGAGCCTTTACAACCCTAAGCTTATAGGGACAGTTTTGTAGAGATGCTGAAAGGGTCTTCCAGCTTCCAGAGCACCGCCTCACCTGGCATTACTTCATCACCAGGTAGCTGACACTCATTAAACCCCAGGTACAGGTGACCCTCCCTCCTTGAAATCCTTTCTTCTTTTTCCACAACATACTTCCTTTGTTTCTTTGTACTTACTGGCTGCACCATATAGGTCTCCTTTATTAGCCCCTTTTCCCTACCAAGACCTCTCAATGTGGAAGGACTTTTTCTTTTTTTTCCTTCTATCTTTCCCAATCCCATGGCTTGATTATCAGCTGCATGCTGATTCCCAATATTGTATCCCTAGCCTGCCTGTCTCCCCTGAACTCCAACTCTGTCTCCATTTGTCCTCCTGGTATCACTACACAGATGCCTGGCAGGCATGTCAAACTCACTTTCTCCAGAACAGGTTTTAATCTCCCTCTCCAACACCGCATAAACCTGTGTTTCTCCTGTCTTTATCTCAGTAAATGCACCACCATTTTTAGCTCAAGTTAAAAACCCACATCATATTCCTTTTATTTTTTTTTCTAAGATATATTTGACACAGAATAAGCAGAGGGAAAGGGAGAAGCAGACTCCCCATTGAGTAGGGAGCCTACACTCAGTCTTTCCAGCCCTTCCTCTGGGAAGCAGCTCTCACCACACACTGTGTACTTTTTCATCAGAGCCCTTCTAAGGAGTTGTCTGACTTCCTACTGGCTCTGCAGCCCTCCAAGGCAGGGCCCGGACCTGTGTGGCCTGGTCATACAGTGCTGCCGAAACATTCAGTCGAGAGCAAGGACTCTGGAGTCAGGCGAGGCTCGAATCCTTGCAACTACCACTCACCAGTCAAGGGACCTGAAACAGGTCTAAGCTTCATTGCAATGAAGATAACAATCGTATCCATCTCGTAGATCATTATCCACTTTTGTGAAGATGAAAGGAGATACATGTGAGGAGTTTAGTACAGTGAGCAGATGACAGAGGCTCCCTAAATTCTTTTGAGTGAATAAATGCCAGGATGAAGTATTGGAAAGCACCCCACTTCAAAGGCCCTAAATGAGTTTTTTTGATAATATAGTGTACATGCAAAAGAGACTCAATCACTTCCACAGCCAGAAACTTTCAATGACTTCCCCTTGCCCTGAGGTTATAATACAGTCTTCTCAACACAGCCCTCAAAGCCCTTTCTGCGCTGAGCTCTGTCTGCTTCTCCAGCTTGGCTGCCCTACACACACACACACACACACACACACACACACACACACTACTGCTTCATTTCTCTTTGTCATGGCTCTACTCTCCCCTCTGCTTAAAATGCTCATCTTGCCCCTTTGTCCCAGTTTTGGTGCTCTTTCTAATATACACTTACCCTTATATACATTTAACATACTCTTCTCATCTGTTTACATGTCTTTCTTGATAGAGGACTGGGCCATTATCTTACAGCCATTAGTGTAAGGACTGACAAGGCGAATAAAATATTTGTGTTGAATGAATGCATGTGGTGTGGAGGCAACAACTAGAGGGCCAGCATGGGCTGGGATGGGGAAACTGATGCCAAAGTGGTTGTCAGTGGCTCACTCCCAAAAGTTACTGAGCTCGCTGGATGTGAAAACTGATCTTACCCCACCCCAACTATGAGCTGCTTCTGTGCAACTAACGTGAATTCCCCAGGGTCTCTGGTCTCCTGCAGGTGTTTTCTGAGTCTCCAGGTACAGGATCTTCCTCAGGCATGAGGTGCCCAGCTTGGAAAGGGAGTAAACCAATATAAACCGTATTGAGGGACTAAAACCATGGACTGGCTGCAAGAGGTTGCCACATACACTGACTTTCTCAGATCCTATAAGATGAAGGAACCCAGGCCCAGCCATAAAGACAAAGTAGGCCCCCATCTTCCTCCCCCTTGGGCCCCAGGCTACCCTTTTCCATGCAGGGCTATAAATGGCTTAGGGGCATGAGGGCCAGCAGAAGGCAGTGAAAGGGGAACTTGGTCAACTGGTGCAGCTGCTGCTATAGCAGCCAGAGCCAAAGGAGGTCACTGTTGATCCCACATATACTTAATTCTTCCTGCTGAAACAAGCTTAGGCAAAGTTGGCTAAGAGAGCTGAGAGGATAGGGGGAGTCGGTGCTGGAGGCTGGGATGTAGCCACTTTCTCTCTCTGGACCTCTGTTTCTCCAAATGTCAAAAGAGGGCGCACGGTGGAAACATTCCACTCCCAGCAAGGCTGTGGAGCCTGGAAGATCACAACTGGATGGAGGAAGGAGTTGCAGGATGACCCTCAGATACAGGAACCAGGGAGAACAGCTCTGTGCAACGTCCAACGAGGGCAGAAGAACACTGCATTTGGGGATCCCTGAGAACCATCCCCCCCAAGGAACCCTTTAAGTCCAGATTCCCAGCCCCAAGTCTTCCCGTTACCCGATTACCCGGACCGGACGCGAGGTCCAGGCCCGGCCCTGCGAAGAGGTTCCTGGGAGAAGAGGACCAAGTCGTCGTCACTGCCCCATTGTCGAGGAGGAAAAAGGAGGAGCCTCTTGGTACCCCCCATCTCTGGGCCGCCCAGGGCCTCACGGGCCAGCCCCACAACCCCAGCCCTCTCGGGTCTGGAAACCTCAAAGGCGCAACCCGCCAGCGGCTCCGGCGCTCGCTGGTCCTGCCCCACCCCAGTCCCGCCCTCGGGCCCCGCCCGCGTCCCTCCCGTCCGCCTCTGGCCGGAAGCCCCCTCCCCCTCCCTCCTCCCTGTCCCCCGCATCCTCTGTCCCCTCCCAGTCCCTCTTCCTCCGCGGGTCGGGGAAACCTTTCTCCGCCCTGTCCCTCCCCCTTCCTGCGTTCGGCTCCTCGGTCCTGTACCCAAACCTACGCCCGGCCCCGCCCAGGCTCCGCCCCCAGCACCGGCCCCGCCCCCCCGTTTCCCGCCCCGGCCCCGGGCCTCCCGGCCCCGGGCCTCCCAGCCCCGCTATTCCCTTCCCCGGGCCCCGCCCCTTGGCCCCCGGAAGCCTCTCCCCGCCCCCAACCCCGCCCCCCCGAAGTTTCTTGAGCCCCCGGCGGCCCGCGGGACAGAACGCAGAGAGCCGCCGCCCGGCCGGGTGTGGATGGAGGTGGCGAATCCCGCGCCGCGCGGGGAGTGAGCAGCGGAGCTGCAGGACTTCAGCGGACTCGCGATGGAGGAGGAGGTGAGGGCCGGGCCGGGAAGGAGGCCGGGGCTGGGGTCTTCGAGACCCTCACTTTTGTTGGGGTCGCAGGCTCAGGCCCTTGTTCCAACCAGCCCCTCTCCCGCGGTACTCCCGACACCTAACCCCTACCCCACCCCCATCCCCCCAGGCAGCTGGAGCAGGGGCTAGGGTTCTGCGTCCCGCACTTCGCGGACCCAGCCTCCTTGGATATCTGGTCTTCTCTCACCAACTGTGGGCATCGCGGTGGTTATTGTTCCCATTGGATTGACGGAGAGACTGAGGCTCTGGTCAGTTAACGACTCGCTGAAAGTGGCTTGGGTTACTGGGCTCGAACGGGGTTACGGTTGACACCCCGTGCTGGCCAGGTCTGATCCGGAGGAGGTAGACCGAGTGTGTATGGCGGAGTCTGCGGGTTTCACAGTCCCTGTCTCAAGGAATCTTGAGGCCATGACCGTGTCTCTTGGTCCCTTTATAAGTCCCTTTATAAGTCCTCTTTCCCATACCCTCTCCCTTGCTCTGGAGTCAGGTCCACAGAGGGACTGATCCTGGTTACTGCCTTCCCCACCTCCTTGGGAGAGCCAACTCTCTGGCCAGGTGGGAGACTGGACCAGCAATGCCCCTTGAGCTTTCCTCTTCCACCTCAGGACCCTCTTGGTCTGGAGTAAGTGAGGGACTCAGTGACCCCTACCCTTGACTTACAAACTCACCTCTCCCAGCAGCACCATCATGGAAGCACAAAGTGAGCGCCTAATGTGCATCTGTGGAATGAATACTTTAGAGCCGGGATCTGCTGAGTCTCAAGGACTTTGCTTCTTGTCCTCTGAGGGGGTCTCAGCTCTTGCCCTTCCCAGCCCAAGGGTGTCTGCCAGCATGGGTGGAGAGGAAAGATGAAACCTTCATTTTTGGGGCAACCCTGGTCAGCTGGGGAGCCCTTGGTGGACCAGGCTGTCTGTGTCCGCATCAGTGTCCAGCTCCCTACTTCCTGGGGCCACAGTCTGTTGGGGTTTCCTCCAGGCCAGGCCTTGCATTTCTGTGGGATGGTAGATAAGTCACTTCCCCTCTCAGCCTGCATTTCCTCTTCTATAAAATATAGGGTTTGGCCTCCTCCCCTTGTGTTGTGTGATTGTGTCCCCTTCTCTCAGAGTGGGTGGAAGTAGGGGGCAAAGTCAGGCCACCATGATTTGCTGTGGTTTCTTGCTGACAGGGGTGGGGCTGCTCCTCCCCCACTCCAGGCCCCTGGTGTGAGGGTTGGACTGTCTGGTTGTGGCCCCTCCCCTTCTCCCAGAGGATGTGGGACAGGATTACTCCATCTCCTATCTGCTCTGGCCCCCAATTAAGGGAAGTTCTCCTGGGGCCTCCTGGGCCGATGGTTTGTCTCGTGGCCAGCCCAGCCCTGCACTCCCTCTGGTTCTGAGTTTCTAGCATTGCTACTTACTGACTCGCAAATGCCAGGAGTCCCCCACATACCTGAGCCATCTAAGGTCTTGCCTACCTCCTCCCCACGCAGTCAGGGGCTCCCTATCTCCTACCTCCTCTTAGGCATCCCTAATTCTTTTCCTCCCATTTCTTCTAATCATTTGTTTTTTTCTGTAGGTCTCAGTGCCCATCGTTGTTTCTCTAAAACCTCTTAGATCATAGTCACCTGCTCTTCCCCATAACCTCAGGCAGGCCTCATCACCCCACATGGCTGTTTTTAGCCCTCTGCCTAGCTCAGAGCTTTCTCCCTGTGTCCCAGCTGCCCTGGTGCCAAGACCCCTCGGCTTCAGTGGCCTCCTCTGTGCAATAGCTTGGTAGTCCTCATCAGTCTGAGGCTTAGTGAAGAAGTGCAGGTCTGGGCACTGGGCATTTGTCCACTTGAGTTCTCAGGGCCTCAGTTTCCCCATCCATAAAATGAAGAAGGTGGGCCATCCACAGATGTGATTGATATACATGCAAAAGCTTTGAAAACTGCAGATATCATGGATATTGTTGCTGCCACTGGAGTAAGGTTAAAACCCCCAAACTGAGGCTTTCTTTCCAATCTCTGCCCTGGGGTCCTGCCACTCCCTACTTCCCTCTCATAGTCATGCCTTTCCCTGGCTCAGCCTCTAGTGGCTCCAGGCTGCCTATTTGCCCATATCCATCTAGACAGGCAGGGCAGTGTCCTGTCCCAGTCCTGGTTTTGTGACCTTGAGCTAATCTCTTGCCCTTTCTGGGCTATACTTTCTCATTCAATAGTGAAGGGGTTGAGTATAGGGTCTTTGATATCCTTTGTGTCCTTCCTTCTCCTCTGGGTCAAGGTGTATGCCTCTTTCTTTTCTCACTCCTACTAAAACCTTAGCTTCTCCAAGGGCTTCCCACACTCACCCCAAGCCCTTACCCCACCAGAGAGCTAGGGCTGAGGTTTCCCTCGGGGTAGGTCCTGTGTTCTCCCAAAAGCGGGGAATGCCCTCCCCACCCCCAGACTGAGGACTTTCCCTGCACAGGGTCTATGTTGCCCTCAACAGACTGGAAGCTGTCTCCAGGCAGAGCCTGTGCTTCCTCTCTGGTTACCCTATCCCACCTTCTGACACAGTGGGTTCTTAGCAGGTCTGGTCAGCACATCACTGGGTTTAGGCAAAGGGCAAGGGCAAAGGTCATAAGCTCCCTGTGATGTGAGGTGCCAACAAGGTTCAGGTTCCTTCTACTCGTCTCTACCATGGCCTGGGTTGTGGTTTTCCACCTGTTCCCTTCTGTGTACAGGGTTAGGGTGCCCTGGCATCCTTTTCTTTTCTTAAAGGAATGACCCAGAGTGCCTCGCATCTCAGGCAAAAGGGAGCCAGGCTGGTGCTTAGGGGTGCCTCAGGAGCTGCTCACAGTGGGTAGGGGTGGGTCTGAGTGAGAATGGGTGGGAAGAGAGGGCGAAACAGGAAGGACAGTGGTCAGCTGATCAATAAGAGGAGAGGAGGCAGAGAAACTGGGCTGAGCAAGACAAAACCTCCCCTGTGAGCCCTGCCAAGGGGAGGGGCCATTTATTAAAACTTACTGGGGCATAGCCAGGCCCCCCAGTGGGAGTGTCCGAGGGGCAGGGTGGAGGGTGGCAGGCAAGCACGACTCTGGCCTCCAGCCAGGCCTCGCTTTTAGGAGGCTCTTGCTGAGGCTGATTCTAGACAAGAAGACCCTTCCTTGGGCTTTGGTTTGTGCCACCTCCAGCCCCTCAGTTGTCACTCCCCCATCCCCAAAGTGACTTCTCGCCTCAATCCCATCTTGTTCCCACCCATTCCCGAAGGCCCTGGACTTGCTTCTTTAGCTGACTCAGTCATGGTGTTCACTGGGCACTGCTCTATCTACTACACCCTGAGAGGACAGCAGTTAAGGCACAAGTGTCTAGTTTCGCCCCTTGGGAGCTTCCAGCTGACAGGAAGTTTTCACATGTCAGATAGCGGGTGAGGCAGGCAGTGGAGGTCACAGAGGGAGAGAACTTAGAAAGGGGTGTGCAATCCCATGGGGTGGTGGATGGGCCCCTGAAAAGCCGGAGGCAAGCTTGGAACTCAGCAGTGGGAGACCAGGCAGAAGCTTCGTGTTCTGCAGTCCCTACTGCTTCATTTGAGAGAGACTGAGAGTCTGCAGTCCAAGGAAGTGGCCAACAGTGCTGTAGTTGCTGATGGAGGGGTGTGAAAGATGGGGTGGGGTTTCCCATCTCCTACTTCTTCCCTTCTAGCCCTGGGCCTGCGCCAGCCTGCAGGGCTCACTGAGGGAGATGAGGCTCCTGCTGGTCATGTAGCTAGTGGGGGCTGAACACAGGGTCTCTGGCATTCGGGTTGGTGCATGATTGGATGTAAAAGGGTCAAAGGGTGCCGAAGTCCCCTCTTTCCCTGGTCAGGGTGGGTGGCTCTTAACTGGCCTGTAAGCAAGTCTCCCACTTCCACATTCCTCCATCCAGAAAGACCATTTGGGACCATCTGACTTCCCCATTCTTCCTGCCTTCTACAAGTTAGGGAGAGATGATGAGGGCACCCCACATTCCTGGAGCTCCTGGGGTACTGAAGCCCAGCAGATAAGCCCAGAAGGGCCTTCTCCTAAATACTGAACCAGGCCCAGGGAAAGTGTCCCTGAGAGCCAGAGGGGATGCCATTGACAACAATGACAATGATAGCTACCATTTCCTAAGTTTAGGGTGTTCTAGGCACTACTTTATATGCCATATCTTTATTCAACAAACATTTATTGAGCATCTACTGAATGCCAGATGCTGTCTAGGCACTGGGGATATTGCAGTAAACAAAGCAAAAATCCTTGCCCTCGTGGAGTTAAAATCCTAGCAACTTCTGGTGTATCTCCATTTCACAGATGAAGAAACTAAGGCTTGGAGAGGTTAAGTGGCTTGCCTCCGGTTTGTGTGACTTGGGCTTCAAAGCTGACTCTCAGCCACCAGAGTGTGCAGTTCACAGGGGTGGGGCCACAGTGAGAACGAGGCTGGGGCTCCTCTGGCATGATAGAGAGCAAGGAGGCAGTGCCCTGCCCAGCCCCTGACAGCTCAGCACACTTCTGCCCAGGCTTGTCCTTCCAAAAGCAGCTGTGGCCACAGGGTATCCCTGGGGAGAGTTATGCTCCTTTTAACTGGGGCCCCTTTTTTGAACTTTATGTAAATTATAAAGTAGTCAAAATTAGTCAGTGCTAATTTCCTTCTAGCATCCTCTAGATTCGACACTTCTTGACCTTCCCTCTTTTACCCTCCCCTTCACACTCACTGCTGTGGGCACCAGTCACCGAAGCAAAGTGGTTAGCAAATTTTGGTGTATTTTTATTTTTCTTTCACAGATATTTCTTGAGCACCCATTATGTGTAAAGGAACAGTGCTAGGTGCTGGGGACCAGAGGTAAATATGACCCCATCTGATAGGCATGCACCTGACGGCCGGCCACCTAAGCAGATAATCAAGGGCCATGAGATGTCAGCAGCTGGCCTAGAAGCCCCAGGGTGGCTGCCCATGTCCGAGAAGAAGACTCAGGTTTACCTCCTGTACCAGCCTGTGGTTGAAGGCAGAGTCCTTGGAGCCCTTACCAGACGGATGGCCACCCCCAAGTCCTGGCCTATGGTGGTGCTAAGAGCAGAGGACCTCCTGCTTTGGGGCAGGAGGTGGGGCCCACAGAATGGGTTCTCTTGAAGGGCAGGAGGTGGGGCCTGCAGAATGGATACTCTTGAAGGGCAGGGGTGGAGAGGCAGATGACCACCACCTGCCTGCTTCCTCCCGTCCTTCCACTCCTGCCTGAATGTCCTCTCCCCTGGAACGCCTTCCTGGGCCACCCAGACCTCAGCGAGGTCCCCCACCGTCCTCTCTTACTCCCCTCTTCTGGATGCCGCCTTCACTGTAGCCTTCATAGCGTTTCGTGCTTGTTAATGTATTTGTGTCTCATGTTTGTTCGACTCCTCCTTCCCTGCATTGCCAGCTCTGTGAGGACAGAAATGCATTATTTTTACTCTTCTCTGCTTACCTCAGCACCCATGATGTCGTAGGTGCTCAGTGTAGTGTTTGTTGACTGGTTGAATGAATCCATGAGAGGCAGAGTGGTGGAGCTGGAAGAACATGGGGTCAGAGACCTGGTTTGAATTCTGGATTTGTCCCTCCCACTGAGTGACTCTGGCAAGTCATCTCCTCTCTGAGCTTCAGTTTGCCTGTGCCCTGTGGATAATGATGCTACCACCCCAGAGAGTAGTTAATATAGGTTAAGTGGGATGATATGTGTAAAACATAATCTGGTGCCTCAGTACTGAGGTGCCTGTTGCAATTATTGTTGTCGCTACTGTTCTTTTTAAGATTTTATTTATTTGAGAGAGAGAGAACATGGACAAGCAGAGGGAGGTGCAGAGTGAGAGGGAGAAACAGGCTCTCCACTGAGCAGGGAGCCCCACGTGGGGCTCGATCCCAGGACCCTGAGATCATGACCTGAGCTGAAGGCAGATGTTTAACCAACTGAACTGCCCAGGTGCCCCTATTCCTGTTTCTCCTGACATTGGACTAAGGGTATCTGCCTTGGGGTTTGTGGGGAAACTCATGTGGGATGGTATGAGGAGGTACCCAACAGAGGGACACATCCCTCTTGCGACCATTGGACGGTGTGGCCCCATGGCAGCAGCCCTCATGGCATGTCTTGGTGCTATCTTACAGGGCGTGAAGGAAGGGGGCGAGAAGCCTCGGGGAGCACGGAGGGCAGACAAGGCTGGCTGGATCAAGAAGAGCAGTGGTGGCCTCCTGGGGCTTTGGAAAGACCGGTATCTGCTCCTCTGCCAGGCCCAGCTGCTGGTCTACGAGAACGAGGTAAAGACCCCCCTGGCCCTGTGGTTGGGGGTGCCGGGAGACGGGGCAAAGAGATGGCAGCCCAGGCCAGCTGGAGGATCCCAGAACTGGCACTGGAACACCTGCTCCACTCTTGACATGCTGTGTAACTGAATTTGGTTTGAGACCTGACTCCTTGGAGTGCCTGATCTTCTCTGGGTCACTGTGATGTGGGGACAGTACCTCTAGGTACAAGTCTAGGGCTCCTGGATGAGGGGCTTGTTGAAGTCTAAGTGCACAGGGACCTGTGTGTCTCCTCACTGTGCATCTATAATGTAACTCCTTGTCATTGAGCTAGATGCCACATAAGTGAATGTGCCAGAAGGCTAAAGCTTGTTCCATTCAGCAATGAGAATAGAAATAAAATTTTGCGCTCATGCTTATTGTGGGACTCTTCCCTATCTCCCATATGAGGCTCGTAGTAGTCCCGTGAGAGTGTCATCATGTCCCAGAGGAAGACACTGAAGCCCTAGGGGGCCAGTGACGTCAGCATCTCAGTGAATGAAGGAGTTGGGACCCAGACCAAACCCAGTGCTCCTTCCACCCATAGATTCTGGCAAGCAAACTCTAAAGCTTATTTTTGGTGGAAATCGGCTAAAATATGTTGAGTATTCTCTAACTTCTTCAACAGAAGGTGTTGGACTAAAAGTGAGTCTTTCCATGGTAGCTCCAAGTCACTTAATTATTAGACTAGTCCATCCTGCTAGACCGTACTTTTCAGCTTTTCTTTTTGCTTTAACGTCAAGCCCCAGTTGCCACCTCTGCCATCCGTGTGCCTCTCATAGTCCTCACAGCTGCCCACGTCAGGCTTGTGCCCCTTCCCATCTCAGCAGGCTCGGAACTTGAACAACCAAGGATGTTAAAATTGTGTGTTAAGTAAGAGTCAATAAAGCTGTGGGTGAAGATCTGAGGAGGAAAGGTGGCTTTTACTTGTAGGTGTCGTTTGTGTCCTGGTTTTGATGCCATGCGAAGGCCCATCCACGGAAGATGGACTATCCCTGCGTGCCTTTGACAGATGGAATACATGGGGCAGAACTGGCTTGGAGGCAGAGGAAGAGGGATCCTGCCTGTTTCCCACCATCCTTTCTCAGCATCCCTCAGGTTATCTTGGCAAATTCATAACTGTCCCAGGCCAAGAAAGGTTGGGCAACCAGATCTAACAGTTTAGAGAACTGCCTTTGTGAAGCACCTTGCCTTTCCTGCCTGAGTCCCCGGGCTCATGGAGTTGGGGTGTCAGAAGCAGCTGGAGGAGGGCAAGGGAATGAAATGTGCAGACAGTCCCCCAGATGTTCTATACTGCTGCTGTTACCAAATTAGGATGTGCTATAGCTGCAGCAGGGGGATATTTTTATAAATAAAGGCAGTTGTCACAGCTTCCTTCAGTCCCAGCTGCCATAGGAATTGAATGACAAGCCCCCAAGCTGTCAGCCTGTCAGGCAGTGCCAGACTTGTCCTGGGCACCCTCTCCACATCTGGCCACAACTGGGAAGTGGGAAGGATTTCACATCCCATAAACATGAAACCTCTAAATCAGGCTTAAAAGTCACTATTAAAAACCTCTGTGCAATTTCAAGAACTTCGCACTTGGGGGGTAGGGAAGGTTGGCCCAGGAGCAGGAATTGAGAAATGCTTAGGAGTTCAATTACTCTTTCTGATGTCAGGAACTAGGCGAGTGCAAATGGCTCTTGGCTGTTTCTTTACTGTCAGTGAGACTGACATTCCAAAAATGCTGCCCCCACCCAGTGCCTGCTGGTTTATCCGTTTTTCTGAGCTGCAGAAAGGCCAGATGATTCAGCGTTTTGGGTGGAGAGGAGACCCAGGTCAGGAAACCCTGGCGAGAGCCGGGTGGTGGGGATGGACTGACTTTTTGTTCCCAGACAGAGGAGGGTGTGTTTGGGCCTGTAGTTGTCCTGTTGAGGGAGGCCTGTGCACATGGGGCAGGTGAGCTGCTCTCTCTGGGACAGGCATCCTTCCCCAGGCGGCTTCTTTCTCTGGATGCAGGTAGGAGGGGACCTGCTAGACCAGAGTCTCACCCTGTGTCAGGCATTCAGTCCAGCAAACTAATCCAATATGTGTCCCTCTTCTGGGTGGCCTTTCATAGGTTACCTCTGGTTACCTGCTGTAGAGGTAACCAGACACATATGCACCCCCAGGGTAGACAGAGATGCCCAGCAGGGAGTTAGGACTGCTCTTCCCCATGGCAGGGTGGCCCTAGCGCCTCATATAGTGCCTGTGCCTGGCAGGTGCTCTGTGGATGGGAAACCTCAGAAGAGGGAGAGCACCAGGGCTCAGGTGTGGGGGTGTGGCAGGAGGCTTTCTGGAGCAGGTGGATATTACTAGCCCTGTGTAGAGTAGAGGAACTTGGAAAGGCTTGGAAACTAGGGGTTGGAAAGAGATGCTTGGAAGCAAAAATGAAAAAAGACACTTCACTGAACCTGGATGGGAAAGATCTGGTCACCCTGGCCATCTATCTGTTCCCCTTCCCCAGACAGCCCAAACAGAGAGCAGGTCAATGGTTATCGCCCTTGGCTATACAGTCATCTCTTGAAAAATACAGATGCCTGGGCTCCAACCTCCAGAGGTCCTGATGAAATTGTTCGGAGATGTTGCCTGGGCATTGGGGGTTTTAAAGCTCCCAGGTGCTATTGCGGTTGAGAAGCTCTGGTGTAGAGCAGAGGTTCTCAAACTTTTGCATACAGCAGAATCACCTGAAGTGCTTGTTAGTCGTCAGACTGTTAGGCCCATTCTCCTGTGGTTATGATTCAGTGGGAATGAGGCCTGAGAATTTGCATTTCTAACTAGTTCTCATGTGATGCCGCTGCTGGGCCACGTGCCTCACTTGGAGGACCACTGAGACACAGTGACCTGTTGCTAAGGTATTGATCACCCAAGCCTCTGACTGTGGCTGGAAGGAGTGGTGTGCTAGAAACAGCTCTGACTGGGAGGCAGGAGGTAGCTTTGCGTTTGGCCCTGCCCCTTAAATTTGTCTGTTCCCATTGGGCAAATCAGTTGCCTCCAGTCCTCATTCTCTTCCTGTATATAGTGAGGCAAATACTGGGCCTCTAGGCTTTCATGAAGATTGGGAGGCTCAGGAGAATCAAAGAAGCAAAAGTGCCTGCTAAGTGTCAGGGCTTCTTAACATATGCAGATTATCATGGAGGGAAATCAGGGCATTTCCTCTGCAGACAGTTGAGTCACTGCCTCTTAGATATTCCACCAAAAACTGCAGAGCACCAAGGTGGTCCCTGGTGAGTGCTCTTGCTGGCTCTCTGAATGATGTCCAAGCACAAGCATGTCCTAAACTTGTTGGCCAGCCTCTTGGGCAGCTGTCCCCTTCAGCCCCCACCTCCAGGGTTTGCTTCTTCTTCCCCGGATGCTCAAGGGTGAGAATGCAGCACACTGAGAAGCTGTCCCAGCTGGGTCTCCCCTGGAAGAGGAAGGAACTGACTACCCCTGGGGGAGCTGGTCCCAGGCAGCTTGCGTCAAAGGCACCTGGTAGGTGGAGCCCCCATGGAGAAAAATACACCAGTGCCAGGGCTGGTGGGCAGGAGTGCAGCCCAGCCAGTGTCCAGGGGTGGCCTAGAAGAGGCTGCCCACTGTCTTTTTAGTGATGAGGCTTCAGGATGGCAGGTTCATGGGGGGATTGCTTTTGAAGGAACTCTTGCCCTCTCCATTGTGCAGGCCATAGAAAGTGGCCTCCCCACCTAGCCACGGGTCAGCGGAGGAAGATGCCAAGTGGGGAAGTCAGTTCAGGATCATTGTGGTAAAGGCAGGGTGTGCAGCTCAAATGTGCCTAGTTCACATTTCCCTCTGTGGCTCTGCCTGGAAGGCTTTTTCTTTTTTTTTTTTTTTCCTTTTTTTTCATTTTGTGACATCCTGTTCCCTCTTCTAGGCTATCTCTTCCACAGTTCTCTGTGTGGCCTCTGGGCCTGCATGGACCCCCAGGTGTCCTTTCCAAAGTCTCTCCAGCTTCTGCTGTCTTCTCCTTTGGCCTTAGGCATTTGAGTCAGCCCTGCTGCCCACCTCCGGCCTGGGTGCCCTGTATCTCATGTGGATGCTGAGCCTTGAGGGCACCCTTCCAGTCAGCACGGGCTGAACACTACCTACTTGCTGTGGTCCAAATACCACATCTTGGTGATTGACTGGCAGCCCAAGGTTGACTTTTGACCGCGTAATGCCCTTACTGACTGGGATCAGTGTCTGAGGTGGAGCCTGGGTGTTTGAGGGTCTGGATGTGTCTGGCTCTCATCGATTCATGGCTTCTCTACCTCCCTCCCTAGGATGAGCAGAAATGTGTGGAGACAGTGGAGCTGGGCAGCTACGAGAAGTGCCAGGACCTTCGTGCCCTCCTCAAGCGGAAACACCGCTTTATCCTGCAGCGATCCCCGGGGAACAAGGTAGGGCTATGCCGACTGCTGCCTGACCTCCCTCCAGGCCAGGGTAGGTTTGGGAAGATCACCCCCGGAAGGCTCTCTAAGGCAGGCCAGGCCCCTGGATATAGCCTCTGGAGGGTCTCTGGAGTGTGGCTGAGGCTCAGACCCAGGGTCTGCCACAGGTTGGACCTTTTACTCATTTTGGCCTGGAGTCTCCCCAGCCCCTGGTTGATACATTTAGGGCACTTCTGAGATATCTGATCCCCTCTCCCCTTCCAGGCTCTGGGCCCTCCTTCCCAGGCTGTAGTTGGAGGTGGGGCCCTTGGCCTGCTCCCACACCCTGGACACATGAGGCTCAGAGCTGAGACAGGAAAACTGGGGAATGAGGCCTTCAACTCGCCAGGCCTGCAGTACCCTGATGCTGTCTGGGGCAGAGGGGAGGCTGTGACCTCCGCTTCATCTCAGGCCTTCGTGGGTGGGCCACCCCTCCTGCTCCATCCTGGACTCAGTGCTCAGAGACCTGCAGCCCCCCACCTTCCCTCCCTTTGCACTTTCCATTTCTTGGCTAAAGCTGGAGAATGTCTCTTGCCTGGGCGGTTCTTCCCCTGGGACGCGCTGTGTGTGCAGATGAGGTTTTCTGTTTGCACCACATTTCTCTGGCAGGGAGTCTGGGTGGGTGTTGATGCATGGTATAGTTTCACAGATGTCAGGAGGGAGTTCACATTTGAGGCTGGCGTGTACAGCACCTCTCCAGCTCGCGCCCATCTGCAGCTGGGCCACGCCTCACCCCAACCCCTGCACGTCATACGGAGCCTCACAGAGTGAGGCTGAGTCACAGAGGCTGGGGGTTGGGAGCATCTGGTCTGGGTCTGCTGGAGGCCATTCTGTTCTCCCCCAGCTTTAAGGGCCAGGAGCCTAAGTCCTCAGATCCCCAGGGCTGTGGGCCCTGGAGGAGGCTGTGATGTGTTACTCACTAACCCTTTGTCCAGCTCCGAGGGGGGTGGGACACAGAGGCATCTGTGGAGCTCTGGGAATTGGGGTATGAGTCGAGGTTTATGGTGCTGTGACAGTTCATGGGGCTGGACCCTGGTTTCACTTGACATCTGCTGCTTAGGGCTCTTAGGAAAAGGAGAACCATATTTTGGTCTCTCAGTCCTGTTAGCCCTCTCCCTGTTCTGGAGACCTACTTTCCTCTCTGAGCAGGCATTGTTGTGTGTGAGTGACATGCAGAGCACGTTATGTGTGGAAGGTTGTGTGTGTGTGTGTGTGTGTGTGTGTATCTTTATATGCAGGTGAGTGTTCACCTGACCATGGGTCTGTCTGGGTCTTTGTATGTCTCTGAATGAGCTTCTGTGGATGTGGGGGGCTAGGGCTGTGCTTGTCTGTCCTCTGCCAGTGCTGTTGTGTGGGCCGCCTCCCTTTACCCAGCTTTAACAATCAGCTGATGGTGGGCTTAGGTGGGTTGGGCCCAGCTCAAGGTGGCCCATTACCTTCAGAGGGGCCTGTTTGTGCAGCTGCATTCTTAGCTGCTTTGGCCAACACCCTGCTTTCCACCCCCCAATCCTGTTAAGAGTTCAGGTTGGCTCTAGGTGACTCTGGGAACAGGATGATAAGTTGGGGAAATGGGGCTATGGAGCAAGTAGTGGGGGCTACAGGACAGTACATCTGGTTCCACTCCTCTGGCTCTCACCACCTGAGAAACTACAGAGAGGAGGGCTCTCCAGAAATCAGAGAGTGCACTGCCCAGAGCACCATGTCCCCCGCGTCCTCTCACCCTCCTTTTCCTATCGCCCTGGGTGTTCCCCATCCTCGGTGAGGCTGCCGGCTGGCCGGGAGGTCACATGACCCTGGCAGTCTGGTCCTGAGGCTGCCTTTTTTCCCCCCTCTAATCAAATAAACAAAGACTCCAGTGTCTTGCATGTCCCTCTCCCCCTGCCTCCCATCCCCACGCCCTTGCCATGAGGTCACAGGCAGATGCTGCCAGGAAGCAGGGTGGCCTAGCTGGGCCTTGCTGCCCTGCTGGTCTCGGCCAGCTTGGCCTGTTCCTCTTTCCTGCTGCCTGTCTCCCCCTCCCACTTTTTTCCTGTCATTTTGTCCTCCCCCCTTTCCCAGGTCATGTAGGCCTATTCTGTGGCCAGTCCTGTTAGCTGTGCAACTCCTAGCAGCTCCTGTGGCCCTGGGGCTTCTTGGAAGCACTTGAGAAGGACCTGTGCAGCCTGTGGCTCTTTGGACACAGGGCCAGGGGTGGGGCAGGAGGAATAACTTCTTGGTATTCCAGTTGTACCCATTCTGGTCCCCCTTGCGGGATGCCTGACTCATAGAGCCAGGATAACAAGGTTCTTCAGGGTGGGACTGGGTCCGATTTAACCACCTATTCCGTCTCCCAGGGGATCCCTTTGGCTAGTGTGTAGGTCTTCCTAAGGCCTTCTCCCTCACAGAGGAGAAGAGAACAGAGGCTGACCCCCTGCCAACCCCCGAGCCTTTTTCACGTGGGCTGGCCGGTAGGGAAGGACTGCAGCTTGGGTTGGGCACAGTGGTTCTGATCTTGTCCCACTGAGGCCTTGAGTAGTGCACAGGCCTGTGCATTGTGGGTTGGTGGGACTAGAACACTTTTAGCTTGATTCCCAGGCCAGTGCTCTTTCTCTGCCATGCTCTTGCTCCATCTGTGGCTGAGTTCAAGTATATGCCTCTGCAGCTCTCCGGAATGCTAAATCCTGCACTATGCAGGCGCCCCACCATCTCTGGGCCTGCGAGGAGGAGGAGCAGTTGGGCTCCAAGGGGCTGGCCCTGGACCGCCTTTCTGATAGCCCCTGTCACAGGGTTGGGTGGGCCTTTGCAGAGCCTGGATGTAGCCACTGTCCCTCCTTGAGCCCCCTGCAGCCCTGATGGCTGGGCTAAGAGGCAGTTGCCAAGGTGCCCTGGGGTTTCTGACTTAACTGCAGATCTGCTGCCAGGATCGAATTTACCCTGGTCATGCAAATGAGCATTTGGCTGTGCCTGGCATGGGAAGGTGGGTGGGACCCAGGGCCCTGCATGAGAAGGAGGTGGCAGCCAGGAGGAAGTTATATAACGAGGATGCTGCGGGGGCCAGGCGAACTGTGGTGTTACATAACTTAGAGGGTGGCGGGAGGGAAGGCGCTATCTAACACCAGGGTGGGGGATGGGCAGGCTGGCAGCCTTCCCGACCAAGAACTAGGGCATCTTGAGGTCAGAGTGGGCAGTGGCCCAAAAACGGGGCAAGGGAAGGAACTGTGGGTCAGTTCATTCATTTATTGGCTCATTCATTCAGTAACTGTTTACTGAATACCTACTGTGTGCAGGGCCCTGGCTTTAGTCATGTTTAATCCTCTCAGCATTGCTTTGGGGCAGGCATGACCCCTTTATCCAGATTAGGAAACTGGGACTGTTTTGTCAGAAGGCAGGCAGTGGTGATAACTCCTGTTACTGAGCACTCACTCTGGTGGAGCTCCAGATTCAATACCTGAGATACCCAGTTGATCTTTACAGCTCCATGAGGCAGGTTGTGGCGGTCTTGACCTTTTATAGATGAGGGAACTGAGGCTTAAGGTCAGCCAGCTGTAGGTGGTGTTCTGTCCAATTCAGAGGCCCTAGTGTGCAAAGTGGCCCCTTAGTGTGTGTGGCTTTGCTACTTTAATATTTCCTGTCTGACCTTGGAGCCAGACAGGGAGGGGGCTCTCTGAGCTGCCCTCTGATGCTTCTTTTTTCCCAAGATTTAAATTTTTTTTTTAAGTAATCTCTACACCAATGTGGGGCTCAAACTCCCAACCCTGAGGGACGCCTGGTGGCTCAGGCAGTTAGGCGTTTGCCTTTGGCTCAGGTCATAATCCCAGGGTCCTGGGATTGAGTTCTATATCCGGCTCCTTGCTTAGCAGGGAGCCTGCTTCTCTCTCTGCCTGCCCCTCCCTCTGCTTGTGCACACACACACACTCTCTCTCAAATAAATAAAATCCTAAAATAAATAAATAAATAAAATCCTAAAAAAAAAACAACCACCACCACCAACACCTCACAACCCTGAGATCAAGAGCCTCATGCTCCACTAACTGAGCCAGCCAGGTGTCTCTCTGATTCTAATGTATGAGCTTAGAGCTCCTGCCTGAGATGAAAAGGGACCCCTGGGGTGGGGTGGGGTGGACTCAGGAGACATGGGATTACTTTAGGTCACCTTGGCCAAGTCCCATCCCATCTGTAAGCCTCTGTTTCCTTATCTGTACAATGAGGGGGTTGGAATTGAACCCCGGTGCCCCTTCTCTTGTATAATCTATGATTTAAGGGCAGAAAGGAGACCCTAGGACTTTTTTCACTTGGCCAGGGCTGAATTGGGGGGCCTCTGGGGAGCTGCATGTGGCCCTGGTTCCAGGGGGCCTTCACTAATGGACACCCTTCATACCTGTCACCTCTGTCACTATACTCAACCTGGTGTGGAGGAACATCAGGACAATTCCTACTTTATGGAAAAAACAGACAGCTGGTCTGGGGAACTTAAATGGAGTAAGACCTGATGTTGGCTCTTTCCACAGGGCAAGGTGGATTCCAATCCAGATCTCTGACAGCATCATGCTGAGAACGAGCCCCTTCTCTGCTGGATCTGTGCCCCACCCCCAAAGCCCCATGTCAGACCTGTTATGGGGGTCATTTCAGTTTGCTCCTGGCCAGCTGTGCCAGGGCAGACTTTGGGATCTGGGATGGGAGGCTTCCTTAAGACCCCAAATATAAATTCTGTTAAACGTCTGCCATCCACTCCATCCATGCTCCCTGCAGGTCAGCGACATCAAATTTCAAGCAACCAGTGGGGAGGAGAAGGAATCCTGGATCAAAGCCCTCAATGAAGGGATCAACCGAGGCAAGAACAAGGCTTTTGATGAGGTGCGATACGGTCCTGTGGATGACTCTATGTCCACTTTCCCACCATGTGTGATCTCAGAGAGGATTCTGCCTGCCCCACCTCAGACAACCTCTTGATTATGTCATTGCTGCAAACACTGGACATCCGCTATTGTTACCTCACTTAATACTCATAACACCTCTCAGAGTAGTGTACCCATTTTAAGGGTGAAGAAACTGAGGTGTCAACAAATTAGGTAATTTGTTTTAAATTAAAAAGTGAGTAACTGATAGAGTAGAATTTAACTAGTGGCAGCCCTGCAGCCTTTCCAACCCAGCCTTAGCTGAAAACAGCTGGTGGGTCCAGCCCAGAGAGGTCTTGGGGATGCTGAGCTGAGAGCTTTCAGTCAAGTCTAGGCCAGGCTGGCTCTGGCCTTGGGCTTCCCCCTCTGTCGGCAATGACCAGCCAGCCCCCCGTACTGTAGTGTGATCTGTGGCAACAGTGGCTATGATCAGGCTTTCAGTAGGCAGGGTATCCCACGGGCCCAGATCTCCTAGGGAGGATTTGCCTTTGACATCATGGATTCACAGCTATTTGGGTTAAAATGGACCTGGGGGCCACCTAATCTGAGCCCTTGGATTACAGAAGACTAAGACCTGAGGGAAGGAATCTTCCCAGGCAAGTCCCTCTTAACACCTAGGTCTCCTGATTCACAGCCATGACTCCTATGCCATGTTTTATGAGACTCCCTTATGCTCAGCTCTTTACTAGCTGGAGAAAATATCCCCTTTCCGTGGGTGAGGGGTGATGGGACATACAGATGTTGGGGGCCACTGAAACAGCTGTCAGCCCACAGACTTGGAGCAGTCAGGAACAGACTGTTGAACTTCGCCCCCGCCCCCCACCCAGGGTGGGTCTGACTTTGAGCCTGGCTTAAGGGTTAAAGAATCTTAGCCACATTCCCCATCAAGGACAAGCTGCACCGGGGTTTAGCTTCTGGATTTCCTATGCAAATCTTACTTACTCTGGCTTCCCAACTATTCCTGACTATCTTTCCTTACCATCAGAGAGGATATGCTATCCTCTAGACACCCTGGCCCAAAGGGGCAGAGGCCCTGCTCTTTCCTGGGCTTTTTGCTTTTCCAAGGACCTGGGAGAGTGACTGGGACCATTTTCTGGAAGCCAGGCACCAGGGATCACAGGCCTTCTCCCCACTCCCCCAGCTGAGCACAACAGCAGCCTCAGGGCTGCTTGTATGTATTGCAGTAAACTGAAGGGCAAGGGCTGGTAGCCCAGTTCCGGGCAGGAAGACTGAGGCAGAGAGGAAGAGACTCCGACTGCTGAGAGATGACAAAGGCAGTGTAGCAACAGGAAGAAAAGCAAAGTCCAGACACAGGGAAATGCCTCAAAGAGAGGGCCAGTGGTGGGGCCCTGCCCTCTAAAGGGAAGATGATGGTGTAGACCCTGCCTCTGAGATGGGCCTGGGCATTTCTTCCTCTCCCTGCCGGGCACTGACCTTATTCCTTCTTCTCAGGTGAAAGTGGACAAGAGCTGTGCCCTGGAGCACGTGACACGGGACCGGGTGCGTGGGGGCCAGCGGCGCCGGCCACCTACAAGAGTCCACCTAAAGGAGGTAAGACTTTGCCCCCAGCTTAGGTCGGAGATCAGTTGAGCTGGGGATCCCAGCTCCTTAAGGTGGCAGCCAAGCTCGGGCCACTTTTTTACCTGAGGACTCTTGGAGTTGGGGCTTCCTGAGTGGTATGTAGGGTGTCTGTGTGTAGAAGCTCGTGTGTTATATGTGCTTGGGGAGGAGAGATGCCTGCTTTGCTTGTTGAGTCTACACACTGGCCTTATTCAGAGTCAGTACCTGAGGTAAACTGAGATCCTGAGGCTAGGACCTGCCTCTCAGAGTTCAGCTTCCACCTAGAGAAAAGACCTGCCTGCAGACTGCTCCAAGCAGAGTTGTGTCTGACTTCTGTACAGAGGAGGGCTCTGAGAGACGGGAGGGCTCTCCGAGCAGGAGAGACCATGGAGGGCCCACTGGCACTTGAGCCAACCCTTGGAGGATAGGAAGGGTTTCAGCTGGCAGACTTGATGTGAGGGAGCCCCCTGGCCAAGGGAATGACCTGAGCTGAGGTGGTAGAGTTTGGGGTATACTGAGTTCTTCTGATGGGTTGATGAGTCTGGGAAGGTGGGTTGAGGGTAGGAAATTGTAGAGGCCTTGAATGCTGGAACTGGGAATAGAATGCACAGGAGGATACATTCCAGAGATCAGTTGAGGCCCAGGGTGCAGTGGGTTGGGTTGAGGGAGGAAAAGGCAAGGAGCCAAGAAAAGGGAGGAGGTGGGCCCTCCGGACCCCAGGAGGGGATGAAAAGAGAGGCCATAATGGGAGAGACACTGGGAAGCAGGAGCCATCTGGGCTTGCCACTGAATACAGGGTTAGGGGAGGCAGACCAGACAGAGGGGAGGGTGGTCCAGAGGTGGACCCAAGCCTGCCAACTGGGTGAATGGAGGCCCTGGGAATAGAGAATCTGGGAGAAGTTATAGGCAGGGTGAGGGTTGTGTTGCTGATGGGGGTGGATGTTAGGGGGAAAGATTTTGGAGGCCAGGAAAAAACCTCAGCAAATGCTACATTTGGGGAGTGGGACCAGGCAGTAGATAGCCAAGGAAGAGGAAGCCGGAGAGGCAAATGGCAGTCCATAGAGAAAGAAGGGCACAGGACATGGGGGTTATCAGCCAGGTTGGCAGCCACAAATCACAAAGGCAGGACTGGGGAAAGGGGCAGGTGGTGACATTTACTGCATAAATTTTCTCAGAAGAGGAGTTGGCTTAGGTTTGTCAAGGGGAACAGGGCTGGGGGTGCCAGAGGGAAGGGGACCATGGTAGGGAGGAGAGAGAAGGGAAGGGGCCAAGGTCATTGGAGAGTTTGTTTCTGAAATGAGACAGCCTGTTCATGCCTGTCAGCGGAGGGAATAAAGCCTGCAGGAGGAAAGACTGACATAGCCAGAGAGAAAGGAAATGCCTGAGGGGGTGGGCTAGGTGTTAGGGGAGGGCTGGCCTTGGAGGGAGAGACCCTCTGAGAAGAATTCAGGGAGAGACTCATGTCCCAGTGACTAAGCGAGCATATGTGTTGGCCAGATCACCTGTGTGCATAGTAAAAGAGAGTGGGGGTCCCAGCCAAGACCCCCACCACGAGGGACCCTGGGAGAGGCCTCTTGCCCAGCCCTGCTCCAGGGCCTCTGAGGCTCCCTGGTAGGGTCTCCATCACCGGGGGGCTGCTGGGTGTCCCTGTGGGTCCCTGGGGTAAGGTGAGGGGGCAGCTGCTTCCTTGGTGCAGCTGTCCTCCTGTGGCGGTCAACTGTGGTTTGGGACCACATCTGACAGCATGAGGAGAGTAGGCACTGGCTGCAGAAATCTGGGCTGGAGGGCTGGCTGTGAGGCTGGCAGATCAGAGAGCAGTCTCCAGGGAGGGGAAGCAGAAATGAGTGGGCTCGAGACAACTCAGACCATGTTTGAGTCCTGGTCGCATCGCCCCGCTGAGTGAATGGTTGCACAGACGGGATCCTCCCAAGGCCAGACAGCCAGAAAGAGATCAGAAACAGAGCTGGAACCATGTCCCCTGCTGCCCAGGCCAATACAGTTGCCACTGTAAAGCAGTCTCTTTCACAGGCTGGGGCACCAAGAGGACTAGGCTCTGACTTCCTGGCTTGTGATTCCAAAACAGGGAGTTCTGTGCAAGTGAGGGAGAGGAGAGGATTCATCGAGACTCAATTTAGCTTCTAATCATGTGGCCTTGGAAGCAGAGAGTGGGGGCTGGGGACTTGGGCAGCCTGGATGGGAGGGCTTGAGTACCCTTATGGGTGGACACATCTGACCCAAATGCCAGTTACCCAAGATGACACCCATATACTGTCCCCTACCAGGTGGCCAACGCAGCTTCTGATGGGCTTTTGCGCCTGGACCTTGAAGTTCCAGATAGTGGGCCACCGGTGTTTGCCCCCAGCAATGATGTCAGTGCAGCCCAGCCCCGGGAGATACTCAAGCCTCCTATGCCTCCTACCAAGCCTTCCCCAGCACCTGAAACGACCAGCCTTGGTGACAGCATGGAGACCCCTGCTGGGGAGGGAGCCCCATCCCCTGTCTCAGCAAGCTCTGAGTCCCACCCTGGGAGCCAAGAGGACTCAGAGACTCCAGAGCAGGACAGTGGCTCTGAGCAGCCCCCCAACAGGGTTCTGCCTGACAAACTGAAAGTGAGCTGGGAGAACACCAACCCCAAGGATCCCCCTGACTTTGAGAGTACAGAAATCCAGGTTCCCGGCTCTGAGACTCCTGAATCTGTGCCCAAGGAGGGTGGGAAGCCCCCTACACCCCCACCCAAGATCTTATCAGAGAAACTGAGAGCCTCCATGGGTAGGATGGAGGCTTCTGGGCCAGCCCAGAGTCCTGAGGCCTCTGAGACCTCTGCCCCAGACCCAGCAGAGATTTCAGTGAATGGCATGGATGACAGTCCCAAGCCCATCAAGCCACCCCAGGCCTCAGGCATCTCAGAAACGACACCAGAGGATGCAACAACACCCACAGCACTGCCCCGCTGGGACACGCCACCTCATTTCCATACCCGCTGTTCTTCCTTGGGGGACCTCCTTGGGGAAGGCCTGCGGCGCCCACGGCAGCCTGGAGAACGGCTGTATCGGGCCCAGCTGGAGGTGAAGGTGGCCTCGGAACAGACAGAGAAGCTGCTGAACAAGGTGCTGGACAGTGAGCCGGCCCCCGTAAGTGCTGAGACATTGCTCAGCCAGGCTGTGGAGCAGCTGAGGCAGGCCACCCAAGTCCTGCAGGAAATCAGAGATCTGGAAGAGCTGAGCCAGGAAGCACCTGGGCTACAGGAGAAGCGGAAGGAGCTGGTGACCATCTACAGGAGAAGTGCACCCTAGGGCCTGCTGGGCCAGGGCACGGTCCCTCCTAGTCTGCACAGTCCATCACTGCCCAACCCTGCCAAAAAACATGCTTCTGCTCAGGCTGCAGAAGGGCCATTAGGCATGTTGGGGGCATGGCCAGGACCTGCAGATTCCTGGCATCCTTCCCACCCTGCTCTGGCCAGTGGAGCCAGGCGCCACCCAGGGCCACTATCTGGCCCAGCCTCTAGGCTCTGGGCTTGGGCCGGGAGCACACACTTGGTTGCTTGCATGGTTGTTCTGAACTGCCCCAGGGCTTTAGCATGGCACTTGGGGTTTCTGGGGGTGACATCATCTCTGCTTCCCACCCCCAGTAGTTTACATTCCTGACTTCTGAATAGAGCACAGCTGAGCCCCCCTGCAGCTCCCATGTGCACATGTTCCCGGGCAGAGAGCCTTCTGGCCGAGGCAGCTCCGAGCCATAAGCAACCCTCCCCACACACCTACTAGAAGTAGCTGCCAAGGCCTTGCGTCCAGGCTCGAGGTTCTTCCCGAAGCTGAGTGAGACCTGGAATCCCGCTAGGGCCTGTGCCAGCAGGTGGGAGGCAGCTGTGTGAGAATGCTGGTGGATGTGTGGCTCCTTTCTGGGCTTGTTTCCCATTCTGCAGGCCTTCCCCTCTGGTGAGCTATGATTGGAGGATTCCAGGGTGGAGGACGAACTCAAGGGTCTCCTAGTCTAGTCTCTACCCCCGAACCAGCCTGTGTCCAGCCTTGCACATTCCTGTAGAGGTGAGCCCAAGAATGGCTCTGATGTCAACATCAGAAAATCCTGTATATACTTCATTATAAATCAACCTTCAGAAGAGAAGCCACCTCAACTTCCGTGCCTCCCCAGATGGGATTTATATCTGGGTCTCTGGTTCCACCTCAACCGAAACAGGTCCAATATCCCAATCATTTGTTTGAATGCTGATGGGGATAGTTGGGGCCTGAAATAATTTCCCTTTTCCCTGTTCCCCCCACCCCTCTGGCTCAGGCCCCAGATGGACTGCTCCTCCTGAACTTCCTTGTTTTACGGGCATTTTCTTCTGTCCCTTTCCTGGTCCATGCTTGCCTGGGCCTCTCTCTCTCTGTCCCACCTCCCTCCCCCAAAGCCCCCCACCACAGTTGTCCCTGGCTCTGGGGATCCATCCAGTCTCTGTGTAGGTGCAGAGCCCCCCGAGGGCCACAGCCGCTCTCCCTGGGGCCTGTGGGAGTGGGAGCAGCTTCTGACAGGTCTGCTCAGGGGGTTTCTGCATGTGCACTTTTATTTACTGAAAAAGGAGAAGGGAGGGTCATAGCTGCATGCCCCGGCCTTTCTGTCCACTGCCCCATCACCAGTCGTGCCCACTGAGACCTGCCAGTGCAGGTCAATGCCTTCTTTACTGTAATTCTACTTTGTTCTTGAGGATAATGGCCAGGGATCAAGAGGGGCAGATGTCTACTCTGCAGCCTGTGCTAGGCAGGGTGGAGGTGAACAGCAATGTCCTGACTCACGAGGCCCCACTGGTCTCCTCAAACTACACTCCATGGACAAAACTAGGTTCCCATGCCACATTCTGCCTATCCGTCTGCCTTCAGTAGGAGAGCAAGGATGTCATCATGTGCCCATGTCACATGGCCCCCTGCAGTCTTCTCTTGGGGAACAGCTTCCCCCCCACCAGCAGCCTGGGCTGGGGCTTTAGCCAAGTCACCTGTTTCCAGGGACTAGAGCCTTAGTTTCCTCCTCTGATAAGTGACCAGATTAAGCAAGTAGCTCTGGGGCCATCTCAGTGACCTAATGCCATTGGTTCCTATGGAGTCCCCAGGCCATGGTGGCCTGGGCCCCAAGGGGAAAGCTAGCTTCAATGGGAGGGGTAGAAGGATGGGGAATATACAGGGGCTGCCTTGCCTGCCTCCTTGAGGAGGATGGCATTCCATGTCTTCTGTCATGAAGCGCCTTTCTTGAAGTTTGGCAATAAATCCCTTTTTATGGAACTTCTCTGCTGCAAGCCTGTTTGTTAGTGTGGGGATGAGCTCTAGAGCTGGCCTCAAGGAAGCAGAGGGCAGGCGGGGGCTGGTCAGTGGCATCACCCGTCTTTTAAGTTTCATTCTAGGGCTCCCTTCCCATAGGCTGGGCCCCATCTTTGCTAAACTCAGCCAGGCCCTCCAATTTTACCCCCTCCCCACCCCCACCCACCCTGTTTCTATAGCTGGGAGCTAAGTGTCATTAAGAACCCTTTCGAATTTTTAGAGATTATTTGGAAATTATTTCAAACAAAATTTGCAAGAATAAGAACAGTACAAAGAAAACCCATGTGTTATCAGACCCATTGGTTTATCTTTTGAGTGCTTTCTGTCGTTAACATATATATTTTTTCTGAATCACTGAGGAATTCATTTTCATGGTCCCTTATCCCTAAATACTTCGGTGAGCATTTCCTAAGTATATTCCTTCATGTAACCATAATACAGTTATCAACTTGAGAAAATTTAACATTGGTGTACTTATTATTGATCTTATTCCAGTTTTGTCATTTGACCCAATAATCTCATTTATATTTCTCCTTCAGTGTAGGCTTAAGTATTACGTACATGTCTCTCTAGTCTCCTTTAATCTGAAATGTTTCCACAGCCTTTGTGGCTGTGATGTGGATACATTTGAAGAATACAGCCCTTCCTCCCCCTCCCCTTCTTTTAAAAAACGATTTATTTATTTATTTTAGAGAAAGGAGAGAGACTCTCAGGCAGACTCACCACTGAGCACAGAGCCCAATGGAGGGCTTGATCCCACTACCCCGACATCATGACCGGAGCCAAAAATCAAGAGTTGGGCACCCAACCGACTTACCACCCAGGAGCCCGCCCCCAGCTTTTTATTAGAACATCCCTCACTTGGGGTTTGTCACTGTGAGGTTTCCTCATAATTAGACTGAGGTTATGGATTCTCAGCAAGAAAACTGCAAAGGTGACAGTAGGTCCTTCTCAGGGCATCACATCTAGAGACATATGACCTTCATTCATCCCTTATTGGTGATGTCAATTTTGATCTCCTGGTCAAGGTGTCTGATTTTTCTATTGTATAGTTATTTTTTTCTCTTGCAGCTAATAAACAATCTGGGAGGTTTTTTAAGACCGCACGAATATGTTGCACTTCATCAAAATTTCCCTGTAGATTTAGTATTCATCGATGATTCTTGCCTGACAGGTGTTTCCTATGATGGTTCAAAATTATTCCAGTTGTTACTTGACCCTCAGAGCCTGTCCTGGTTAGGGGTGAGCCTAGGCCCTGCCCACTGCATCCCTAATAGACCCCTAATACAGCAGGATCCCAGGGCTTAACTGAGTGTTCTTTGGAAGCCCCTGGGCCAATGTACAGAGATCCAGTTCAAACTGCCAAGGTCCAAGTCCCACTTAGCCTCGAAGACCTCAATTTACTCACTTAGGAAAGGGAGATGTACGATGGCCCTAGTCCTGATGTGAAAAGGCACTGCTGTGCTCCCCAGCGGCTGGCTCCCTTCCTCCTGTGAGGGTTGCTGGACAGGGCTGGTGGCCAACATAACAGGAAGCACCTGATTCAGGGCCTATTGATTGGCAATGATCCTTGAATCCCGCCTGAATTCCCCTGCCACTGGCCTCTGTTGTCACAGTCATACTGAGTGAGTGGCCTATAGAGCTGGTGAATCACTACACCTTCACAGGTCCATTATCTGAGAAGGAACGAAGATAACGGAGAGGAAGCCCTTTACTGGTAAGGGTGTCCCCCAACCCTGGCCCAAGAATGAGTTCCCCTCTGGAAAGCCACCTTGGAGAGGGTGGCTGTGGGAAAGGTCTTAGTGGCCAGCCACATGGCTAAGGAAGGATATGGTGAGAACCTTCTGGTCTTGTGGGCTGGGGGCCTATGTGGAAGAGAGGAGGTTTGTTGTTTTTTTTTTTTGGACTACTGGCCTCATTATCTCAGTGGCCTGAAATGCTATAGATAGTTAGAAAATTCGGGGTTTTTACATACTACAAGGTGGCCGTATTCTTTTTTTTTAAGATTCTTATTAATTGGGGCGCCTGGGTGGCTCAGTGGGTTAAGCCGCTGCCTTCGGTTCAGGTCATGATCCCAGGGTCCTGGGATCGAGTCCTGCATCGGGCTCTCTGCTCGGCAGGGAGCCTGCTTCCCTCTCTCTCTCTCTGCCTGCCTCTCTGTCTACTTGTGATCTCTCTCTGTCAAATAAATAAATAAAACCTTAAAAAAAAGGATTCTTATTAATTTATTTGACAGAGATCACAAGTAGGCAGAGAGGCAGGCAGAAGGGGAAGCAGGCTCCCCACTAGGCAGAAAGCCCGATCTGGGGCTCGATCCCAGGACTCTGGGATCATGACCCGAGCTGAAGGCAGAGGTTTTAACCCACTGAGCCACCCAGGCGCCCCAAGGTGGCCATATTCTGACAAGACCCAGGACAGAGCGGGAGGGACTGTTGGGGGGATGGGTAGCATCTGGATTGTCCCTCCCTCTGCCCCCACCTGAGCCTGGGCCCTGGAAGATCTCTGTGTCTTTCTGAAGCCATTGCATTTTGTTCCACCTCTAAGTCTTGTCCTCCAACCTCTACTCTCGTGTCCCTGACATAAGACATGTCAGAGATAGGAGACTTGGCTGTCAGAAAAGGCCACATTCACTCACTCAAGTGGAGGTTTTTGTGTTGTTATGAGGAGGGTCTGGGGTGGGGGAAATATGAGGGGAGGTGGTAGAGAGATGATGGTGACCATTCCTCCCTGTTGTCATAATTTTATTAAAGAAACAAAAGTCCTGGAGGAAGTAGCAGGGTACAAGTAGAAAAAACCATGACTAGATTTGGAGGCAGATACATCTAGATTTAAGCCCCAGCCATGAATGAGTGACCTCAGGCAACCTGCCTCAGTTTTTCCTGTCTATAAAATGGGCCAATTCTCCCTTCTTCACAGGGTTGCTGTGGGACACTTTGTCCATGGCCTGCCTCATAGACAATGTTTAATAAACCCAGTGGCCTGGCCTCACAGGGCACATCCTATTTGGCAGGCCTACACTGACCTCCCATCATCACCACAATGGCCTCTTGAGGAAGATGTATTTATGGTCACTCCATTTACAAGTTAGTAAACTGAAGTTTAAAACAACTTGCCCAGGAGACCACAAGTTAGTGCCAGGACCTGGGATTTGATCCCCTGGGGTCCTGGCCTGAGGCCACCATGAGCTTCCTGCTTTTTCTCTGGAGAGTCTGACTTCAGATGGCTGCTGAGCCTAGGGAACTTCTGGGTGACTTGGGGCTTGGGGCATCCCCACCTTTGCTGGCACCTGGAAGATAACCCAGGCTGGCTAGGCTCTCCACCAGCCAGCCATGGCCCAAGGGAGAGGCTCAGGAGGCCCTGCCCTTATAAGGACAACAACTCAGCTATGATGAAACTTTTCTGCCTCCCAGCTGGGTGGGCGGAGGAAGGGAAATGACAGGCTCCAACAGCTACAGCTGAGCTTGGGCCTCTGCAGGAACTCGCCCGCAGCCTCCCCTCTCCCCTTCCTGTGTTGCGCTGTCAGGGGCTTTCCAGAGGGTCCCACTGGCTGGAGGTGGGGAGGAGGAGCCAGGGCCTGGGAGGCCACAGCCCCTGGCCCAGGGAAGCAAAGATGTGCAAACTGAGGCCAAGGGAGGGGTCAGGACCCTTGAAGGCCCTATAGGAAGCACACAGTCTTCAGACTGGTCAGGGCCATCTTAGGGCCTGGGAAAGGGCTGCAGCACAGCAAAATCCTATTCCCCTCCTCCCATAGCTGTGTTCTCGGGGTACTGTCCTCCCCAACAAAAATCACTAGCCATGCTATAGCTAAGCATGGAATCACAGGGTATCAGGATAGACAAGGATCTTGAGACCATCCAGTCCCTCCCACTGATTTTTGTGTTTTTTTAAGAATTTATTTATTTGACAGAGAGAGACGCAATGAGAGAGGGAACACAAGCAGGGGGAGTGGGAGAGGGAGAAGCAGACTTCCTGCTGAGCAAGGAGCCGATGTGGGGCTCCATCCCAGGACCCTGGGACCATGACCTGAGCCAAAGGCAGAGGCTTACAGGACTGAGCCGCCCAGGCGCCCCTCCTCCCACTGGTTTTAGAGAGGAGGAAGTAACAGCTCAGTGGGAGGACTTGAACAGGCCCATAGGTTGTGTTAAAATGTGTATGTGTGTGTGTGTGTGTGTGTGTGTATACATATATATGTACATGTGTGTATATCACATATTTAAATTGGGAGGCGGGGCTTTCCCTTGGTTTCCTATTAAAAGCTTCTTTTTTAAGAAATCTCAACGTTAGCTGAATAAAAGGACAAAGGACTTGTTCTACACCCAGATCTGGTTAGCTGTGGGGACTGGTGCTTCCCTGGAGACCCCAGCTGGGGCTGGCAGTGGGGTGAAGCCCCAGGCCAACAGAGAACCAAGTATGGCAGCCGTGAAATCATCTCTGACACTGCTGAGCACAATTAGTGTGACCTGAAGCAGCTGCTCAGCCTCTCTGATCTGTCTCGTCTCTCTCAGCAGGGTGATTTTGAGGATAAAACTAGAGAAGTTATATAAAGCTCAGGGCCTGGCACATAGTAGGGTCTTAGTAAATGGGTAACAATATTGTATGTTGGGCACCTACTTTATATTGGGAGCTGTGTATTCCAAGAAAATGGGATCCTTCCCAGGTTGCTTGCTCACTGCCAGTTAGGGGAGGCAGACAGACAGACCTCCCTCCCCATGGTGATATCACAGTGGGATAAGCTGTGTTAGATGGGCACATTCTGCAGCAGCACAGAACAGGGCTCAACAGGCTTCTCTTGCTGAGGGAATCAGACAAGGCCTCATGGAGGAGGGGACTTTCGTCTGCACCTTGAAGTAAGAGTAATACGAAACAGAGGAACTGGGGAGGGCATTTGAGACACATGGAACAGCAGGCTACTGGAGCTAAAGCAAATTCTTTGTGTAGCATCCTGTAGGAGGAGGTGCTAAAGGAGGGGTGGAAGCCCGGGAGATGGGGGTGGGCAGAAGGCAGAAGGTTGTGATGTTCACCGGGAAAGGTTGGACTCCTGTCCTAGAGACCAAGGGAAGTCATAGGTGGGTTTTGAAGAGGGCAGACACAGGCTGTGGGTTAGAGACTGGAGGCAGGGAGACCAATTAGGAGGCAGCAATGGACAAGGGGTGAGGGCTTGAGCCAGGACAGCAACACAGGAGGTAGGGAGAGGAGTAGAATCCTTCTAGGAGGTAGAATGGGGGGTTTAGGGTCTCATGGATGTGGGAGGACTGGAGTGGGAGGGAGGGAAATCAATGACTTACAGGTACCCATTCCTGAGACGGGGAGCATAGTGGGGAGAAGCAGGTTGGGGAGAGGATGGCAATTGTGTGAGGGGTCCAATGAACTACCAGAACTGAGTTGGAGCAAATCTGAAGATCATGGGCATCTAGACAGTGGGTGATTGAAGCCACAACTATGGCAGAGTTATATCTTAGATGTTGTAGGATTAGATTTGAGCGTGACCTACAAGAGGCCATGGTGTCAGGAGAGTTCATCAGAGGCCAAAATCAGCCCTGGGGGAGTTAGGCCAAGATAACAGGGACAGTAGTTTTCTCTCATGTAAGTCAAGTCCAGCAGCAGAGTCTATCCCTAGTACAGGAGCTCTAAGGTCACTAGGTCACTTAGGACCTCTTACTGTTCTGCCATCTTATCACTTGACTCCTACTTCATGACCTGCCAGCAACTTGGCTCCTGTCACATTACTTGGATTCTAACTGCTGGGAAGGGAGACAGAGTCATAAGGACACACACCTTCCCTTCAAAGATACTTTCCGGAAGTTGCACTTCTGCCCACCTCTCACTGGCCAGATTTTAGTCAAATGGTCACACCTAGCTGCAAGGATGATCCTCCAGTTTCTTGGTCTTTCTTCTTGGTGACCACGTGCCAACTGGAAATCAGGAGTTTTATTACCAAAGAAAAAGTGAAGAATGGATCTCTAGAGCAGCGTTCCTCAGTGGGGGGCCATGCTGCCCTCCGGGGGACATGTGGCAACAACTGGAGGTGTTTTTGTCCCAACTGGGAGTGTGGAGGCCAGAAATGCTGCTAAATGTCCCACAGTGCATAGGACAACCTCCACACATTTGGTCCAAGATGTCAGTGGTGCTGATCTTGAGAAGCCCTGACCTACATGGACAATTTCTAGTCTCACTGCTGTAACCAGGACAGCACAAAGAGGGAGGGGACAAGTCGCTTGTGGCCACGCAAGACACCTGTCCCTGGCAGGCCACAATATCAGAGGAGTTGCGCAGCTCAGAGGTAGGTCTCTGGGGGTTTGTTACATTTTCCCCAGCTTGGAGGGTCTCCTGCCCTCACATAAAAGCAAAGAAGCTTGGTTTTTTTTGTGCCTCTTTGTTTCATTCATTTCTTTATATTGGGCTCAGAAGTGCAGAGTCCCAGACTGGACTCTGAGGGAAGGGGCTCATTTAACACATGGGCATTTCTTTGCTCATCAGCCACCAACTTGGCTGCTAGTGGGAGAAAAAGCTCCATAGTCTGGGCCACCATGGCCAGGCTCTAGTTCAGTCCCTTACAGTGTGACACAGTTAGGACCCTTCTTCCAGCCTCTTGGCCACAAGCCAGGGCTGGGTGGTCAAGAAGAGGTCCCTGGCCCTGAATCCACAGAGATACCAGGGCAGCTTTTCTGGCTTTGCCCATAGCACTGGGCTGGGCCTTTCTGTTCTTCTTCCCTCCCCCGCAGACTTCCAACCAAGTCAGCGTTTCTGGGCTCCTCCCACCTCCATTTCCTTCCCAGCCTGTGGCCTTGGGCCTGAAGGGAAGCAGACCTGCCCCAGCTGGGGCCAATGCCAGGCCATGCTGAGGCTGAGGCCTGTGGGTCCCCAAAGTCCCTGGGATGTGGTATGGCTGAGATAGTGCCTATCAGTGGGATGGGGGGGGATGTTGGTATGTGAACAGCTCTGTCTCTGAGGAGGGCTATGGGAAAGAATAGCCCCCAAACCAGTCTGAACTGTTTGGGGTCCTTACTAAAGGTGAGCAAAGGTCTCCCCAGGCCAAACAGCCCCCTAGTCTTGTCTGGCTACAAAAGGCTCCCCGAAAGGAATTGGTCTGAGAATGGCCCACTCGACCTGGACTAGGATCAGTCCCTACAGTGGATCTGGGAGGCAGAGTCTCCGCAAGCTCAGGAAGGGTTAAACTGCCACCTTCCAACCTGTTTTCTAGAGGCCCAGAGGGACTCTAGAGGTTTTCAGCATTTTCAAATGTCTGAGTTTTTCAGCAGGACTCGTTCTGGATTTGAATGGTGGCACAAACCTTCTGCCCTGTGACCTCTGACAAGTTGCCTGACTTCTCAGCTCCTCAGTTTCCTCATCTGTTCAATGAGGAGAATAACACCCAGCTGAGGGTTGTGAGGATTCATCTGGAGAGTGCCTGGCCCACAGGGGGCACTCAGGAAATGCCAGCTGCTCTTCTCATCATCGTATCATCACACAGTCTTTCAGGAAAGCCTCACTTCTCCTCATCAGAAAGTCCTTCCCCGAGCCGCCACTCTAATTCTTAGCACAGAGTCTGCATTGGGAGTGACCACAGGAACCTGCATTTTACAGATGGAGGGACCAGGGAAGAGACTTGCCCAAGGTCACACACGAACAACATTCTTCTCCAGCTCTTCCAGGGCTCTCGTGCTGCTCAGGAAACGGGCCCAGTCTTCTCATGTGCACCCTTGTTGGCAAGAGCCCCAGCCACCAAAAGGCTGTTTTCCATCTGTCCAGTTCAGTGTTGATGGCTGCAATCAGGAAATGGGGTGATGGGATGTCCTTTCCGACATCCTCCTGCGGGGCAACCTCACAGGGCTAGGCTTCCTGAGGCATAGCTGTGGCAGCAGCTGCAGGAGCTGGCATCACCTCTAGCAATCAGTTTTAAAAAGTCAAGTACTGAGAACGGGGTGAGAAGGGAGGAGAGCTGGGGCAGATGTAAGGAGACGAACCTTTTTTTCCTGGCAGACAATGAATAGAGTTACTCTAGGGTAGATACATCAAGAAACAGAGACATTAAACATACTCTCTGCAGTCAGGGAGAGAATTCACAAAAAGTAAAAATCACTGACTACTACAGTGTTGCCTCTGGGCAGTGGATCTGAATGTGGGAGAATTTAACTTTCCGTTTGACACTTTTCAGTACTATTTGAATTGTTATCGTATTATTATTTGCCATATGTGTATGTTATGCCTGTTAATAAAATAGTTCATGCCGAGCTCAGAAGCAGGCAGGGGCTACTTGGGCAAAGAGGCAGTGTGGCTCTTTTTTGTCTCTAGACTCCTTGGGTGTGAGTCCCTTGGGAAGCCCTTGGCCAGGCTGAGCGGGAATTCTCTGTCAGTCAGACTTCAGCTGGGTCCTCCCTCCCTGACCCCTCAAAATCAGTTAGAATTGCTCTAGAACTGTTCAACCTAGAAAATTCAGTTATCCATAGGGAAAAGGAAAACTCCTACCTCACACCACATACTCCAGTTTGGAGCAATAGATCAAGAACTTCAAAGCCAAACATGAAAACCTTTAGAAAAAAATATGGTATCTTTCTGCTATCTCACTTTGTTACAGTGAAGAGCTTCTCATCAAAAGACACTTTGAGTAAAGTGAAAAGAGAAACTGGGAGAAGAGAAATTATTTTATATAACCAAAGGATTAGTATTAAGAATATATAGGAAGGGGCACCTGGGTGGTTCAGTCAGTTAAGCCTCTGGCTCTTGATTTCGGCTCAGGTCATGATCTCAAGGTTGTGGGATCGAGCCCTGTGTCAGAGATTCTTTCTCTCTCTCCCTCTCCCTCTACCCCTCCTTCTGCTCACACACTCTCTCTCTCAAAATAAATAAATAAATAAATAAATAAATAAATGTTTTTTTAAAAAACAGTATATAGGAAAAAATGGAGAACTCCTACAAATCAGTTAAACAAAAAGATAAACAATACAAGAGAAAAATGAGCAGAGGATATGAATAGGCATTTGACCAAAGGGAAAATGTGTATGGCTAATAAGCATATGAAGGCATACCCAACTGCATTAGCATTCAGAGAAGTGCAAACAAGCACCATAATGAATACCATTTTATATCCATTTGGCTGGCAAAAATTTCAGTTTGACAATACAGAGGTAGAAGGGGATATGGACCCTTCTAACCTCCAGAGAATCAGATGTCTTTAAAAATAGCAAAGAGGGGGGGCACCTGGGTGGCTCAGTGGGTTAAAGCCTCTGCCTTCGGCTCAGGTCATGATCCCAGGGTCCTGGGATCGAGTCCCGCATCGGGCTCCTTGCTCGGCAGGGAGCCTGCTTCTCTTGCTGCCTTTGCCTGCCTCTCTGCCTGCTTGTGTGTACTCTCTCTATCTCTGGCAAATAAATAAAATATTTTAAAAAATAATAAAAATAAAAATAAAAATAGCAAAGAGCCCATACAGACATGAATGAATTAAAGTATCTTTACCTTAAACTTGGCTTTGGACATTTCAATTTTCTTGTTAGGGAATACTTTTGTATTATCCTGAGTGTCATTCGATAGGCTGTATACATTGGAACTCATAAGTAAGAAAGAAAGCCGTACTTTCCCTTCCCTTCTGAAATATCATGGGACCGTGCTTAAATAATTATTCAATATTCAACCTAGAAAATTCAATTACCATCTTATATCATATTATATATTATAACATCTCTTAGGCAGTTATTGCACATGCAAATGGCACGACCCCCTTAGAAAACAAATTTGACGTTTCTTATCAAGCTGAATATACATCTACCCAGCAGTAGATTGAATTATTCTTCCCATTTTACAGAAGAAACCCAGGCACAGAATGGTTAAGTGCTCTGCCCAAGGATATAGCTAGTCAGCAACAGAGCTGGGGTTTGAATCAGACTGGCCCCAAAGCAGGAGAAAGGGCACTGATGGAGCGGTCCCAGACATGGGAGCTACTGCTGGCTGGGCGTGAGGTTTTCTATGACCCCAGAGGGGAACACTAAATGAAATCTCTGAAAACAACACTAATGTAGACACGCGATCCTGGCCTCCCAGGGAGCAAGGGGCTTTCCTTGGCGTCTGGCCTGGCTGCAGTGTGAGTTCTGGAATAATCACAGGTGCACCGCCCTCCCAGCCTCCATGCGGCCTGTGTGCACAGTGAATGTCAGCGTAAGATGAAAAAGTGCTGCTCGATCTCTCATAGGAACCCACCCGACGGGGAGATAGACACGTGGGAGGCCCAGACAAGTGCTGTGCTGGGTGGGCGGCATTGAGGCTGCGGACACTGGGAGGCTGGGCGGGTGGGCACCTTTCCCTGCAACCCGGCTGTCTTGTGAACCCATGAATGCTCCGCTAATTCTGCTGACTTGGGGATTATCACGGGCCTTGTACAGACAGGAAATGCAAGCCCAGAGATGACCACAGGCACACAGTTTGGGTGTGGTTTAGCATGGTTGGGGATCCAGGCCTTCTGCGGCTAAACCCCTGCAAGATTCCCTAGCAAGTCACACTCCAGGCCCCCACGCCAATGAACGGTTTGAAAATGCCTTCCTGGGGCTCCTGCGTGGCTCAGTGGGTTTAGCCTCTGCCTTCGGCTCAGATCATAATCTCAGAGTCCTGAGATAGAGCCCTGAGTCAGGCTCTCTGCTCAGCAGGGAGCATGCTTGCCCCTCTCTCTACCTGACTTTCTGCCTACTTGTGATCTCCCTCTCAAATAAATAAATAAAATCTTAAAAAAAAAAAAGAAAAAAAAAAAAAGCCTTTCTGTGAGCCACATGGGCCTGCACTTCCCAGCTTTCCTCCTCAGAAACAGATGTTTTATCCTTCCTTCACTTCTCCCCTTAACAATGGTTGAGACAAACTGGATGAATCACATCTAAAGCAGAAGCAAGTCTGTATCAACCCAACACCTACTCTGTCCATTTCCTTTCTTGGGTTGGGGGGTGGGGATCATTCTGTGGGAGTTGGCAAACTCCTACCCATATTCCAGACCAGACTGTGCCTACAAGGGCCTTTGCGGAGATATGATTTCCACGCAAGGTAGGAAGGTGTCGCAGGGCCCTCTGGTTAGATGGCTCTCTCCACCAAACACTCCCACTAAAGCCATTCCATTGTGTTGTTCCAGAAAGACTTTGCCGATGGAACTTGTCAGCCATGGGTCCTCTATTATAGCTATGAAAGTGCTTTACAGTTTATAAGTGATTTCTCATCTAAAAATGTTTTTGATTCTCATAACAGCTATGAATTTAAACACGGACAACCACTTAAACTTGTCCATGCAGTAGATGAGGACATTGAATAAGGCTCAGAGAGGCAGGGGATTTTGTAGCTAATCAGCACCAACACTTGAATACGGATCTTTTTTTTTTTTTTTAATATAAATCTTTAATTCCAAATTCTATGTACCTCACCTAACTGGGAGCTGTCCTGGACAGCAGAGGCTGAAGGGACACAAAACAACTGTTTTTTTATTTTGTTTTGTTTTGTTTGTTTTTCTGTTGTTTGAACAGATGGATTTTGATTAGAAAGCAGAAAGGAAAGGATGAGGGGGACATGTTCTGGAGCAGGGGAAGACGGTGGCAGACCTAGGCCACACAGATGGGCACAAGTCCACCACAGCACTGACAATTTGGGCAGGGGGAAGGGTGGCCTGGCAATGGGCAGGAGGCAGTACAGGAGGTATGGGGGGATGAGCTCTGGGGAGTCAGAGCCTGAGCTCTGGCTGGGCCGATTCCTGAGGCCGGAGGAGCTGGAGTGGACCTCTCCTCTAGCTTCTGTTTGTTCCCCAGGCTCTGCAGGTCTCCTAACTCACCGCCCATCTCTGTGGCCTGATTTCCAGCCAAGTGTCTTGTGAGCCTGTCAGTGCTGACCTAGTCACGCTGGCTCGTGACTGTGCTCCTCCTGCACACGAATGAGTCAAGAGGGGAAACAGGCGCCTAAGAGCTTCCGGGGGATTCCCATGATGCAGACTGCTCTGGGCCCTGGGTGCAGAAGGCCTGAGGGACCTCAGAGTGCCTGGGAAGCCAGAGCTTCCCCAGGGTTGAAGGCCGGTCAAAATAACCCCAGACCTAATTTGGTTCCTCTCCTGCTGAGTGGCATTAAAAAGAGCAGGGGCACAAAAGTCATGCGGGTGGAGGAAGACCTGGCTCAGGGCTGAGCCCTCTGCAGGCATCTGGGGCACAGCGTCTCTATGCAGCCTAGCGAGCTTCGCCTTCTACGCCAGCAAACAGAGGCTGCACTTTCCCCTGAAGAATGCTGAGTAGAGTAACCACAGCCCCAGAAGACCCTCCTTTACTGAGACCTACTACCTGTGAGGCACTTTATTTGCAAATTTAATCAGGTTTTAAAAATTACATTAGATGCAATTACATATACATGCTATAAAATACAAGACAGAATTAGACCAGGAGTTCTTAATCTGAGGTCTGTGGGATTCCCCAAAGATCTAAGAAGAGAATTCAAGGAATCTAAAAATCTAGAAGAGAAAAAAATACATCTTTATTTTCACTGACCTCTACCTGAATTTTTTTCTCTTCAGTGATGTGGTAACAAACCACAGCCATATAGGGAGGACCTGTGATGGTGTCACTGATAGAGTTACAGATATTTTCAAATCACCGTTACAGCTTTTTCAGATATTTCAAAATATGGTTTACGTTCATCACTATTTCAAAATTACAATAGTTATTAGACCTATTGCTAGATCTTGATATTTCATGCCTCAAATAGGAAGCACCATTACTACATCAAAAAAAATTGAGGGGGGGGCGCTTGGGTGGCTCAGTCATTAGGTAGGTGTCTGCCTTTGGCTTGGGTCCTGATCCCAGGGTGCCAGGATCAAGCCCCATGTTAGGTTCCAAGACTGATCTCCCTTTTCCACTCCCCCTGCTTGTGTTCCCAGTCTCTCTCTCTCTCTCTCTGTCAAACAAATAAATAATATATTTATTTAATAAAAGAAAAAAATTATTTTTGTTAAACATATTTTAATTTCATTGGTTTCCTTTATAAGCCTATGTTATTTTATTGTGTACATTTAACATTATTCTGAAATGGGGTCTATAGGCTTCACCAGATGACAAAGCAGGCTATGGCATATACACAAAGGTGAAGAGCCCCTGACCTAGAGGAGACACCCCCATTTAAAAACTAGATCCTGGGGTGCCTGGGTGGCTCAGTCGATTAAGTGTCTGCCTTCGGCTGGGGTCATGATCCTGGTGTCCTGGGACTGAGTCCCTCATCAGGCTCCCTGCTCAGCACAGAGTCTGCTTCTCCCTCTCCCTCTTCCCCTCCCCCTTGCTTATGCTCTCTCACGCTCTCTCAAATAAGTTAAATAAATAAAATATTTTTTAAAATTTAAAAAAGTGGATCCTGATTCTTAAAAGACTATTTTCCAGTTACATTGGAAACCTGAATGCCAGTCTGGTTACTTGACTTAAGTGAAATTCAACTCCCCACCGTCACTGGACAGTGAGCAATCCACAGTTCTCCAGCTGAATGCTTCTAACTGTCCATTAGCAGAAATATCTTCTCCCGCAAACAGACACTCACACTGTTCAACTCAACTGAAACAGCCCTGAATCTTCGTTCTTCCTCTCCAGGGACACTCAACATAATTAGACAATGTCCTGAGAGGAATGGTTAAGGACCTGGAGGTCTTTTGGCTAGAGGACAGGCTGCTGGCAGGAGAGGTATAGGGGAGAGGATGCACAGCGGCTCTTGCTTTCACAAAGGGTGGCCCTTACATTTCTACAGGCGGCTCTGGAAGTCTAGCAAGGGCATGAGGCTTGCAATCAGGATGGCCCAAATGCCCAGATAGTCTGCCCTCTCCTTAAAACCCACATATTCCCTTCATCACCCTCCCTCTCTGGGCCCTGGTTCCTCTTGCTGGCTCCTCCCCTTCCTACCACAATGTGCTCTGGGAGACAGGTCCTGAGAGAGATGTGTGTGCATAGAATGGCAGACCCAACAGAGGGGAGGGTCACGATGTTGTTCAGGGGATTGTAGCCTATGGTCACCCTTCCCTGGGTCTTGGTTTCCTCAGCTATAAAATGGGCATCATATCTGACCTTGCTGGCATGAACTACATGAGGTGGTGAGTGAGAAATCATTTAATGTGCTAAGGTAGAGGACAGCAGTAAAGAAAGCTTCAAGGGTGGCTTTTCCCAGGGGGTGGGCTTTGGATTTCAATTGGAGATCAAGTCTAAGTTGAAGACCTGACTTCTTTTCCAGTGGGGAGCCCTCCCTTCATGGGGATGGGGGAAAGAACACCCGTTCAGAATCAGATTGAATCCTGGCTCTTCCTTGCCCTTTGTCTGGCATTGGGCAAGTCAGCTCCCTTCCCTGAGACTCAGCTTATATAATAACAGGATCTACTCTTATCATTCTTGTGAAGACTCAATAAAATCCTGTGTGAAGAACACTTGGCCCAGAGCTTTGCGGGGAAAACACCCTAGAAATGTTTACTGACGAATATGATCACTCAGTATTCCAATTCTGAGTGGGTGAACAGGCCACGAGCAATGAAGGCAGGCTGGGCAGATCCAAGAGCCAGGAATGGCAAGGGGCTGAAGGAAAATGGAGCTCCTCCCCAACCCCCACAACAGGGCTTCCTCCTGACCAGGAAGATGCTGTCCTGCTGCCCCGGGGGTTCTTCTGTGTTAGCTTTGGAGTGAGTTTCCTCGACCTCCTTGATGACATGCCCCTGTGGGACTGACCCCAGACTTCAGGGTCAGCCAGGCAGGCCCTCTCTGGGTTCAGCATCCTCCCTTAGTCCCCTGGGTCCCGGAGGCCAGCCAGCTGCCCGGCCTGATGTTCAGCCGTATGGAACTGGCTCCCTTGGCCAGGCCCAGGAGGGAACGCCCAGGGATGGAGTTGCCCCTTAGGGAGGCCCAGAGTTTCCCTCTTGCCTGGATGGCTCCTCAGACAGTGAGCAAGGCTGAAACTGATACAGACAGAGGAGAGTAGGAACCGGGACCCAAAATGAGGACCTAAAACTGGGGGAGGAAGGGACACCCACACATAGCAGGCCATGGGGAGAGCTTCAGCCTCTCCTCCATGCTGACTCCAGGTGCCCAGTGGCTCCATTTCATACTTCTTCCTGCCTTCCTCCCCAGAAGCTTGGACCATCCCCTCCCTCACCCACATCTCCCTAGGACTGGCCCCTGCACACACACCTGAGCCCAGGCCTGCAGGGCCCCAAGGACTGGACAGGGTCACCACACTCAGGGGTCCCTCAGGTGTTTGCCACCAGGGTGGTCAGGCAGAAACCCATATTCACTGCCTCTGACCAGGGGCTTTCGAGCACCGTATTTAAAGCTCCATCCATTCACACATCATTTTCCAGATTTTTGTTACCTGAACTACCATTTTCCATTTAATATTTTGCTTTAAATCTTTAATTCCTTTCAAAATTTAGTGCAGAGAAAGAACAAAGCTGCAGATTCACATTCCCTGATTTTAAACTCTATTACAAAGCTATAATAATTAAAACAGTATGGTATTGGGATGAAAACAGACACACAGATCAATGGAACAGAATAGAGAGCCCAGAAATAAACCTATATATGTATGGCAAAGCTGTCAAGGATATACAATGGGGAAAGGACAGTCTCTTCAGTAAATGGTGTTAGGAAAACTGGACAACAGAAACAAAAGAATGAAACTAGACCACTATCTTAACATATATACAAAAATTAACTCAAAATAGATTAGAGACGTGGAACCATAAAATTCTTATAAGAAAACATAGGCCACAAGGCCTTTGACACAGGTCTTAGTGTAGGTTTTTGAATCTGACAGCAAAAGTAACAAAAGGAAAAAATAAAGAAGTGGGACTATATCAAACTAAAAAGCTTCTGCACAGCAAAGGAAACCATCAACAAAATAAAAAGGCAATGTACCGATAGGATGAAATATTTGCCCCAGTCATTTATCTGATAAGGCATTAATGTCTAAAATACATGAAAAAAAATAAAATAAAAGGGGGCGCCTGGGTGGCTCAGTTGGTTAAACATCTACCTTTGGCTCAGGTCATGATCCCAGAGTCCTGGGATGGAGCATTGAGCTTTGGGCTCACTGCTCAGCTGGGAGCCTGCTTCTCCCTCTTCCCCACCCCTGCTCATGCTCTCTCTTACTCTCTCTCTCAAATAAAAAAATAAAAAATAAAATAAAGAACTTGTACAAAGTAGCAACACCCCCAAACAATTTGATGGAAAAATGGGCAGAAAATCTGAATATATATTTTTCCAAAGAAGACATTCAGATGGCCAACAGGTTCAAGAAGAAGCACAACATCACTAACCACCAGAGAAATGCAAATCAGAACCACAAGGAAATACCACCTCACACTTGTTAGAATGGCTAGTGTCAAAAAGGCAAGAAGTAAGTGTTGATGAGATGTGGAGAAAAGGGAACCTTTGTGTACTATTGGTGGGCATGTAAATTGGTGCAGCCACTATGGAAAATAGTAGGGCAGTTCCTCAAAAAATAGAAAACAGGGGAGCCTGGGTGGCTCAGTGGTTAAGCGTCTGCCTTCGGCTCAAGTTAGGATCCCAGGGTCCTGGGATGGAGCCCCGCATCAGGCTCCCTGCTCAGTGAGGGTCTGCTTCTCCCTCAGCCACTCCCCCTCCTTGTATTCCCTCTTTTGCTCTCTCTCTCTCTCAAATAAATAAAATCTTAAAAAATAATTGAAAACAGAATTATCATACGATCCAGCAGTTCTACTTCTGGGTATTAATCTGAAGAAAACGAAAACACTAATTTGAAAAGATATCTGCACTCCCATGTTCACTGCAGAATTATTTACAATAGCCAAGATGAAAACAATGTAAATGTCCATTGATGGGTGAATGGATAAAGAAATTGTAGGTATATAGTAGAATATTATTCAGCCACAAAAAGGACTGAAATCGCCAAAGATCTATTCATCTTGCTGCCACCTAAGACACACTTCTCTGTAAGTCTTCTTAATAAACTACTGCTTGCCAAGCTGCAAAAAGAAAAAGGAATGAAATCTTGCCATTTGCAACAACACAGATGGACCTCAAGGGCATTATGCTAAGTAAGTCAGACAGAGAAAGCTGAAACCATATGACCTCTCTTACATGTGGAATCTAAAAAACAAAAACAAAAATTTAAAAACACCCTAAGCGCATAGAAACAGAGAAGAGATTGGTGATTCCTAGTGGGGAAGGGAGGAGAAATGGGTAAAGGGCATCAAAAGATAAGCAAAAACAATTTTTTCTGCCTATTTCCAAGCAATAGTATTTATGAAATCTTGAGTTTGGTGAGCTGATGTTAATCAACGGTTTATGGTATCAGTAAGGATTCATTCAGTTCAACGGTTAATTAAGTTTGGGGGCAATCGAAAGTTACACTTAGATTTTCAACTGTGCCAGGGTTCTGCATTCCTGCATTGTTCAGTGATCAACTGTGCTTTCTAACTATATGACCTTGGGAAAGTCACTTAACTTCTCTGAGCTTCAGTTTCCTGATCTATAAAATAAGGATCCTCTCCCCTACAGCTGTCACGGGCATAGGTGGGAGCACTGAACATGGGGCCTGGCCAAGTTAATTTTCTTCCTCCTCTGCAGTCTTGCCTGCCTTCCCTGCAAAGATAACTTGAGCAGGAAACCTGGCCTCCTCGGCCATCACCCTCAACATAAGGAGCTGCTGCATTCAAGGGTAGCCTATTCTGAAGGCATGTCTGGGAGGACCTGTTACTTTGGCACCTGTTCAGGTCTACCAATTCTAGGTTGATAAGTGCCTCCTGGCCTCTACTCCAGGTCCCTAGGCTGCAGTGTAAGCTCCTGTTCTTGTGCTCTGAGAATGAATTAGGGAGCCTTCTCCATGGAGTGACAGCCTGATGGTATATGGAAAGGCCTGTGGGAAGTTGGGTTCAATCCTGGCACTGCCACCATCTCACTTGTGTGCCTTGAGCAAGTCACTGACCTTCTCCATTTATAGTTTTCTCATCTGTAATACGAGGAGACCAGCTTTGACTGTGAAACCAGACTCTTCCCCATGTATTCTCACCCATCGTAGATGGGGTCGGTAGAAAGGGCAGGGACTCCTGCCTTTTCAGATTGAGGAACTAATTTGTTTCTCTTCTGGTTGAGGATGTGGGAACTGGGAGGGAGGAGGTTAGGGTAGGGATGGGGGCGGAGAGGAAGTTACTGACGAGGGTGGGAGCCTGGCTGCTGATAAGCCCTTCCCACTGGAAACTTCCTTCCTGTCCCCTCCCTGATACAACCTCAAGGAAGAGGCTAGGTGTTTCCAAGGATGGCCGGGGAAGGGTGAGATCAACAGCGTGAGGCATATGCTCCGTGGGACATCTGGGTTGTGAGTGCTGTCTCCCTCTAAAGAGTGTGCTCTGGGTGCTAATGTGGATCTCCAAAAATTAGGGAGTAGCAGAGTTCAGAGATCACCTTGTCTACCCCCCCATCCTTTTACAGAAAGGAAAACGGGGCCCAGAGAAGTACAGTGACTTGTTTAGGGTCATGCCATGACTTGGCCGCAGAATGGGACAAGAACCTAGGAGTCCTGCCCTCTACTCCCATCCTCCCGCCTTACCTTCCCACCTCTCTTCCCCTAAGTCTGTTGACACTTCTGGGGAGATGTGGGGCTTCTATAAAAATGCTCTAATTGGGGGCACCTGGGTGGATCAGTGGGTTAAGCCTCTGCTTTTGGCTCAGGTCATGATCTCAGGGTCCTGGGATGGAGCCCCATATCCGGCTCCCTGCTCAGCGGGGAGTCTGCTTCTCCCTCTCCCTCTGCCTACTTGTGATCTCTCTCTCTCTCTGTCAAATAAATAAAGTCTTTTTAAAAAATGCTCTAATTGATTCTTAACAGGAAGTGTGGGCTTTTTTGCTCTGAATTGACAACCACAGCAGCTATACACATACACACAGACAAGCCCATGTGTCCCCACAGACACACACTCATACAACCCCAAGTTTTTACACAGTTGTACTTGTCAGCCGCTAGTCACACAGATGGGGCACAACTACGCACTTCTCCCTGGGTGCCACGAGATGACCAATTGGAGGCTCCCACTTTGTCCCCCTCTGACCTGTTTCACGCTTCCATAGTGGAAAGTGGACTTGAAAGTGGGGGAGCTGAGACACAGCGAAAAGAGGGCTTCGGTGGTAGTAAAGGGCCCCATGCCCCAGACAATCTGGGCCTGGAGGGGCTGCTCATAGTTCACAGAAGAGACTGATATGGAAACCACTAATTTGTCATGGGGCCCAATGGAGCTGAAGAAATGGGGCATTGAAGAGGTGAACGGACTTGCCCATAATGGCCCAGCATGTAAATGGCAAAGCCTAGATTGGAACCTGGGTCTGTCTGACCAAGAGCCCAAGTTCTTGGTTCCACAGGCACAGCTTTCTTCACATCAAAGTCCCCGATCTAGGCAGCAGCAACCTGTGTACCTATACATACCACAGAACTTCTCCTTGACAATATAAAGGAATCAGTACTAGCACTAGGAGTCAAGGTGGGGTTGAGGGAAGCTTCATGGATGAGCTGGCACTTGAAGTTGCCTTAAGAACAAACGAAATTTTATTAGAAGAGTAGAGGGGTTGGGGAAGGGCATTCCTAATGGAGGGAACAGCACAAGCAAAAAACAGTGCAAGAAAGTGGAAGGGGCAGGGCGGGGCACAGTGGCAATGGAGTGGGATGACCGGATAAAGAGGTGTGGGGTCAGGGCTCTGGGATGGGGCTGGAGGATTTATGTGCATAGTCAGGGTTTAAGGGGCTTGAGTGCTAGGTGTTGCATTGGTGGGTGAGGATATCCTGGCAGGTGCTTAAGGAAAGGTGTAGCTTTATTAGTCATGTGTCCCAGAGGCTCACCCTGACTCCAGGATGAAGGATGGTAGTGCATGGATGCAAGGACACAAAGCTGAAGCAGGGGGACCAAAGGGAAGCTGTTACAGGGGTTCAGGCAGAGGTCAACGGTCTAAAACCTAGCCTGGGTCAGTGAGTTGGTGAGGATGATGGGTGGGAGAAAAGATACAGCTCTCCAGGGACTCAGGTAGGGAGGATTATGCAGCCACAAGGTGGACGCTTCTGAGTCCATCCAGTGCCCACTTCTACCCCAGCCCAGATCACTGGACTCGGGCTGGAAGGCCTTTGAGTAAGTCTCACCCCTGCTCCAGACTCCCTGCCATTTCTAGGTTCTACCCCACCCACTTGCTCCTGGGGGAAAGCAGCAAGAATCCCCACGACAGGCAGTGCAGGATTTTCTCCTTTCTCCACTATTCCCCATGTTCAATCTCTCCACACAGCTGGATGGACAGCACGACCTGCTACCACTGGGTACAGGCACTGGCTCCACGAGCAGTGAATGAGGGATTCTGTCCCCATGAATGGCAGTTGGTGCCTCTGGAAACAAGATGGGGCTCCTGTCGTCCTTAACTGACTGCCAGGATGGATCCATACAGTTACTGCCTGAACATGGAGTCTGGGGTGGTTGTGCTAATTGGCCAAGGTTGGTCACTTGCCCAGCCTCAAGCTGCACGGGAGGCTGGGACAGGGAGCATCTGGCATGCTTAGTCTCAGTCGTGGAAGCTGGGCTCTTCCTCGCGAGTGAAGAATACCCCAACACTGGAAGGGATTTCAGATGCTGGGAGACCAACACAAATGACAAACGTCCAATATGCTACCTTATAGGGATGCTAGTAAGAATTAAATTCTATATTACAGGGTGCCTGGGTGGCTTAGTGGGTTAAAGCCTCTGCCTTCGGTTCAGGTCATGATCCCAGGGTCCTGGATCGAGCCCCACATCGGGCTCTCTGCTCAGCGGGGAACCTGCTTCCTCCTCTCTCCCTCTGCCTGCTTCTCTGCCTACTTGTGATCTCTGTCTGCCAAATAAATAAATAAAATCTTAAAAAAAATAAATTCTATATTACATGGAAAAGTGCTTTGTAAAGCATCTGGTATAAAGAACATGGCCAGTAAATGTTAACTTTCATTCCATTAAACTATAGAACTCCATGGTGGCAGGAAGTAGACTTTTTGCTCCTTGCTATATCACTAGGGTCTGGTGTGGTGCCTGGCACACAGCAGGAGCTTGACAAACATTTGTTGCAAGAATGTCTTGCTCCTCAAATCTGTGCTCTGTCCAACCTTTCTCTCCTCCCCTTTCTCTTTTTGCCTTGCTTGTGACCACGGCATTTTCCTAGGAGACATTTGCTGGGGCAGACAGAATACTGTAGGAGGAGTCAGGTGCCCAACCTCAGCTCCACAACCAGCTCACTGTGTGATCTTGGGCAAGTCACCTCCCCTCCCTTGGTCTGGGTTTCTGCATCAGCAAAATGGGTACAAAAACCTCTGCTGCTCTGCCCCATATCTCTGGTGTAAAGGACAAATGAGAACATGTGAGGAGCTGATTGCAAAGCAGCAAAAAGCCTTCTGCACCCAAGCAGGGGAGGAAGCAGCTGCTGAAGCCATCCATGAAGTGTTAGGACTCCACCCCAGAGGATCTGTTTTTGAAGAGGGGCTGAGGGAGAATGCACTGGGGAAACGGCCTTCCTCTTCCCTGAGTGGAAAGGCCTGGTGTTCATGCAATATCTGTGAACTGAAGCTATTTTTAGGTAGCATAACTGCGATTATGACAGGGCCTCTTCCTGAAGGGGAAGGGTGGGAAGTAGACCTGAGTCATCGGTGGGGCGGGCAGGCTGCACAGGCCAACCTAAGGGTACCCATGGAAGTAAGACCTATCACTACCACCCCCCAAATTACTCCTGGCCTCTTCCTTCCTCAGATAGTGGCTCCAAAGAGGGCAGCGGGGCGTGCCACCCGCTCCAGGAAGGACTAGGTCAATCATTGGGTTTGGAGCCTGTCAATCATTGTTGGTTTCCAATGAGAGGTGGGCTGTCAGCATCCCTGGGCGGGAACCTGAGGACCCATTGAAAAGGGACGAAATAAATGGATGGAAAGGATGCCTGACCCACCCTTCCTGCTCCCTGCAGGGTTGGCGGGCTGGAATTAAAGGGCCAGCTAGGGTTTACTGGGCATGGACTGCATGCCCACACTATGGTTAGGGGCTTCATGTGTCCCTTTTTACTTAAGTCCTCCAATACTGTCCCCCTTGGGAATAGGGGATTTGCCTCCATTTCATAGATGAGGGCACTGAGGCTGGGTAGGGACGTGACTGACTCAGCCCCACAGCACTCCTGACGGAGTGCCGAGCTGATGGAGCCAACAGGAAGGGTGATTATTTTCTTTACTGGAAAGACAGGGAAAGGCTTCCCAGAGAAGGCGACATTTGAGCTGGTCTCTAAGCAATGAGTAGGATTTAGCACTCTTGTGAGGCAGGGAGAGGGGAGAAAGCATGCATGTGACACGGAAGGGACAGAACGTGGGCAAAGGCTTGGGGGTGTGACAATGCATGGCTTGTTTGGGGGTGTCAGGTAGCTCAAGGTTGCTGGTGAGCAGCAGGAGTGGTAGGGCAGAAGGTGGGGCCGTAGGCCAGCCTACGGGATTTGGGCTTTTTGGGGGTTCCTGCAGAGCTGTGCAGTCCCGAAGCATACAGCCGGAAGTGCGGTCATGCAAAGGGGGAGGGGTGGGGTAGCCAGCCCACAGCAGAGGAAAGACAGGGGGTGGCCTATCGGACCCAAAGGAAACCAGGTAGGTTTCCTGCCCTGGAGCATGAGTTCAGGCAGTGGCTGGGCCTGGTGGTTCCACTGTCCTCTTCAGGCCTAGCCTCATTCAGGGAGGCCAGCTCCCTGAGCCCTGCAAGGCCCTCTCCTCTTCCCTCTGAGCACCTTCTCTGGGCCAGTGCCACTGCACACAGTACTCCCTTTATTCCTCACAGTACTTGCAAGGTGACTATTATCACACCCATTTCACTGGGGGAGGAAACCGAGGTTTGGAGAGGTTCCGGGACACAGCCTCTCTGGGTGACTTCAGGGGGCTCCCACCATCATTCCACAATGGAAGAATACTCCAGGTCCCAGTTGCAGTCAGGGGGACAACCACCTCCTTCCCCCAGGGTAAAGGAGACCCTGAGGCTGAATTCAGCTGTAACTTATCTGCTTCCCAGGTACAAACTCAAGATGTTAAATCTGCACCCCCTAGAGATGCACAGTAAGCAGCCCTGGGAATGGAGCAATTTCTCTGGTGATTCTCTTCTCTTCTCTAACCCCTCTCCCCCTTTACTGATCCTTTCTTTCAGAGCAGGGGACCAGAGGGCCGCGTTTTACCGGGGAGGAAAAGGAAGGAAGGGCAGAGACAGAGGAGGAAGAGAGAGTGTGTGAAGGGCAGCAGAGGGAAAGGGCAGGACTTGTTTCTTGGCTCTCAGAAACTGAAACCAAAAGTCCTGGCATGAGTCCATGTGAAAGGCAGGTCTGTAGCAAAACGCTAAGGTTGCAGAGCTGTGCTAAGGGAGCAAAGCCACCATATCTGGGCAGCAGCCTTGATCAGAGATATTCTAGCCAAAACCTTGTGTTGCCTCTACGAGGCCTTGCTCCTCCATCCGGACAAGCAGTATACAAGGCAAGGGTGTTTTCTCTGAGGATTCACACAGCTGCTCTAGACCTTACAGTACCCAGCACGAGGGCAAGGATCATTGCTGGAGCAAGCAGTGGGTGCTGCTCAAGCCAGTGAGTCACTGAATGTCCCGGGAGTGGATGACCCTTAGCTTTGGCTGGTGTTAGTGTCTCTGAGGACATACACACACGCATGAAGCTGGGGCAGGTGGCATCTGTGTACCTGGCCCTATTTCCCCAAGTCAAGCTTAGGACATATGGAGTACCATGGATTTTTGTGACCCACCTGGTTGTGAGAAATCAATTCAGTGCTACCATATTGGATTCTTTGGGACGTTCGATGCTTTATCCAACAATGGGACAGAATGTCCCAGAATTAAAACTTAGACTGTCTTTAAAAATTCAGATTGTGTGGTCACTATTTCTTGTGACCTGTATGATTCAACAAGCCAGTCGTGTCCCTGAATCTCAGGTGTTACCCCTCCCTGGAGGTTTCCTGAATCTTCTACGTAGGGAAGGATGAGGCTCCCAGAGCACTGTGGCTCCCAGCTCCAGACTGGGCAGCCCCTGTGAGCTGAGACTATTTAACTCATCTTTGTACCTCCCATGAAGACAGTGCCTCCCCCCCCCCCCCCCGGGGGATTCTTAGAGTATAAGCTCCTGGCTTCTCTATGTGTTTCCTTATGGGCTGACACCTACTCTGTGCTGGCCTCACAGTGGAAGGGAAGAAGAGGACAACAGCAGGGGTGGGAGTAGATGGATGGCTCAGGGCACAGGGGAAACTGACTCCACCATTTCCTAGCCTGTAGTCCTGGAGAAGTTCCATTTCTCTCTGAACCTCCGTTTCTTCACCTGGAGATGGGGATGATTTAAATAGCTCTCTTAGGGGCACCTGGATGGCTCAGTGGGTTAAGCCTCTGCCTTCAGTTCAGGTCATGGTCTCGGGGTTCTGGGATCAAGCCCCACATCGGGCTCTGGCAGAGACCCTGCTTCCCACTCTCTCTCTGCCTGCCTCTCTGCCTACTTGTGCACTCTGTCTCTCTCTGTCAAATAAATAAATAAGTAGCTCTTTTACTGAGTATGTACTGTGGGTCAGGCACTGTGTTAAATGTATTGCATTGAGTAACTTCTTCAGAAAGTACTCATGAGGATCTCCAATGTGGGAGGGACACCAGGAGGTCAGCTGAGGGAATGGAGACTTGGAGTGTTAGGTGACTGCCCAAGGTCAGATGCAGACAAGTGGGGGAGAGTATACCTCAGAACCCACTCTTATAACTGACCATCAGTGCTAGATGGACCCCCGCGGACTTGGGTGGATGGGCCCGAGAAGATCTCAGCATGGAGCCGGCTCAGGGGAAGTCTAGATGGTGGTGCTATTATCAGTGGAGGCCAGGCCTGGCTGGCCCAGAAGGCACTCAGCTGGTATCCAGTGGCTGGGGCAGTGACAACCTCGCCAAGTGACCCCACAGGATGTTGTGGGAGGAGGCCCTCCAAACCGGAATTCTGAAAGACCATGTCCAGCAAGAGGGGCCAAGGCTGACAAAGTCCCTGAGGAAGGGTTGGGCCACCCCTGGGCAGGCTCTTCACTTGAGGCCCAGATGGCCCCACAGAGGCCTGGAACTTGAGAGGAAGCCAGCCAAGAGAATGACGGAAGAAGAAGGAGGTCATGTTTGAGTCTGGCTGACTCACAGGGCCCAGGCTGAGGAGTGTGGATCTGGGGGTACCCCAGAAAGCTGGTCACTAGAGGAGCAATAGTCAACTCAATGGGGCTGCCTCTGGGGATCTGGCTTTGCCCCTGTTCCCAGTGCCCCAGGCCCAGAATCTACTCCTATCCTAGGGTCAAGGACCAGCAGAGAGATGGTCCCAAGTAGAGGGGGCTGAAATCTGCTCAAGAACCCCTCCTGGAAGTGGCTGGCAGACCAATCGGCACGCCGGAGAAGAGATGGGTCTACGGCCCCCAGAGGGACAGCACGTGAAGGCCAGGCTGGATGGGTGCAGGGCCGCCACATGAAATCTAGCAGACCAGACAAGTCCAATAGGCCAGAGACCCTGAAGCACCCTTGCCTCCTTGTTCTTGCACCCCCACATCTAACCTGCTAGCAAATCCTGTGGGCTCATGTCTTCCCTCCTGCCATCTCAGCCACCTGGGATACTGCAATAGCCCCTTCACTGGCCTCCCTGTTTCCATTTCTGAGCCCCCACAGCTGGCTCTCCACACAGCAGCAGAGCAATAGTGTTGAAGAACAGCCTCTTCTCAGTTGGGGCCTCCAGTGGCCTTACCTCCCAAAACCCACATCTTTGATACCAGGTGCTAATCCTCTCTCCTCCCCTCTGCTCCAGCCACTCTGGCCTCTTGCTTTTCTTCAAAATGCTCAGATATACCAGGGCACCTGGGTGGCTCAGGCGGTTGAGTGTCCAACTCTTGATTTTAGCTCAGGTCACGATCTTAGGGTCATGAGATGGAGCCCCATGCTGGGGAGTCTGCTTAAAGATTCTCCCTCTGCTCATTCTCTCTCTAATAAATAAATAAATCTCAAAAAAAAAAAAAAAAAGTTCAGATGTAACTTTCCCTCTCCGGGCCTTTGCACTGGTAATCCCCTCTGCAGAGAGCACTCCCCTTAGGTATCTACACAGCAAACCACCTTCCTGCCTTCCTGCCCACGCAGGTGCCACTGTGTTTCTCAGGGTTCCAGCAGAACTCCGCACTCCAGGGGCGCCTGGGTGGCTCAGTGGGTTAAAGCCTCTGCCTTGGGCTCAGGTCATGATCCCAGGGTCCTGGGATCGAGCCCCACATCGGGCTCTGTGCTCAGAAGGGAGCCTGCTTTCTCCTCTCTCTCTCTGCCTGCCTCTCTGCCTACTTGTGATCTCTGTCAAATAAATAAATAAAATCTTTAAAAAAAAAAAAAAGAACACTGCATTCCAGTTAGGATTATTCGAGGATTATTCGAGGACTGTTTGGAAAGGTGTGAGTGAGATGTAAGGACATCTCAAGGGAGAGTGCAATGCCCAGGTGCCGGGGGCATGGGGCAACTTTACTACTCCCAGGCTTGAGGGGGACGGAAGGAAGGGGCTGCTGGAAACAGGAATGAAAGTGCTGTGGGAGAGGGCCCCCAAACAGGAGCTGTGACCCTTCAGGGAAGGACCCAGGGGAACAAGCACCTTGCGCTCCTTCCTGGCCTTCCTGCACGGGGTCCCCATTGGTGAGCCAAGCTGGAGGGCAAATGCATGCTCCCCAGAAACAATGACTGCCTTCTCCACTGCTCCCACCCCCAGCCCCCAAGTCCTTTTACCTCGCCCTCTAGTCTTCTGGAGCACTTATCTCCTGACATTTCACATTTTTACCACAGTGATTTTATGTCTATCAGCTCCAGAAGGACAGGAATTTTGCTCTACTGCATCCCAAGGACACAGATGGGCACATAGCAGGCACTTAACAAATGATCCCAGAATACGAGTGCCACTCAGTCTCCCCAGGTGCCTGCGGGCAAGCCTCTGGGCCCCTGCCTGGGTGAGGAGGAGCTGGATGCTGCAGTCTGAGGCCCCGGGGTGGCCAGAAGCCAGTGGAGGTTGGGAAGGGTTGGGAAGGCAAGCCTGAAGGCCTGTGCCCAGAGCTGCCACGCATACCTGCGGTTCCCAGAGCAGATCCCTTCCTCTCCCCACGGCTGTGATGTTGAGACCAGTAGGATGGTCCCTGGCCAAAGCCTTACTACTTGGTTTCTTAAACAAGGTGCTGCTCTGTGAAATCTCCTACTTCCTGAACCAGCTCTCTGAGGGAACATCTGGCCCCTCTCCTGGGCCTCCAAGGAATGTTTCCTTTAGGGAGGCTGGAACTCACCCTGCATGGAGGTCTGGGGTTGTACCTTTGCGCTGTCTTCTAGGCATCCCTTGGCCAAGCCTTGGGTTCCCAGGGACAGGCCTGGGCAGGGCCTACCTGACCCCAGGGTGCCCCTTGCTGGGCTCTTGGGCTCCCTTCCCTACAGGTGCCCAGGGTACTGGGGCCTCCCTGAGATGGCACTGCCACCCCTCAATAAGCCCCAGTGTCCTACAGAATAGAAGACCCAGGGGTGCCTGTGTGGCTCAGTGGTTAAGCCTCTGCCTTCTGCTCGGGTCGTGATCTCAGGGTCCTGGAATTGAGCCCCCACATCATCGGGCTCTCTGCTCAGCAGCGAGCCTGCTTCCCCCTCTCTCTCTGGCTGCCTCTCTGCCTACTTGTGATCTCAGTCTGTCAAGTAAATAAATAAAATCTTGAAAAAAAAAAAAAAAGAATAGAAGACCCAAAACAAAGTGATGACCAGCTCTGCCCTCCAATTGTAAAGCTGTGCATTTTCTCTAAGGGGTTTATCAACTGAAAGCTATTTCAATCCAAATACCAACACAATTGGGGAGAGAGCTTCAGAAAATGATATTAATCTTCCTCTGGAAAAATAAACATTTGAAACTAGCACGAAAATTCTGAAAAAGGGAGGAACATACCACACAAAACCCAGAAGTCTTAAAGTAAAACACTGATTATTTAAACACGTTAAAAAAAAAATTTAAAAACCCAAATGGAGAAAAGTTAAAAGACCAAACACTGGGAACACTATTTGTAAGAGAATGTCAGACAAAGAGCTAACACACTTAATATACACATTTTAGAAGTCGACATGAAAAAGAGGTAACCAAATTTAAAAATGGGCAATTCATAAGGAAAGAAAAATTCCAGATGAACAGTAAATACATGAAAAGATGCTCACCTTCACTCATAATGAAAGAAACAGATAACAAAGTAGCAATGAAATGCCATTTTCAACTGCCAGATTGGCACCAATGAAAGGTTTTACAACGTATAGTGTTGGTGAGGGTATGGGGAGACAGCCCCAAACATTGCAGGAATGTAAACTGACCAACATTTTGGAGGGCAATTTGGAAATAGCTACTGTGGTGGAATAAAGGTGATCACAAATTCTCTGACAGTTCTCCCATAGAGAAAGGAGGTCGGTGATCCTTTCCTTTGAATTTGGGCTGGTGTTTACGTTCTCTGGCCAATAAAATCTAGCAAACGTGACACTGTTATAGTTCCAAGCATATCCCTTAACTTGCCCAGCAGGTTCCACATCCTGCCTCTTACCTGAACTGAAATGATCAGCTGTGAGAAGCCCAAAGCATGCAGGGGAGTCCTGGAGGGTATGGCATCACTTGCAGAGAGAGGTCAAGAAGTGGTGAGGCCTTGTCCTGTGAGTGAGGAAGCCGGCTTGGCAGAGAAGCAAAAATAAACCGTCCAGCTAAGCCCTTCCAGAATTCCTCACCTGAAAAATTGTGAATAAGATAAAGCGGTGGCTTTAGGCATTGTATTTAGGGGTGGTTTGTCCTATAGCAATAGGTATCTAGAACAGCTATCCAAATTTATTTTTATTTTTTATTTTTTAAAGATTTTATTATTTATTTGACAGACAGAGATCACAAATAGGCAGAGAGGCAGGCAGAGAGAGAGAGGAGGAAGCAGGCTCCCCGCCAAGGAGAGAACCCGATGTGGGTCTCGATCCCAGGACCCCGGGATCATGACCTGAGCTGAAGGCAGAGGCTTTAACCCTCTGAGCCACCCAGGCACCCAGCTATCCAAATTTAAATTTACACTTTGACCCAGCGATTTGACTTCCATGAATCTAACCTACCAAAATGTTTGCACAATGTACAAAAACACCTGACCAAAGAAGTTCATTGCAGCAATGTTTGTGGTAGGTAGTACAATGCTGGAAACAAACCATCTGTCCCTCACCAGGGGAAAGGCTAGTATATCTAGTTAATGATATATACTGTACCTACTGAAAACCTGAACCAAGAAAAAGTGCTCTCTGTAGTGCTATGAGCCTAGAGTGACACACAGAATGGTTAAGAGCATGGATTCTGACTCTGTAAACACTGGTTCTGCCATATGTGATCTGTGCGACTTAGGGAAAACTGTTTAACAACTCTATTCTATAATTTTCTTATCTGTAAACTGAAGATGATAATCATAGCACCTCTTTTAGAGGGACGTGGTGGGAAATAAACGTGTTAAATGCTAAGCCTTGTGTTGCTCTGTGCAATATGTACTTTGAAGATGCAAAGAGCCCGAATTTAAATTGGGTTGGAGCAGACTTTTAATATTCTTAAGGGGTTGCAAAGCAAAGGATCTGCCAGATTGCCATCCTGAGATGGGCAAGGGAGATTTGACAAAGACTGAAAAGCAGCAGTGGGAAAATGTTTTCAGAGAAATGGACTCACACTATACTCCCTGTTCTGTTTCTTGCTATCTCTTAGGCATTCTTCCTACCTCAGCACTTATAGACCCATTCATTTCTTTTTTTAACAACTGCTCAGTATTGCCTTGTATGGCCGCACCTCAATATATTTTCATCCTCTAGTTTTTTTCGGATTTACTGAAAAAAAAAAAAAACAACCAAAACTGACCTACATCACTGTATAAGTTTAGGGCATACAGCCTTAAACTTTGATTTACATATATTGTAAAATGATCACTAACCCCTACTGGTGGACTCTGGAGTGTTTCTTCTTTCCTACAGTTACAAACAACACTACACCAAATGTCCTTACACATTTATCTTTGCCCTAGCACTGCTAAGATTTCTGTAGAAGATGTAGAGTCTTCAAAATTGAGTTTTGAATGGAGTTTTGTGGATTCTTCAAAATGGAGAGTAACGTATATATACACCTAAAAAAATTCTGAGGGCTCTGATCAAATTGTTTCAATATCTGGTCCCATTCCCCATCCCCACTGCATTTGTTTTCACAACTCTGTCTCTTTGTGCTTATTATTTTTTTTTAGATGAACTTTAGTATAATTTTGCAAAGTATTATGTGGCCTTGTTTTCAAATTAATACAGCAATGAATCAAGTTCCATTGTCTGCCTTGAAAAATTCAGTCTGGTAGGGATGGGGGTGCAAAGAGGCATCCTGTGGGTGGGGGCAGTAGCTGCAAAATAAAGCAGTCACCCCATCAAGGCTATAGGGCTGGCACTGAAGGCTGGACCATGGGTTCTAGGAGCCCCCAGGAGAGAGCAGCACTGGGGTCTGAAACAATCAGGGAGGCCACCGAAGAAGAGGTTTCGCGCCCAGCCTTTGCATTGGCTCCAGAGCATTTTTTAGAACGCTGACTCATTGAATGCTCACGGTAGCCCTTAGCATTAGGTGGTATTATCTCCACCTTCCAGATGAGGAAACTGAGGCCTGGAGAATGAAAGTCTTGCCCAGCTCCAGCCTTTGAGCTCTTGGCTTCCCTTTTCCTCTCTGTTGATTATGCTTTCCCTATCCCTGCCTCAGGACACTGCCCGTGGCGGAGTGGCCTTCTTAAAAGAGGTTGGAACGCAGACCCCAAGGGTCTCGGTGGCACCGTGGCCCAGGCCACGCGCTGCCTCACCTGCGGGCCCACAACTCCCGGGCATCCCCGCCCTCCTTCAGGCAAACACCTCTGGGACATCCGTGCTGCAGTATTCAAATGCACATTACCCTGACCGGCACCCATCGTCCGTCAATCGCCAAACTCTGAACAGCGTTGTTGTATCTTGGGCGCTCAGGCTGACGAAGGCCTGGGGCTCTCCGGGAGGTCCTTAGTGAAGAGGGAAGTCAGGGGAGTGGGAATTAAACTGGCAGCTCACCGCCGATACGGGGTCCTGACATCCCAGCAACTCTGCCGCCTTTCACCCCGCCCCCCAGGGGCCAAGTCCTTGACTGGCGGCCAACCACCCGCGCTGCGATTCTGGGGAAAACCTCACAAAACAGTAGCAGGAAGCCGGCGTAAGAACCAGCTCCGAGAGACTCGGAGGCTGCGGGCGGTCCCGCTTCTCCGCGAGGCTCCTCCGTGGCAGGCGGACCCAGCCAAGCTCAAGTCAGACTGGTGTCTGTAATTCCCCGCAGCTGGCTCTCACGCTCCTCCCGCCTCGGTCATGCTCGTGCGGGAGGTGGGGGCCGACTAAGGTGCGCACACCTGGGACAATTACGGTATTTACCGCCGGCAGCTCTTGGCCGGCTCTGGCTCCCCCGTGTGTCGACCGCAGGAACTCCAGTTGGGCCGAATGGAGAAGTTGCGCAGCTGGAGAAGCGGCTTGAGGGGCCGCCGCTTCCTTTCGCTCTCGTCTGGCTCCTCCAACCCCGAGTGCCTGCTTGCTCTGGTTTCTAAGGTTTCCCCCAAAGCGCTTTTCTTCCCGGCGAGCGAGCGCGCACACCTGCAGCCGGGGTGCCCTAGGGACTCACACGGCAGCGCCACGTGGACCACCCAGTTAGCCTTTTCAGAGAGGCATGCCGGGGTTCCACTCGCCTGTTTTCAGTGTGTCCTTGGGAGAGTCATTAACCTCTGCACTTCGCTTGCCTCCTCGGTAAAGTTGAGCTTAAATTTACTAGTTCTTGACTCACCCGGTTGTCCAGACGATTCAGTGGGATAGGTGGCAGGTAATAATTACCACCATAATGAGTCACTCGCTGTGTGCCAGGGACTGCTTTAGGCATTTTGAAAAGACGCTATAAAAAAGTATCACCCATAGATGAAGAAATTGAGATTTAGTGATTTGCCCAGAGTCACATGGCTGGAGAGTAGCAGAACGGCGACCAGACTCAGGAACATGAGTACACAAGGGATGGGAAGTGTGGGTGGGGTCCAAGGTTTGTATGTTTAGGGGGGTGCCCAGATGCCTGAAAAATAAAACAACCAGCCTTCATTAATCAATGCTTTTTTCCTCTAATGAATTATTCATCCCATTTTAGTATCATGCTTGCATGGGCAGGGAACTAAAAGACCATCCAGGCTGACTTCCTTGTGAAGATGGGGAGAGACTTCTCCGGGGTCACATGGCTGGGCAGAGCAAAACAGAGCTGGACCTCAGTCCTAGCCCTATGTTGGGGCTGCTTCCCCCTTTCCTTCTCCTGTGGGTAAGCAACACTCTAACTACCCACTCCGCACTGGCACTTCTCCAGGGGCTGCCCACTGGCCACTCCTGACCTTACTTGGTCAGAACCTTCTGCCATTTCCCTCCTTCTCCCTTCTCCAGGCATTCCAGGCCTCTCTCCCCTAAAGGACTAATGCTCTAAGCAGAGAGACCTGTGCAGCCTCTGGCTTCCAAGTGCTGACACATGACCAGTAAATATTTTGCCATTGTCTATGTGTATGTATCTTTTTTCCTTTTGTTAGAATGGGGCTAGCTGGGGAACCTGGGTGGCTCAGTTGATTAAGCAAGCATCTGCCTTGGGCTCAGGTCATGATCCCAGGGTCCAGGGATCAAGCCCTGCATCAGGCTCCCTGCTCTGCCGGGAGTCCGCTTCTTTCCCTCTGCCGTTCCCTCTGCTTGTGCTCTCTCACGCTTACTCTCTCTCACATAAATAAATAAATAAATAAATAAATAAATAAAATTTAAAAACGGGGGGGCTAGCTATGGTAGCTACACTTGTGGTGAGCATAGTTTTATAAATTGTATAAACTCGTCAGATTGAAATTAATGTAACATTGTGTGTCAGCTATCCTCAACTATACTCAACTATACAAAGAAAGAAAGAGAGAGAAAGGGGCTTATATATAAATATAACGAGTGATTCCCAGTGTCAACTTTGGGCATATGAATCATGGATGTATTTTTCCTTGTTTGTATTTTAAATTTTCTTTGGTAATGAACAAACATTACTTCATGAGTAAGACAAGAAATAAAAGTTGTTTCAAAATCCTTTCAAGAAAAAGGCCAACAATAATAAAGAAAATGAGCTAGAAACAAGAATAGATTGTTCTCAGGAAAAAAAATGAAAATGGTTTTTTAAAAATAGGCAAGATCGCTGACTTTGCTCGTAATGACAGAAATGCAAATTAAAATTACATACATGGGCTGCCTGCTCAGCAGGGAGTCTGTTTCTCCCTGTCCCTCTGTCCCTCCCCCGGTCATGCTCTCTCTCTCTGTCAAATAAATAAAATCTTTTATTTTAAGAGATAAAATAAAAGATTTATTTATTTGACAGACAGCACAAGTAGGCAGAGAGGCAGGCAGGGGGTGGGGGGAAGCAGGCTCCCCGCCAAGCAGAGAGCCTGATGCAGGACTCGATCCCAGGATCCTGGGATCACGACCTGAGCAAAAGGCAGTGGCTTAACCCACTGAGCCACTCAGGCACCCAAATAAAATCTTTTTAAAAAGTTATACCGAGGAGCACCTGGGTGGCTCAGTGGGTTAAGCCTCTGCCTTTGGCTTGGGTTGTGATTCCAGAGTCTTGGGATCAAGCCCCGCATTGGGCTCTCTGCTCAGCAGGGAGCCTGCTTCCCTTCCTCTCTCCCTCTGCCTGCCTCTCTGCCTACTTGTGATCTCTGTCAAATAAGTAAATAAAATCTTTAAAAAAAATAAAAATAAAAAGTTATACCGAGTTACCATTTTTTACCTATCAGATTGGCAAAAACCCGAGTTTGACAGGATGTCCTGTTGGGAGAGTTGTGAGGAAACAGGCACTCTCATATGTTGCTGATGGAGTGCAAAATAGTACAGATTCTTTGGAGGGCATTTGGCAATTGCTAGCAAAATCACATTTGCATTTACCCTTTAACACAGCAACCCCGCTTCTAAGAATAGATCCCATAGATGCAGTGGTTAAAAAAAAAGAAAGCCAAATGATACATGCACGAGGCTATTCATTGTAACTCTACTGTAATAGCCAAAGATTGGAAATAGGGCAGGTGGCCATCAGAAGGTACTGGTTGGCTAAGCCACACAATGGAGGACTCTGAGGCGGCAAAAGGAACAAGGAAGATCACAACAGACCATTGCAGAGAGATCACCTGGGTGGGTTTTTCGGTGGGTAAAGGATGTGGGTGTCCACAGTAGGCAAATCTGTAGAGATAGAGGGTAGAGTAGTGGTTGCCTGGGGCTCTGGTGGTGACAGAGGTGGGGACAGTGAGAGCTAAAAGGTATGGGGTTTCTTTTTTTGGTGATGAAAATGTTCTAAAATTCAATGGTGATGAGAATACAACCCTGAACAATACTAAAACCCACTGAATTGTATACTTAACTGCGTGGATTGTATGGTGTGTTATATCTCAAACTTGTCCAAAAAAAGGCAAAGTGAGACAACTGTGTATAATATGCTATTGTAGGAAAGGGAAAGTATATATCTATGTCATGTCACATATACATATATATGATTTATTTTATTTTTTTTAAAGATTTTATTTATTTATTTGACAGAGAAAGATCACAAGTAGACAGAGAGGCAGGCAGAGAAAGAGAGGGAAACAGCCTCCCTGCTGAGCAGAGAGCCCGATGCGGGACTCGATCCCAGGACCCTGAGATCATGACCTGAGCCGAAGGCAGAGGCTTAACCCACTGAGCCACCCAGGCACCCCATATATATGATTTAAATTAAACAATATAAGGGTAAGCAACAACAACAGAAAAGGTTATTGTGTTGGTCAGGATTCAATTAGAGAGCAGAATCACTCTGAGATTACAGGATGGGGGCTTTATCATAGCAATGGGCTTTGCACGATTGTGGAAGGAGCTGGTGAAGACAGTGACTGCAAGGGGAGTTGGGGAATCAGAGGAGTCAGTAGCCCGTCTGTCTGAGAAACCCAGTATGTCTAGCTGCCCAAATGGATCCACAGCGGAAGCTGCAGGGGCCTCTGTTGGAAGCTGTGTCCTCTACATAGAGGATGCCCCTGGGTCTGCCTCTGAGCATCAGTGGTAGCCAGGGGCTGCTTTGGTCAGTAGGATCATCAGAGGGGAAGAAAAGCTAGATGTGAATGAAGGAGAGCAAGAACCAGCTGGAAACTGCTGGGCTATGACAACTGATCGTGACAACCTTCAGAGACTTGACTTTGAGACTATAAATATTTTACATAATCATTAAACAAAATTAACATTTAAAAAAGCAAAAGTGAAACAAACTTATGATTTTTTTTCCCCCAAACCTATGCTATGTTGAGTTGAGGGCATAACCACACAGATAGGAACTATCCCAAGTGACCTCAAAACAGTAATGTGATTATAAGCCCCTAGTGGGATATATCCAAATGACAAGAAAATCCTTTTTATTTTTAAGTAGGCTTCACGCCTATCATGGAGCCCAACATGAGGCTTGAACTCAAGACCCTGAGATCAAGACCTGACCTGGGATCAAGAGTCAGACCGACTGAGCCACCCAGGCACGCTCCCTCTGCCCCCTTTTCAAGTAAACCCTTCACTCAACATGGGGCTGAAACTCACAACCCTGAGATCATGAGCTGCACGCTCTATGGACTGAGCCAGCGAGGGGCCCCAACAAGACAAACTTTTAAAAATACTTCAACAGTGTTCAGGAATCATATTGTTGGTTTTTATGTTGGAATTGTTATTCTGAAACTTTTGTGAGTATATTGTGGTTAAAGTGAATGACGAATTATGTTGCCATCACTGAGAAGTGGGACTTCCAACATAGGAGAAAGAAAACACAGATGTAATTTTGATAACGTTAGGTAAAAACCCTGTTGTCTTGAATTTGAGCTTATATTCATTCAGTCATGAGTATGAACTAGTGATGCATTTTATCAGGAAACAAACAAATGAGACATTTCCTAGCTCTATCCACTGGAAGTTCCTAGAAATAAGACCAACCCAGTAGCAATGATCATGCCTAGTGCCCAGACTGTGGCCTCTCAATATCTTTCCCACTAAAAGGACCCAAGACTTCTTGGGTCTAGAAATGGCTGATTCTATGTCTGGGGCTGGGAATGGGCTGGATCAATCTGGAGTATCTTGTCACACCAGAAGCAGGGAAGCTGTTAAAGACTACTGTGGTTGAGACAAAAAGGTTTAGGCTCCGGTTTGGCCAAAGAGGACATAATTTGAGCATCAATAAGGAAAATAACTTCAGAGGATTAAACACAGTGAATATGGGCAAATATGAATTTACTTCAATATAATGCAGGGGAGAGAAGGATGTTAACTAGGACAGTTAACAGCTGAACCTGGATGATAGGTATACGGGGTTCATCATATTATTTGCTCTACTTTTATGTATATTTGAAATTTCTATAGTATTCTTCTTTTTTTTTTTTTACAAAATTCCTGTCTCTTAGATAAGGCAAATATGGCAAAATTATATGTGATGCTATTCTTTCAACTTTTCTGTAGATTTTTTTTTTAAAGATTTTATTTATTTATTTGACAGAGATCACAGGTAGGCAGTGAGGCAGGCAGAGAGAGAGGAGGAAGCAGGTTCCCTGCTGAGCAGAGAGCCCGATGTGGGGCTCGATCCCAGGACCCTGGGATCATGACCTGAGCCGAAGGCAGAGGCTTTAACCCACTGAGCCACCCAGGCGCCCCAACTTTTCTGTAGATTTGAAATTTTTCTAAGTAAAATATTAAGAGAAAAAAAAAATCTGTCTTGATACTTTTGCCTCAGCAAGAAGCCTCAAATCTCAGACCCAGGGTCCAACGCCTTGGAAAATAATGCAAGTCTTTTTTTTTTTTTTTTTTTTAAAGTAAAAGGGATTCAGGAAAGTTCAGATTGTTAAAAAAAAAAACACAACAACAAAAAAACGGGGCGCCTGGGTGGCTCTGCGGGTTAAGCCTCTGCCTTCGGCTCAGGTCATGATCCCAGGGTCCTGGGATTGAGACGGGCATCGGGCTCTCTGCTCAGCAAGGAGCCTGCTTCCCTTCCTCTCTCTGCCTGTCTCTCTCCCTACTTGTGATCTCTGTCTGTCAAATAAATAAATAAATAAATAAATCTTTAAAAAACAAAAAACAAAAAACATAGGCCCAAGATGGTGTCACTTATGCTCAGCCAAGTAACCAAACAGCAGCTGAATACCTAACCTAAGTGCAGTTTCAACCTCCCCCAGAAACATAGTCTCTGTTAAGTCAGTCAGGGATTTTCTGGTCAGCAACAATGAGGTAATCTGTCACGTGAGCCCTCTCCTTGCCTCCAACAACCCTTTCTTTTTTTTTTTTTTTTTTAAGATTTTATTTATTTATTTATTTGACAGAGAGATCACAAGCAGGCAGAGAGGCAGGCAGAGAGAGGAGGAAGCAGGCTCCCCGCTGAGCAGAGAGCCCAATGCGGGGCTCGATCCCAGGACTCGGAGATCATGACCTGAAGGCAGCGGCTTAACCCACTGAGCCACCCAGGCGCCCCCCAACAACCCTTTCTTTTACGAGTAACTTCCTTGTCCCACCCTCCTTCCTGTAAAAATGACAGACAAAGCACATGTCTCCCTTCATTGATGGAAGCCCTGAACATGTAGGTTTGAAGTTCCAAGTGGTCCTTGCAAGGAGTCCAGATACCGTTAGATTTTCCTCCTAGCTCTGACCTTGCTGGTTTTGGGGACTGCTCCATTTGGTGCTCTGGGACCATAACATTTCTCTCAGTTCCAAAAAGCTACTCAAAATGGAGCCCAAGGTCTGAGTTGTGAGGCAGCTCCCTGAGGCAAAAGAATCAAGACAAAGACATGATTTTCTCTCTCTCTCTTCTTTTTCTTTTTTTAAACAATTTTATGTATCTATTAGAGAGAGAGAGAGAGATCACGAGCAGGGGGGAAGGGAAGAGGGAGAAGCAGACTCCCCGCCCAGCATGGAGTCCAATGTGGGATTCCATCCCAAGACCCTGGGATCATGACCTGAGGCCGAAAGCAGAAGAGGCTTAACCTCCTGAGCCACCCAGATGCCCCGATTTTTTTTTCTCTTAATTTTTACTTAGAAAAATTTCAAATCTACAGAAAAGTTGAAAGAATAGTACCATATATTAATATTTTACCATAGCTGCCTTATCTAAGAGATAAGAATTTTGTAAAAAAAAATTACTGTAGGGGCGCCTGGGTGGCTCAGTGGGTTAAGCCTCTGCCTTCAGCTCAGGTCATGATCCCAGGGTCCTGGGCTCGAGCCCCGAATCAGGCTCTCTACTCGGCAGGGAGCCTGCTTCCTCCTCTCTCTCTCTCTCTGCCTGCCTCTCTGCCTACTTGTGATCTCTGCCAAATAAAATAAATAATTTTTTTTAATTACTGTAGAAAATTTCAAATATACATAAATGTAGAGCAAATAATATGATGAACTCCATGCTAGTCTGGTGTTCCGTTTGAGTATGAAATGATGAGCAATGAACTCTGAATAGGAATAGGGAGACCCAGTGTTACTTGTGTGTCCCAGAGTTACAGATTGTGACTGCTCAGGAGGCAAAGGCTGCTCAGAACTAACACTGGAAGATGCACACTTAAGCCAGTCCAAAAATGACAAAGAACTAATTGTGGAAAAGGAAATGGCAAGTGCAAAGATCCTGAGGCAGGTCAGGGAAAATTTCATTCTGCTGAAAGGAATTTAGCATGTTTAATTTTATTGTTTTTTCCTCCCCTAGGGAAAGAGGGCTTCAGCTACCTTCATTTGACTCAATCTGTTCTTGATTGATTGATTTGTTGATTAGGTTCTTCTTATCTCTTAACTCAGGCAAAAGACCCTGCGGGCAAAGCATCCTGTGACAGGAACCAAAACTACCACCCCCTCAAGCAATAAGGACTGCCCCTATGCCTGCAAGACTCCATGACCCCACAACAGTGACTGACCTGACCTTTACCGCCCACCTGCATGTACCCACTGACTTTTGCCCCACATTTTCCTTATTTAAACTTACAAGTATTCTCAGCACTTAGAGATGGTCTGTGGGATGCTGGCCTGTGGTCTTCTGGGTGTTGGCCTCACGGAAATTAATTCCTTTCTGGTTTCATCCTCAGTCATTTCTCTGCCTCTGGATTTTGTCAGTGGCCAGGGGATGAATCTGGTCTGCTTGGGACCCCTGGAGTCAGGTGCCCTCCGACCCTTGGGCCCCAGCTACATGAGGACTGAAAAAAAAAAAAAAGACATTTGAAATGATGTGCATCATTACTAAGCTAAATAGAGATCATAAATGAGTGTAATTGACATTATTTTTCCACAGTCAAACCAAGTTTTCTATCACTTTGATATTTCTTCATTGTTTCTAGTAGATGTTAAGGTCAATCACGTCCCTCTGTCACACACACTCATACAGGTCCTGTAACCACCTCACATGCCCTACGCCAAGCCCCAGCACTAGGCTCTCAGGCTCTCTCTCCATCTCTGTCGACTGTGATGGTCTCTGATTTACCTCTTCTGTCCCCCAACCCCACAGTCCCTAATGCTAAAGGGATGGAAGCAGCATGTGTGTGTGGAACTGTCTTCTTTGAGAATGACCTGGGGAACATCAGAGTGAGCCAGCGAGTGAGTAAGGGTGTGTGTGTCGGGGGCGGGGTGAGATTGAGGGCTGGAGAAGCAGGGTGAAAGTGGGCTCTGCATACCATCAGGGACAGGAAAAAGGCAGAGCCAGGGTTTGGTTCCCCCAGCTACCTCCCTCCAAATATCCCCCCAAGATAGAGTGGTATGAACACCTAAGGCTCTGGGGCCTTGTCCAAAGCAGCCCATCAGATTTTGCATCTTACTCCCTTGTTCATTGAACCATGGTAGTTTTAATAAAAATGCAACTTTTCTACCCTTTCCCAGTCATCATGTGAAATTTAAATCCCGACTATGGCTTCCTGTGCCCTTCATTCTCACTGTGTATCCCAAGATATGAGTATCCTAGTTGAGATGCAAAAAGCAGCAGCCACTTCATTCTGCCAGCCCAGAGCTATGGCTATCGCTGACGGCAAGTGGGCAGGTGTGCCAACCACCCGCTCCCTGGCACCTCTGCATCCATCCGGGAGGCCAGGGCTTAGAGAGAGAAACTGCCTGATGCCTGTGGCTTTGACTCCATCAGAGTCCTTTCCGCCTGCCGGATGCTCAAGTTCTGGCTCTTGAATCAGATCACCTTGAATGAGAAGCCTGGCTCTGCCCCTTACCCATGTGAGTAGGGAGAATTATTTACTCTCTTGTGCTTCAGTTCAGTCTCCATAATATGGTGATGCCCATTTCACATAGGGTGGTTTGAGGCACAAAATGAGATAATTCACACAAAGTGCTTAGCTTGAAGCTCACTAAGTGTTGGCTATTATCATTGTGTTATTTTTTTCAAAGGCCATCCCAAATACTTCCTCCTCCAGGAAGACTCTTTGAACTTACAATAATGACTGAAAATTATTACCAGAGAACTAGTAATAGTTCCTTGTCTTGGGGTAGAGATGTCTGGGACTCCAGGATCCCTAAATCTAAAGGGCCATAAATGCCTTCAAGCCAAAAAGGCAAAGCAGAGAAGACATGGACAGCCCCCAGGGGTCTGAAGTGCAACCCATTCTGATATGTTTAATGTGTATCTTTTTGTTTGTGTCTTTGCAATCCCTATTGTCTTATGTGTATGCATTTATTGATATTGTGTTATAGGTCTCACTGGGTTGTACTTTTTCAGCTCAGCATTGGGTGTTTAAATCTGTGTTGTGAACACACCTGGTTGTAGAAGGTGCTTTTAGGTAACAGGCTTGAGCAAGGCCAAAGGGCCCGCAAAGACCACAAGGCTGAATATAGACAGGCTCATTAAGTGACCCACCTCCAAATAGCCCTAAGGCATCAATGTGCTACTTAAAACCAGGCGCAATTACCAAAAAAGGGAAAACTTCTGTATGTCCCCATACTTCCTCACTCCGCCCTATAACTATAGTCCCTTGCCACCACATGTGGCCCTCTCCCCTTTATTGTCCTTGCAATGTATCCAATAAAGTTCTCTCTATTTTGTTCTGCCTTGGTGAATTCTTTCAGGGCCTGCGTCCCCAGCCCCCACCCAGTCCCCAAGCTGCATCCGGGTTCCTCATTTCTCTAGCTGCATAGTCCCACACTTTACCCACTCACTCCCTCAGCGCAGAAGCTCAAGTCACCTCCAACTTCCAGCCACCACGAAACAATGCAGCAAGGAATGTCCTTTTACATGTCCTTTTCCGAGACTGGAAGGGAAAAGCTGCATTCTAGGGTCAAAGTTCGCCGTGTTTAGTTTCCCTCACGACTACAGGACTGTTTTCCAGAATGGCTGCCCCAGGCCACTCCCACCATCAGTCCACCTGGCTGTGACAGCTTCTCGCTGCTGCCAAGGTTTGGAATTATCTAGCTTTCTGATTTTGCCAGTCTAATTGGGGTGATACCTCATTGTCATTTTAACTTGTATTTTTCTGATCGTGAATAAATCTGCCCATCTCTTCATATGCTTACAGACTTGCTGGGGTGTCTGTGGAGTCTGACTTTCAGTGTCTGGTGGCAGCTGAGCAGGCGCCTGAGTGCCGAGGATGGGGCCTGCAGGAGGCCTTACACGAAAGTCCAGGGCCGAGGAGGCAGGGACAGCTCCTGGCGCAGACACGCCCACGGGGACCTGCGGAGCCCGGAGTGGCCCCGCTCCGCTGGCCTCCCGTGTGAAAGGCGCGGAGCCGTGGGCAGGTCGAGGGAGCCAGAGGAGGCACCTGCATTCTGGTTCGGGATGTGGGGAGAGGCCGCAGCAGCTGCGCCCACGTCGTGCTCCAGGGCCCAGGCAGGACCGAAAGCTCTGGAGAGGCGGCTGCCGCGCGCACCCCCGCACTCCCGGTAGCCCCCGCGCCGGGACCCCTGCTCAGCGCCCCCACCCCTCGGCTCGCGGCGCCGCGCCCACGCGGACACGCGGCGGGGCAGAAGCGCGCGCCCGGGCTGCGGAACGGCTGCAGGGAGGAGCCCCCGGCGTGGGAGACCGACGGCCGTGAGCCGGCCGCGCCGTGGGGTCTGGGGGCGGGCGCGGGCAGAGCCCAGAGGAATCCCGCACGCCCGCGGGGGTGCGGGAACCCGCGATTGGCACTGTCCGCGCGGCCACCTCGGTCGTGGGCTTCTTTGTGGCGTCCAGAGGAACGCGCACGGGGCCAGGGGGACACTGGCCGCGCGTCCGGGACTCGGCGGCGCCACGGGTCTGAGGAGCAGGGAGCTGCCGCCGCCACGGAGACATTAGCTAGAGGTTTATGCGAATGAGAAGGTCATGCGATCCTGTATTGAGTACTTAGTTTGTGTGCTAGGCCGAGCCAGGACAGGGATGCTATTTGATCTTCACAGACGCCCTGCGGGTTGGATCTATTGTTATGGCCATTTTGCAGAAAAGAAAGCCGAGGCACAGGATGGTTAAATAAGTTACCCAAGGTCACACAGCCTTTAAGTGGTAGAAACGCTGAAGGCCCCTGCCCTCCCAGAATGCTGGGGTTGGGTAGGGGAATGAAGACTCTACCGCATGGGGAAACTGAAAACCAGAGGAGCTGTGACGTGCAGCAGGTGGGATGAGCTCACTGCACAGCATTCCTCACGGAGTGTGCTCAGTGCCAGGGCCTCTAGGCCGGGTAGCGGCATCCCTGTGGGCATCAGCCGACCTGAGAGGCTTTGGCTGCACTCCCTGGGAGACAGGGAGGAGGACTGGGCTAGTGTCCTCCCTGGGATGGGTGGGGGTCGGTGAGGGGCTCTATAGAGGTGCTGTTTCAAAGGGTGCAGGGTTCTTCCTGGGTCAGAGGATGACTTGAGTGACCCTTAAAGAATGTGCAGCCATGGAGTATTGGGATGTGTGGGAGGGAATTCTGGGCAGAGGAGGCAGCATGGGAAAGGTCTCCAAGGCCAGAGCACAGTGTGTATTTGATGTGGACAGAAAGAGGATGCATGGGTTGAGGTGGATGGAAGGGATGAGATTATGCCTGTTTCACTGGTGCCTTGCAGGGTCTGCTTGCTCTCACTCACACTCAGTGCCTGTTTGCCAACACAAACCAGGCCACTTCCAGGTTTCAGCTAAGAGAAAGGGAATCAGAGCTGGAAGGGATCTCTACAGATGATTTTCTTCACCTTCCTGCAGTTTTACAGCTGAAGAAACCGAGGCCTCCAAGGGGTACATGGCTAGCCTGGGATCCTACTGCTAGAAAGTGGCACAGTGGGTACCAGAATCCCCGCTTCTCTAAGCTCACACCTGAAGTGGAGCTCTTTTCCCGAACCTGGATCATGGTGTTGTTCAACCAAGAAGTTCAGGAAGGAACCTGAAGGTATTTGAGATCCGAGAGGGGTTCTTCCAGTAGAGCCCTCTCCTCCCCTATAGGAAAGGCACCCTCTTTAGAGGTGAGAAAGGGCGGAGCTTGCAATGGAGACCGCATTTGGAAGGTAGTGTTTTCTCCCTCCCCTGAAATATTGACCTGAAGCTGCCTCCCCCTCAGTGCCTCCTTCCCACCATTTACCTGAGCTTGTGGTTTGATTTTCCAGGGGAACTAATGAGTCTTAACTGGGACAGCATCTTACAGTTGAAAGGCCCCTGAAGAGATTTAATGATTTGTATGTCATTCATTCATTCATTCATTCAACAGATGTGTGCCAAGGCCCGAATTTGGGGATACAGCAGTTAACAAATCAGACAAAAATCTCCCCTGTCATGGCTTATATGGGGTGGGGGGAAGACAGTGAACCTAGTAAGTATGTAGGTATAGCATATGTCTGTGGTAAGGGGTGCTATGGAGAAAAAGAATGCAGGGAGGTGGCTTGGGAGGGTGCTTTCCTTGGTTGGGATTTCTTGGACCCTGAATTGAAGGAAGCCCCAGCTGGAGGGACACCAGAATGTATTCTCTGACCCTTTACCTTACAGGATTCATAGTGATGATGATGTTGGCACTATTTGCTAGATATCATGGTAGGGGCTTTTCATATCTTATATCTAATCATTACTATAACCCTACAGGGCAGCTCACATTCCCCATTTTGCAGATGAGGGAACTGAGCCACAGGATAATTAAATCACAAGGCCTGGAGACCTGGAAGTGACTCGCCAGAGTTGAACCTAGGGCCATGTGATTGCTCTGGGCCAGCAGCTCCCGAAGACCCGAGGTTGTATCTGTAAGGCCCCGAAAAACCCAAGACCCTCTCCCATATCTGGAAAGCATATCTGGAAAATGGATGGCAGGCCTGTCTGTCACCTGAGCTCATTCTAGCCTTCCCTGCCCAAACACTGGACACGTCTCCTTAGATATACAAAGGGGCTGGATCTGGACATTCACATTGGACCAGACACACAGGATGTGGGTTTGGCAGCAATCAGACCATAGATTATCTGTCCTGTAATGACCATGCAAAGGTCCAGCAAATATTTGTGCCTTGTGCTAGTGTGTCTAAACCTTTCTGGAGGAGGGACGGGTATCTATTAGTCTGCTATGTGTCACTCATGGAAAGAGAGTTTTATGGATCCCTCCCTGCTGTGAGCTGTAGGTGGGTCAGCAAAGGTCAGATGTGGCCAAGGTCACCAAGGAGTTTGCGGTCCAGCCAAGGACACCAGACATGCTCACAAGCCAAGAGCAGTCAGGATGATGGCAGTGTGGGGGTCTGGTAAGATGAGCCCAGGATTCACCAGGCCTGAGTCCTCCTGGCCTGGCCACCACCCTCTGAACCCACCACTGCCCCTGGCAGACCTCAGAGCTCTCTATAGTCTGAGGTAATGATGCAGTGTTGAGGCAAGGGGAACCCTGAGAGAGGCAAATCAGGGTGGGCCACAGAGCTGTGTGTGGGAGGTGATGGCTGGTCAGGATTGGGGATGAAGGGAGAGGAGATGGAGGGACAAGGACAAAGAAGCCAGGTGAGCGTGCCTCTGGCCTTGCCCGAGCCTGATGAAGTAGGTGGCTCAGTACCTCCTGGCTGCCTTCTTCACTGGACACAGCCAGAGGAAAAGTAGTTATCAACTCCAGTGGGAATGAATTCCATCCCTTCCTTAAGAGCTGCTCTTGGGGTCATGAAAACTGGATGATTGGGGACCTCTGAGGGCCGTGACAGGCACACACCTGGCTCCCGTGGACAGTCTTGCTGTCTCATCTTTAGGGTTTTGCTAAGTCCTGGTTGTGTGGACTTGGGGTGAATTAGTGAAGAAAAGCAGCTTGTCTGGGGAAGTCCCTAACATCCAAAGAGAGGAGCAGCATCTCCACCTGGAGTCCGAGTCCGAGCTGGAAGAACCCCTGCCTGGGAAACATTCCCGGCAGGGAGGAGCTGTTCACCCCTCCTTCTCACGCCGTGTGAGGACCCTGCCCCTCATCCCTCGTCCCCTTTTCTGCCCTTAGTGCTTCCTGTGGAGAGGCAGCTCCATGAGGCCGCCCGGCGGAACAACATCAGGAGGATGAAGGAACTGATGGAGAGGAGAGTCCACGTCAAGGCCAGAAACCACGTTCGTAAAGGGGCTCTTCCCAATCGGGAGGCTTGGATAGGGATAGTGCCTGCCACAGTGATCGCAGTGACAATTCCACACGGGAGAAACAGTTCATGGAGCCCAAGGCAGAAGTGTTTGCATGTTTTAACTTGGGGGAGGCTCAGATTGTCCACATTGTCTCAAGGCCTTAGCGGTCTTACCTGAGGTCAGGGTTAGGCTTCCCAGCTGGGCTTGGGCAATTTGAGATCTCATACTCTTAACTCCTGTCACCCATCTGAAAGGCACACCCAAGGAACAAAGATTAGAGTCAGGAGGGCAGGGGGTTGAAGGCCAGGACAGACAAATGGACAGAGAGGGGCAGAAGCCTGGAGGAACAAAGATGGAGTGGTGCCCGTGGTTAGAAGTCCAGGAGTCCAAGACTATGAGAGACAAGACCAAGAGAGGCTGAGCATGTGTAAGGAAGCAATTTAGTTCAGTTTTCTGAGCACCCACTGAGTGTGTAAAACTGTTGTGGGCCTAGGAAATCCCCAGGGGCTCAAAGACCAGGTAGGGAGACCTAGCCCATGGATCAGGCCGCAGGGCAGGAGGGCAAGGGGTGGTCCTCATGCTGGAGGAGGAGGCAGGGAGAAAAGCCATTCCTTCTGATGGGGGCGGGGGGGCGCGGGTTGGGGGGAGACATTGGTGAGAGGCCCAGATGCCCTGCAGGGTAGCTTCTCTCTTCCTTGGGCTTCTGGGTGCCAGGCTTGTCTTAGAGGAGATGCTGGCCTGGGTGGGAGGTCAGTGGAGGCTGAAGGGGTTGGATGGAGGATTCCTGACTGTAGCAGAGGCTGCTCTGTATGGGGTGACATGACAGGTGTGTGACCTGGGTCTTCGGAGCCTGTCCAGGGCTCAGTAATAGTAACGGGAATTCTCAGGTGCATCTGGTGCGGTTTGGTTTTCAGAGCACTCCGCCACCTGTTTCCTGGTGGTCCTCCCTCAGCCCTGGAGAGGTGGGGGAGGCAGGAAGTGTCGGTCCTATTTGTAGATCAAGACAGGCACAGATGAGTATAGCAAGTCACTATACAAAACCGCGTTTTATTCATAACTGGAGCCCCAGTCTCCACTGGACAAACACTTGCACGGAAACAGGGACTTGTAGGATGACAGGATACTAAGGCCAGATCCATTCATTCATCCGTTCATTCATTCATTCATTCATTCGGTCAGTCAGTTATGCTAAAGGGCTTCCCCTGGGTCGACACTGTGCTAGGTGCTGGGGCCAAGCAGAGCCCACAGCAGATGTGGTTCCTGCGCTCTTGGAGCTGACTGTCTGGTTGGGGAGAAGACACAGTGAACAGAGTCTCACAAGCAGTTCATTCCCACTGTGATAAGCTGAGAGCATGTGGAGGTCAGAGGGAGCCCGTCCTCCCTGCAGCAGTCAGGCAAGGTTTCTCGAGGAAGTGGTATTTTTGCCAGGTGAAGACAGGCAGAGGGGACAGTAGGGGCAGAAACTCTGAGGAAGAAAGACTACACAGAAAATTAGTGTTTCCTTTTGTTGTCCCCTGATAAGCTAAAAACTATGGTTCGTGGGCTGGCGGAGGCAGGATTCTCCCAGTCTTGCTCAGATGTGCTGAGGCCAAAAACCAGGGTGGTCTCACCACGGGGTGCAGGATCAGGCCCCTTCGGCCCATTCTGAAGGAAGGAGGGGACAGAACCCAGGCAGTCGGGGGCCCTCAAGGACTAGGACGGTAATCCTCTGACAGGTGGCTGTCCAGCAGAAGCAAAGACAGGGCAATGGGGAGTAGTCTGGCATTTCTGAGTCGTGGTGGGCAGGGACCAGGGTTAGGAGTTTGTCCCAAGAGCTGTGGGAAGCTCTGAAGTTTTGGTGGGGGATGGATGGGTGCAGTCATGGTGTCTGACTACGTTCGTTTCAGCTGCTGCCATGTGGAGGAGGAGGAGGGGGCCTGAGTGTCACCACCAGACCAGCTGTCCTGCAGCTGGAGAGATGGGGGGTGGAGGGGTGGGGTGGGGGATTGGCCAGGCAGGCAGCTGGTGCCTCAAGCTCTCCTGTCCCTCCCAGCAGGTAGGCAGGGTGGCCCTGCACTGGGCTGCGGGCGCCGGGCACGAGCCAGCTGTGCGGCTGCTCCTGGAGCACAAGGCTGCTGTGGACAATGAGGATGCGGTATGGGACCCTCATGTAGGCGCCCCTGTGCCTGTGTGCGTGTCTGTCTGTCTGTCTGTGTGTCCCAGGGTTGGGGAGGAGCACCAGCGCTCCCTCTGGGTCTAAGTCCACAGTCATGGTGGAGGGTGCGCTGATCCGCAAACACAGGGTGCAGGGTGGACAGGGAATCTTCAGGGGCCAGTGACACAGCACCAGTTTCCCCCTGTACAGCCATAAAGATCTCTCCATTTTTTAGAGTTTTGTAGTTCTCAGAGAGCCTTTTCAGTCCCTCATGATACCATGTGAACAGGGAGAGAGGCGGGCTGTAGAACAGATAATTGGATGGATTGATAAAGGACTTTTTTTTTTTTAAGATTTTATTTATTTATTTATTTGAAAGACTGAGATCACAAGTAGGCAGAGAGGCAGGCAAAGAGAGAGAGAGGAGGAAGCAGGCTCCCCGCTGAGCAGAGAGCCCGATGCGGGGCTCGATCCCAGGACCCTGGGATCATGACCTGAGCCGAAGGCAGCGGCTTTAACCCACTGAGCCACCCAGGTGCCCCGATAAAGGACTTATTAATAAAGCCATCCGGAGAGGGGACTCTCACGATATGCCACAAGGCTGTGCCCTGGCTAAGGCTTTAACCAGCGACCTGGATGAGGACGAACAGTGTGGGGCTCCAAAGTGGCACAGTGGGTTAAGCGACCAGCTCTTGTTTTGGGCTCAGGTCTGATCTCAGGCTGGTGAGTCGGCCCTGAGCTGGGCCCTGTGGCAGGCTGTGCTCCGCACGGGAGTCTGCTTAAGCTTCTTTGTCCCCCTGCCCTTTCTGCCTGTGAGCTCTCGCTCTCAAATAAATAAATAAATCTTAAAAAAAAAAAAAAGAAGAAGACTAACAGTCTTACTTAACAAATTGGCAGGCAACACTGTGCTGCGAGGGAGCACTGACAGGGTCTACAAAATCATCTCTATAGGTTTAGGGAAAGGACTGGGTCTGACAATGACATTTTTTTAAATTTTATTTTTTTAAAGATTTTATTTATCCATTTGACAGACAGAGATCACAAGCAGGCAGAGAGGAAGGCAGAGGGAGAGGAAGGGAAGCAGGCTCCCTGCTCAGCAGAGAGCCGGATATGGGGCTCGATTCCATGACCCTGGGACCACAACCGGAGCCGAAGGCAGAGGCTTTAACCCACTGAATCACTCAGGCGCCCCTGACAATGACATTTGACAGGGTTATATTTAAGAGTCTGAATCAAAAAAATTTTAAGGAATTACAAACTTCCCTGCAGAGATATACCTTTCCCAGAAATACTGTTCTTTGCCTTGGCCTCTCACTGCTCCTAGGCCCCAGCAAGAGGGAGGGCTTGATGACCAGCTGGGGCTCTGGGTGAGGCAGCAACATTTACCCTCCCACTTCTGCCCCATCTCTCTGCATTTGCTTAGACCTCATTTAGAAGTGACTCTAGAATAAAAATGTCTGGGATCCTTAGCCTGAGCTTCCTGATAAAATACTTGAATCTCATGCAATAGGGCTTTGCCCACAAAGTCCCTCCATGATCACTGCTGTGCTCTGTTATTTCTTCCTTGAGAGAATCAGTGAGGAAAAAAGGTATGCGGGAGACAGAAAGAGACAGCCACCTGGTTGGCTCAGTTGGCTGAGTGACTGCCTTTGGCTCAGGTCATGTTCCCGGCGTCCCGGGATCGAGTCCTGCATTAGGCTGCCAGGTCCACAGGGAGTCTGCTTCTCCCTCTGACCTTCTCCCCTCTCATGCTCTCTCACACTGTCTCTTTCTCAAATAAGTAAATAAAATCCTAAAAAAAAAAAAAAAAGAAAAGAAACAGTGCTTTTATAAATCTTCTGTTTCCTTTGCAAATAGTAATATATATATTACATATAAATAAGAAAGATTTTACTTATTTATTTGTCAGAGAGAGAGTGAAAGGGAGAAGCAGACTCCCTGCATAGCAAGGAGCCTGATGAGGGACTTTATCCCAGGGCCCTCGGATCAAGACCTGAGCTGAAGGCAGACGCTTAACCCACTGAGCCGCTCAGGCTCAGTAATAAGTATATTTTGAAAACTAAGAAAGCTGATGGGCATGCCTACTTTAGATAACAGAAGGGTGGGGGGTGACAAGAGAGGGAGATCCTGCTGTCGGGGGGAAGGTCTCAAGGGATATGCCACAGGGCTCTGTCCTGGACAGTTCTTGGAACTAGGACACGGAAATATCCCTGGGGTTCCCACTGGCAGGAGGCTCTGGCTCCCATGACTCTCCTCCCCCAGCCAGCCCTGAGCATTGATCCTTTTCATTCCCAGGCTCCTATGGGCTTCTCCCCGTGGACTCTGCCCTGTGAGTACTCATGCTCTCCCTCAGCCAGCCAGGCCATAGTCGCTGTAATTCTCCCCCGTTCGGGGTCACAGGCAGAACCCATGAGGGCAGAGGTCAGTGCGGGGCTCTCAAGATCCCGGAGCACTTCACAGGTGTTGAGGAAGGGCATCCTGCAAACAGGCGCCAGGCCACCCTCGGAAAAGGGCCCAGACATGCTCTCCGTGGCCGCAAAGGGCCTGTGGGCTGGAAGGCACAAGGATGCAGATTTCAGTGCAGAGTAAGGAGGGACTTTCTTACCATGAGCAGTGGTTGTCAGGGCAGTGCCTGTCTGCAGGCACAAGCCATCCACCTGGAGGCCGTCCTGTAGGAGAGTCAAACAGTGGTTCCCAAACACCAGTCTTTACCAGCCACAGCAAACCAGAAAATAAGAACAATGTAGTATGTTTTTCGTGAAGCTGTATTTGCAAAGAGCATACTCTGAGATTAGTTTCTCCCCAATTTTTTATGTTAAAATGTTCCTTCTTAATTAAATGATGGGGAGAATAGATGGTACCTGTTATTTATTTATCCATCCATCCATCCATCCAGAGATAGCATGAGTGGCGGAGGGGCTAAGGAAGAGGGAGCAAGAGAAGCCCAAGCAGGATCCACACCCAGTGCAGAGCCTGATGTGGGGCCAGTCTCATGACCCAGGAGATCATGACCTGAGCAGATATCAAGAGTTGGATGCTTAACCGGCTGAGCCACCCAGGCACCCCTATTTTAAAATTTTATTTAGCAAAAACAAAAGTTTGCCATGGTGTCTCAGCCTCTATTAAAAAAAAAAAAAAAAAAGCCACTCAGGGACACCTGGGTGGCTCAGTTGGTTACGTGTCTGCCTTCTGCTCCGGTCAAGATCCCAGGGTCCTGGGCACAAAACTTGTGTCCAGCTCCCTGCTCCGTGGGGAATCTTCTCTTCCCTCTCCCTCTGCCTCCACCCCCCCCCCACCACTCCTGAGCTCTCTCTCGCGTGCGCTCTCTCTCTCTCTCAAATAAATAAATACAATCTTTTCAAATATTTAAAAAAAAAATGCCATGATTTTTACGTTCATTAAGCTTAGCGGCTCTCTGGGTTGGGTGGCACTTATGGTCCCCTATGGTTGTATGATTTTCAGTGCAGACGTGGGCCCAGGTGGCACAGCCACACCTGCTCACATTCACCTCGACTCCTCCCCCATGTCCTCTCCCCCAGTTTGGGATGAATGCGCTTCTCCTGTCTGCCTGGTTCGGCCACTTACAGATCCTCCAGATCCTGGTCAACTCTGGGGCCAAGATCCACTGTGAGAACAAGGTAAGGCCTCAGTGGGGAGCCCCCTTGCTCTCCGAGTCCCTGCCCCCTCTGTTCCCCTGCCCTGCTGCACTGGTCTGCCCCCACCTCTGCCATCTACCCCCATCTCTTCCCCCTTCTTCTCCCCACATGGCTCTGCCTTCTGAGGACCCTCCAGAAGCCCCAGCTGAACTCAGCCTGTGAAGTTGGGGTGCTTGCTGTTTCCACTGGGGCTGGGAGAAGTGCTCGGGTGCCTTTCCTGTCAGCATTAAAAGCCTCTTTCTTCTAGTGCCCCTGACCCACAACCACTCTATTATGTTGGGACAGTTCCTGTCCCTCTGGGCAGCCTCCTTATTCACACAGGAGAAATCAAAGTAACACCCTCAGAGGGTGGTTAGAAGATTTCATGAGAGAGGCTGGGGCCTCCTCCCACCTCCCGCTCGGCCCTGGCTCCCTTGTGGTGCGGTGGGGTGGAAGGACTAAAGTTCTGGTTGCCAAACTCTGGGACCTTGGGCAAATTACTTAAGCATCCCGAGCCTCAGTTTCCCCTTGGAAGATGGGGGTGCTAGTCCTCACCTCTGAGCTGGGGGAGCAACTCAGTGTTGTGTGTAAAGTGTTTGGCTCAGTGCCTGGTGTGTTAGGGAGCCTGGAGCTCCTGCGCTGCTCACCCGGGTGCTCTGGGAGGAAGGAAGCCCCAGGGAGTCAGAGTGCCAGGGATCCCAGCACTGGTGTCTTACCTTTTCGGGGGGTCAGTGGTCCTTATGAAAACGCAACATTTCTGGACCAGAGCTGTCAGCCAGGAGTTCTCAATCTGGGTCCTTAGAGAAAATTCAAAGTGGAGGGAAAAAAGGACATTCCTGTTTTCATTAACTTCTACTTAAAAATTGAGCATTTTTTTTTCAATGATGAAAGAATGCAAGAGTGGAAGGGGCATGGTCTCTTGAGGCCACAGCTGGGAAGTCACGATACCATTTCCACCATATTCTATTGCTCGAAGCCCATTGCCTTGACAGCCTGGCTTCAGGGGATGGAGAATATTGGATCCCCACCACCCCCCTTGTCGGGAAGAGTAGCACAATCCTGTTGCTTTGGGTTTTTCCATGGGTGGGAGAAATAGTTGTGGCCATCTTTTTTTTTTTTTTTCAAAACTTTATTTATTTATTTGACAGAGAGAGAAAGATCATAAGTAGGCAAAGAGGCAGGCAGAGAGAGAGGGGAAAGCAGGCTCCCTGCTGAGCAGAGAGCCTGATGCAGGGCTTGATCCCAGGACCCTGAGACCATGACCTGAGCTGAAGGCAGAGGTTTAACCCACTGAGCCACCCAGGCGCCCCAGTTGTGGCCATCTTTGCAAGCAGTCCCTCCGACTACCTTTCTATCCCTTGTTCAAGGTCCTCCCTGGAGGTATTCAGCCCACTTGCAAAGGAGCTTTGAGCCAGGCCATGGCTGGGCCACAGTCCTTTTGGCCCTGGAGATTTCTTTTTCCCTGCTATTTACCTGACTCTGCTTTGCCAGGGACTGGTGATATCTAGAGTTTCACTAAACTGTAGGCTGCATGAAAATTTCAGCAAATTTCCCATTAATATCCTATGAAGTATTTAGTCATCTTGTCTCCTTACTCTCCTCCGATCTTGCGATAGTTTCTGTCTATCCTTGTTTTTCACGACCCTGATGCTTTTGAAGAGTCCTGGTCGGGCATTTTGTACGTTGTCCTTTAATTCTGGTTTGTCTGATGTTTTTCTCATGATTAGATTGGGGTTATGGAATTTGGGAAAGAAAACCAGGGGTTAGGTGTCCTTCACTGCCTCCTATCAGGGTGCATAGGACACTGCCCAATGACAAAGCAAACACTAATTAATTAAGTAAACTCTGTGCCCAACATGGGGCTCGAACTCATGACCCCAAGATCAAGAGTCACATGCTTTTCTGACTGAGCCAGCCAGGCGCCCCCAAAACGCAAACAGTTTGGTAGTGAGTTTGATGTCCTTTATTCAGAAGAAAAAATTTCCTGGATGGAGGGACTACAGCCCTTCAAAGCAGTTGAATACTCTTCTGGAGGGATTTGGGGCAAGAACGAATTTCGTAGAGACCCAAAAGCAACAACCCAGAAATGGCAGGACTGGCTGCTAGGGGGATTTCCTTGTAAGGCAGGCAGGTTTTGTTTTCTAGGGTAGGGGGAGTTAGTACCGCTGAATGTGTGTTAGGTTGTCATTGGTGTATGTTAAGTTTCCTATAAGTGCCGGCTGAGGTAGATTTATATAGATAGATAGATAGATTTGAGAGAAAGAGAGAACACAAGCAGCGGTGAGGAGCAGAGGGAGAGAGAGAAGCAGACACCATGCTTGCTGAGCAGGGAACCCGAAGCAGGGCTAGAGCCCCGGACCCTGGGATCATGACCTGAGCTGAAGGAAGGTATTTAACTGACTGAGCCCTTGAGGTAGGTTCAGATTTGTGACCTGGGCCAGGTCAGTGGGCAGCCTCTATTTTGTAGGTCTCGATAGAAGAAATATCAGTACCAATATGGCCTGTCACTGGTGATGTTACCTTGATCCAATTCTGACCCCAATTCCAATGTGTGTGTTTTTCCATATCACAAGTAATTAGTTCAATTTTCCATGGACACTGACCGGGTATCCCACAAATTTAGCCCAATTCCAACACTACCTGCCTGGAGATAGCATCAGATTCCCCTGGTTAAGGGCTCAGTCCCACAAGACCACCTCCATTTCAGAAGCCAGTCCCTCACCTGGGGTTCTGACCGACTGGCTATAAATCAGAGGTTCCCACGACCTTCTCTTTAGGGTTGGTTAATTTGCTAGAGGGGCTCACAGAACTCATGAAACCAGTTTACTCACTGGATCACAAATTTATTCCAAAGGATATTAAAGGACACAAATCAATAGCCAGATGTAGAGACACATGGGTGAGGTCGCGAACAAAGGAACTTCTGTCCTTGAAGTGTGGGATCCAGCCCGCGGATGCATTGTTGTTCACCAACCTGGAAGTTCTCCCAACCCTGTCCTTTTGCATTTTTATGGAGGCTTCATTTCATAGACTTGATAGATTAAGTCCTTGGTCATTGGTGATTGACTCAACCTCTAGCCTCTCTCCCCTCCCTGGAGGTCAGGGAGTGGGACTGAAAGTTCTAACCTTCTAATTGAATTGGTTTCCCAGGCAACCAGCCCCCATCTTCAGGTTACCTTGGGCTTTCCCTGCCAGCAAATTAACATAACAATAGACACTTTAATCACTCTGTACACTTAGAAAATTCCAAGGGTTTTAGGAGCTCTGTGCCAGAAACAGGACGAAATACGTATTTCTTATTATAAACCATAATTTCACACTTGATCATGTGGTTATGTGGTCTTAGCCAGGTTTCTCCACTGGAATGTTAGCATTTTACCCCCTTACTTACTCTATTGTTAGAAATTCTATGGTTTTAGGGGGGCCTGGGTGGCTCAGTGGGTTAAGCCTCTGCCTTCTGCTCAGGTCATGATCCCAGGGCCCAGGGATGGAGTATCAACCTGATATGGGGAGGGGGGGTGTCTCTGCTCAGCAGGGAGCTTGCTCCACCTCCCCCTCCCCCGGCTGCCTCTCTGCCTACTTGTGATGTCTCTCTCTTTGTCGAATATATAAATAAAAATCTTTAAAAAAAAATTCTATGGTTTTAATTTGCATTTCAATAATAACTAATGATGTTAGGTATTTTTTTATGTGCTTATTTGCCATCCATATACCTTCTTTGTGTCCAAATGATTTTTTAATTGGGTTGTTTAATATCTCATTGATGAGCTTTTAGAGTTCTTTATAAATTTTGGAATCATTTCAAAATAAATTACAGACATCACTATACTTACCTCTAAATACTTCAGCATGCATAACATTAATTAGAATTCAATTTCTTTACCTAAAATGAAATATACAAATCTTAAGTTCATAGTCACTGAGATTTGACAGATTTTACTCCAGTGTAATCCAAAGCACTGTCAAGATGTACAACATCATTCAGTATGTTGATTTTTATGACCCATTGATGGTTGTAATCTATTTGAAAAACAGGGCTCCAAACACTCCAGCTATAATGCAAGGCCTTGGTAGAAGCTCTGGGCTATAAACGTAGGATTTGCAAATGTCCCTCACTTAAATATTGCTTCTGGGTCCAAGAGACCTTCTTCTAGCCTACACCTCTTTCCTGGCCACTTCTCCTCTGTTAAAGAACAAAATTCAAGTGAGTAAATTCAAAGATCTAATTGGCTTTATTCAATGATTCATGAATTGGGCAGCTTCCCATCTAGCAAACAGAAGGGAGCTCTGGGGAGCTGTGCAAAATGAAAGACTTTTATAGGCAAAAGGCAGTGGGGCGAGGAAGTTATTCTAGCAAAGACTGGATTGTTTTAGGCAAGATCACCTTCCTTTGGGGGCCAGTGGTGGGGGTGGGGTGGGGGCAGGCTGGGGAGGGGGAGGGGGAGCAGGCTCCCTGCTGAGCAGAGACCCCCGATATCAGCTTGATACTCGATCCCTGGACCCTGGGATCATGACCTGAGCCAAAGGCAGAGGCTTAACCCGCTGAGCCACCCAGGTGCCCCTAAAACCATAGGATTTCTAACAATAGAGTAAGTAAGGGGGTAAAATGGTGGATTTCCTCCCCAGTGTTGACCAGGAAATTCCAGACTGACTGGTTAAGATTACTTATCTGGGAGAGGCTGAGGCTGTAATTAGGTTAGGAATGGTGATGTGGGTGGGCCTTAGCACAAGTGACTCTATCATGAGTCTACTTTCTCCTTTTTCAACACCTCCTAGTCCCTGCAGACCCCATCAGCTCTCAGCCCTCCCCAGAGGTGAGGAGGTGACCTCCTAGAGACAGATCCTGGGGACTTTAGTCACCTCATTTCTCATTTGGGGCCCTATCAAGACAAGCAGATGTTGTAAACGTGGAAGAATGTTCTGGGGGGGTATTCTAGGGACTGTCAATGCTGTACGACCTCACCTTACACCCTGAGTTATTTATCAGGGCATAAAAAACTTTCTGTAGGTGACGCTGTCCAACCCGCTCAGCGACCCACTGAGGTAGTCCGGGGTTATCCTGATTTGACCTAGGAGAAAATGGAGGCTCGTGGAGGTACAGATGACTTGTTCAAGACTGCACTGCACTGCTGACCAGTGCTGGAGCTGGGATTGGGACTCTGGCATCCTGACTCCCATCAGCCCTGGTGAGGCTGAATGGGTACCTGTGGTGGCCCAGGGGTCCATCCCCATTTACATACTGTGTTTTTTCCATGGGAAAGCTGTGCTCTGGGTTGCAAACACTCACCATCTACAAGAGAGCCAGGGTGTGAGAAGGGCCCTCTTCATAGACTGTAGGGACCACCCTGGTCTACCACCTTGTTTCCAGGACGGCCTGACCTTACTACACTGTGCAGCCCAAAAAGGCCACGTGCCGGTGCTGGCGTTCATAATGGAGGACCTGGAGGACGTGCCCATGGACCATGCTGACAAAGTGAGAGTGGCATCGAGGCTGCTTGTCCTTCCCATTGGGTTTGGGGCTCCTGGGGCCACTCTTGCCCATTCCTTGAGTGCATCCTTTTGAGCTATGGGTACTGCAGATTGGACTCCACTTCAGGGAACTGCTGGTCTAGAAGGGGTGTTAGGGCACAAATGAGTGGGACACAGGAGGAAAATGGTCAGTTCCTCAGAGAGGACAGGTTAGAGAGATGGGAGCCACTGCTTCCTGCTTCCCAAAGAAGGCGGCATTTAGTGAGTGAACTGGATTTTGTTGATAAGATTGGAAAGCAGGGAGATTTTGTAAATAGAACATTGTTAGGGCTTTAGAACTGGAAAAGGGCCCTTTGAATGTGAGTTCAGATGGACTGGAATTTTGGGAGTGGGAGCCAGGACCATGTTGGGAGCCCCTTGTGGAAATTTCCACCACCTCATGCCTTAGAAATTGGTCCTGTATTCAGCAGGCAGCAGGAGCCACAGAAGGATTTCACTGAGGGGACCACCCAGTAGGTCTTGCTGGAAAGTTTGGTCTGGGCTTTCCAGGTCAGGTGTGAAGGTCGAGGGGAGGGGAGAGTTCCTGAGGCAAGAGAGGCCCCTGCAAGCCCTGAGTGGCTGGCTAGGTAGGCAGTGTGCCTCCTACAGGGTACAGAAGGGTCACTTTCTTCCCCTACCTGGTCAGCTGGGAAGGACGGCGTTCCACCGGGCGGCAGAGCATGGGCAGCTGGATGCTCTGGACTTCCTTGTGGGCTCTGGTTGTGACCACAGTGTGAAAGACAAGGTACTGTAACTGGGTGCCAGGGTCAGTCCAAACTCTGGGCTCCTGACCAGGGTGGGCGCTGGTGGCTGACCTGCACCAACTTCTGTCGCCAGCATGCTGGAGGAGCAGACGGCTTAAGGACCAGAGAGGGTCTGATGTTCGTCTGGCAGGCATATTTTGAGCGAGTGCTATGGGCCTGTCCTGTGCTGGGCGTGAGAAGCCCAAAGATCTCTGAGACACAGGTTTTCACTCAGGGATCCTGGGCGGCCACATTGGTAGAAAGTTGTGGCCAGCTGTGGGGAGCTGGGATGGCAAGTCTGTTGGCCAGTGGTACTGCCAGGGTGGGTTTGACAGGATTTTGATGCCCTTGGGGCTGTCTGTTGCTGGGAGTGAGGAGAAGAGTTAGGGGATGGTGGTAGCCATGCACCTCCTGGTTATTTAGTCATCTGTGTCATTTAGTCATCTAAGTGGTCATGACAGAAATAGGATGAAAACCTGGAGGAGGCAGCAGTTGGCGGAGGGTGGAGAGCTTCAAGCAGGATTTCACCAGTCTGAGGAGAGCTGAGGGCTGGGCCTGCCGGGACTACCCTGAAAATGACTCTTATCAGTGGGCCATTGTGAATCATTACGCAAGTATGTTGCAGCAAATTCTAAACAATGCTCCAATAAAGGGACAAACTCCATTATTAATCTTCTGATTAATGTGCTTGGCCGGGATAGAGGAGTTCTGTTTATAAACTAATGATAGGCAAATGCACACAGGGGCTTAGAACGGCAAGTGTCCTTCACTGGGGACCAGTTCGACCTTCTCATTTTATAGATGGGAGGTCCAGAGAAGGGGATGCTTTAGCCAAGGTCACAAAGCAACACAAAGGTTGGGCTGGGTTTGGAACCAGCAACCTGATGCCCCGCCCAGGGCTGCTGCCTCCTGAGGCACTGAGCCTTTGGGGTTTGCATGGAATCCAGCTGTCCACACTCGTCCTCTTAGTCCTGAGAATCAAATTAGGCTGATTTCCTTCATTCTGGAAACCGGCTAAGCAGGTCATGCTCTGGGCTATGTTGTGAGGGTTATTGGCCAGGAACAGGGAGCACAGAAAGGAGTGAAGGACAGCCCCTGCCAGGATGCATCTAGCTCAGAGGAAGTAACAGGATTGTACTCAGGGTGCCAGGAGGGTGGGAGCACCCAAATTGGAAAACAAGAAAAGCCCAGCTCTGATCCTTACCCAGAATCTTGTAATTGGAAATTCTAGAAAGAAGCTTTCAAAATTGCATGCCCATATTGGCGTGCCTGGGTGGCTCAGTCAGTTAAGCATCTGCCTTCAGATCAGTCGTGATCCTGGGGTGCTGGGATCGAGCCCTGTCTTGGGCTTCCAGCTCACTGGGGAATCTGCTTCTCTGGCTAGCCCCTTCCAGCTTTCTTCCTGTTTGCTGGGACCCCTTCACCACTACTTGTCCTCTGCAGAAAGATCCCATTTAAAAAAAAAAAAAAAAGATTTATTTATTTTTAGAGGGGAAGGTGGGGCGGAGGGAGAGGGAGAAGCAGACTCCCCGCCAAGCACAGAGCCTGATATGGGTCTCAATCTCAGGACCCTGAGATCATGACCTGAGCTGAAATCAAGAGTCGGACTCTTAACTGACTGAGACTCCCAGCTGCCCTGCAGAAAGATCCCTTTAAGGACAACCCCAATCTGCGCTTGGCAAGAGCCACTTCTGATACAAAGAGCAGTGTGCCCTTTGCCACACCCAGGGGAGCCACCTCCCTTGGCTGTGACTCTGTCACCTTTAGACTTCTCAAGTGTGAGACAACTACCAGCCCTGGGGCTCTTAAGTGCCAGGAGTCACATGTCAGTCTCTCCATCACAGTATTTACTCATTGGACAAATATTTTACTGAATGTCTGCCACATGCCCCAGACCCTATTCTAGGCACTCGGGGAAACGCTGGAGAACAAAAATAACAATCCCTGCCCTTGAGGTGTTTATGTTCTAGCAGGAAGAGTCAGACAATAAACAATAAGCATAGTATACAAGCAAATTATAGTGTGTTAGTTTATCAGTGCTATGGGGGAAAAGGGAAGGAAAAGTCCAGCAAGATCAGGGGATCAGGAGGACAGGAGGGTGAGAGTTGCAGTTTTAAGATTTTATTATTTGAGAGGGAGAGAGCACACACATGAGTGACAGCACAAGCGGTAAGGGGATGGGCAGAGGGAGAAGCAGCAGACTCCCCACTGAGCCCCAATGCAGGGCTCCATCCCAGGACTCCGACATTGTGACCTGAGCCAAAGGCAGATGCTTAACTGCCTGAGCCCCCCAGGCGCCCCTGGAGCTGCAGTTTTAAATAGTGTGGTCAGCAGGGCCCCACTCTTCAATGAGAAGCTACCATTTTGAACTGGGCCATGCAGCTGGCTGCCTGGGCACAACCTGAGCGCCAAGGACAGTCCTTGGAGCTGTGGCCTTGAGCAGAGGGAGGGGATGGATCTAGGATGGCTCAAGGAGGGACTGGCTTTAGACAGGGGCATGCAAAGTAGGGATTTTTTTACCCCCAAGTATTGTGTCTGCCTTCAAGTGTAAGGAAGGATCAGGACTTGGACCTTGGAAGTGCCCCTTGCTGCAGTTCGAGGCATACTTCTCAGGGGCAGGGAGACATTGGCCCAGCATTCGGGGCTGCAGTTTTTCATCGACTTGCTCTGTGACCCTAGATGTGTCACTTCCCCTCTCTGGACCTCAGCTTCTATGTCTATACAATGAGGGGCATTTCCAGCAGGTCCCCAGGGCCTTCAAGGGTCTGTGATTCTACCAGTCCCTCGGGAGCCCTTCTGCCTGCAGGAGGGGAACACGGCCCTTCACCTGGCTGCTGGCCGGGGCCACCTCGCTGTGCTGCAGCGGCTTGTGGACATCAGGCTGGACCTGGAGGAGCAGAACGCGGTGAGTCACCGCCCAAAGGAGGCAGAGACGCTTGCTTGCTCCCTGCTTTCGAGGAACGGATGGCCCAAGGTGCAGCCTGATTTTCCCCTGCTAGAGGCTTCCTGGAGTGAAAATGCACAGACCAAGGACAGGGGGCGGGGCAGCTTGGAGGGTGAGACCCTGAGCAGGGATGTGGAGGCGGAAGGCAATGTACCACATGCTCCTCAACGTGAGAAAATCGGGTACGGGGCTCAGGGAACCACGGATAATGACCCAGATTGTCGTCCTCAGTAGCGTGGCCATGGAGAGCTCCTAGAGCTCTGGAGCCATAGCGCAAGGGGTCCCTCTCATCTCAGAGTCTGGCCTCAGCCTCCCTGCCGTCCTCACACTCTCCCCGTGTGTTTCAGGAAGGTCTGACCGCCCTGCACGCGGCGGCTGAAGGCGTCCACCCCGACTGTGTACAGCTGCTCCTCACCCAGGTAGTCAGTCCTCCCCCAGGGGACGGATGTCTGCCCTTGGCTTCTGAACTCTAACCTTGTCAATGATTCCTGAACGTGTGTAAATAGGGGCCCTCAGGCTGCAGGCCCCAGGGTCTGCTCTTGGCTTCTCCGCTGCTGAGCCCTGTGACCGAGGGCAAGTCACTTCAATTCGATGAGCCTCATTTCCCAACTATAAAATGGGGACGCTATGTAGTCACGTTCTTCCATTGCTGGGAGGAGTAAATACACCTCCCAGCATCGGGGGTGCTAGGAGCTTGACACCTGTTCGTGTCTTCTTATTGCTGGGTACTTGGTTGTTCGTGGGCCCCCTTTACAACAGTTACTTCAGAAAAGTTCCCCCTGTTCCTACTGATGAAGAAACAGAAGCTTAGAGAGATCCAGTGACTTCCATGGGTCACAAGCCAGCAAAAAGCCAAGCTGAGGCTGAAAAGCCTGTTCCCTAGACTGCAGAGCTCATGGCTGGAAGGTTTGCCTTGCCTGTGCACGAGCCACCCCAGCGCCCAGAGCTGGAGCCCAGGACAGGCCTCCTTTCTCTCTCACTACTGACTCCTTAAGCAGCAACTGGAAATTCTCTCTGTGTCCTGGAAACGGGGTATCATGGCCTTAGGTAGGGAGTTGCCATTTTTGTTTTGTTTTGCTTTTTACTTTTAGATCAATGACAAATAATCTCTCTTCACTGATTGAATGGCTTCAGGGTTTGGAATTCTCTATATGTTCTAAATTTCAATAATAAAGCAATAATAATAAATAAAATATAATAGCAAAAATAGTTTAAAAGCCCGGGAATTAAGATAGTATGCGAATAATGTTTAACACAAAAGAAGGCAATCAAGGAGAAACAGAAGAACAAAAAGGACAGGAAACATGTAGAAAATAAGTAGCAAAATGGCAAATGTAAATTCAATAATAACATCAGTGTTAACCTCCCCCAAACGCGAATACTACTTCATAAGTCACAAAAACTTAATTTGCAGAATTTCCCTAGCTGCCCCAGGGTGTTGGGAAGACACCAAGAGCCACCTTGAGGGGGAAAGTATCTGCCCTAGGGAAACCACCTGCGTCCTTGCATCTGCGTGGTGCTGCTCTTTGAGCAGCAGCCCTTTCTCTATGCCCAGAGCAGTGCTCGGGACTGGGAGGGGACGTAGAAGTGAAGTGTCAAGGCCATCTCCCCAGCAGTAGCAGCATAGGAGTTTAGGGACCGGGGAGGTCATGTCCATCTGGTGGACATGGGCAGGGCTGGAGCTGCCCACTGCCCTGGGCCCTGTGCTCTCGCCTTGGTTTGCGGTTTCCGGCAGAGGACACATTCTATCTGGACACCCCACCCCTCGCAGGGCCTCTGAAGTAGGGGCTGACTCAAAGTGATTACATTTCCTGCTGGGAGGCGGACTGGTTCCCACTCACCCTGTGCACTCAGTTCAGACAGGACTTTGGGAGAGTGAGCAGCTTGTCCCAGTTTGCCCCACACTGCCCTGGTTTTCAAACTGAAAATCCTGGGGAACAGTCTGGGCAGTCTGGGACAGCTGGTCGCCTAGAGGGGTCCTCCTGGTGGAGCGGAGGGGAGTAGCTCATGTGAGGTTGCTGTTTGGCTGGGGGTGGGCTTGGATTGAAGGGGGGCACTCAGAGGGCCCATCAGGATGAAGCCTTGCCCCTGGGCTGCCTGGCTCCCGCCCGGACGGCTGAAAACAGCTCTGGCAGGGCTGTGTGTGCCAGGTGCGGTTTGCTCTGGGCTGGCAAATCTTACTTGCTCCCCTCTTTGAAAACCTCAGAGTATACCCCGCATGTCTTTACCAGCCTAGGAATTGTGCGGGCTTTGATGTATGTTCTGCAGTTTGTGATAGGAAGCAGGGAGAAGCCAGGACCATGGTGAGCTCCTTCTACTAGTCACCAGGCCTGGGCAAGGCATTGATTTCTCCAGCCTCAGAGTTCAAGAGGGTAATTATCCCGGAGGGTGTGTGTGTGACAAATGGAATAATGGATACCAAAGGCCCACTGTGAGGGACTTTCAGGACAGGGCACTGATGCCTGTTTCCCTCTAGAAAAAACAGAGCTGTCTCCACTACGCAGTCCTCGGTGGCTCTGAGGACATGACCCGGACCCTCATCCACGCAGGAGGCCACACCAACATGGCTGATCATGTAAGTGTGGGGGCTTGGGTTGAAGGGGTCCCCACTGCAAAGTCTCCATGACTTCCCTGATATAGCATAGCACAGACAGGTGCTTTGGGCCCCTGGGGTTGGGATGAGGGCCAGGATTGGAGGGCCTGGTAGCTAGCATGAGAGAGGGTCAGATAAGCTTCTTTCTAGGACAGGATTAGCAAACAAGCTACATTTCCTCCCAAGTGAGTTATTCGCATGTGTTCTCCACTCATTTAGCCATTGGGACTTAGTGATGGTCTTTTATTTTACAAATCTAGCCTCTTAGTTGTTCATTTTTTGCTTATGTGGTACACTCGCAGGGGACAGTATATTCTTGTGGTTTAGACATGGACTGGCTTTGAGGCCTGGCAGGGCCTGTCACAAACTGAATGACCTTGGGCAAGTTGCTTTGACCTCCCTGGACCTTTGTTTCTTTATCTTTAGGTACTATTATTAGTCCTATTATGTAAATGAGGAACTATCTATTGTTTAAATTAGAAAGAAGTCATTTGGGCACCTGGGTGGCTCAGTGGGTTAAGCCGCTGCCTTCGGCTCAGGTCATGATCTCGTGATCCTGGGATCGAGTCCCGCGTCGGGCTCTCTGCTTGGCAGGGAGCCTGCTTCCCTCTCTCTCTCTCTCTCTCTCTGCCTGCCTCTCCGTCTACTTGTGATCTCTCTCTGTCAAATAAATAAATAAAATCTTTAAAAAAAAAAAGTCATTTCTTTTTCTCTTGTTTTTGTTTGTTTTTTAGAGGTCATTTCTTTTTTTTTTTAAGATTTTATTTATTCACTTGACAGAGAGAGATCACAAGTAGACGGAGAAGCAGGCAGAGAGAGAGAGAGAGAGAGAGAGAAGCAGGCTCCCTGCTGAACAGAGAGCCCGATGTGGGACTCAATCCCAGGACCCTGAGATCATGACCTGAGCCAAAGGCAGAGGCTTAACCCACTGAGTCACCCAGGCGCCCTAGAGGTCATTTCTTAAATAAGCACTATATTTAAAATTAGTAAGAACAATATAGCACAGTTCATTGGAATATAGAGAAAGAAGGCATCCCTAATCCCAGCAACCCAGTAAAGCAATGACTTTTCTTTATTCCCTTCCAGTTTCTTCATATGTGTAGTAGTATCTCTAGCTATAAAGAATCCAGACTAAGGCAGAATTCTGGAAAGGGGGATGCTTAAGACACCAGAATTTTTATTCGAGTCCAGTGGGAACTATCCAAAACTATGTTGCTAGTTTTTCTAGCAACCATTTTTTTAAATTAACATATAATGTATTATTTGCCCCAGGGGTACAGGTCTGTGAATCATTAGGGTAACACACTTCACAGCACTCACCATAGCTCATACCCTCCCCAATGTCCATCACCCAGCTACCCCATTCCTCCCCCCGACCCCCCAGCAACCCTCAGTTTGTTTTGTAAGATTAAGAGTCTCTTATGGTTTGTCTCCCTCCTGATCCCATCTTGTTTCATTTTTTCCTTCCTTACCCCCAAATCCCCCACGTTGCCTCTCAAATTCCTATCAGGGAGATCGTATGAAAATTGTCTTTCTCTGATTGACTTATTTTGCTCAGCATACTACCCTCTAATTCCATCCACATTGTTGCAAATGGCAAGATTTCATTTCTTTTGATGACTGCGTAGTATTCCATTGTATATATATACCACATCTTCTTTATCCATTCATCTGTTGATAGACATCTAGGTTCTTTCTATAGTTTGGCTATTGTGGACATTCTAGCAACCATTTTTTAAAAATTTTTATTTATTTAATTTTTTTCTAGCAACCATTTTTAATGCCAGATGTGGTTCAATGACTACATCACACTTAACAGTTCCTCAGCTGTTGAGTATTTGTTTTTGACTTTGTCAGGATAAATAATGATTTATGAACATCTTTATGGCTTGTAACTTTGTATTTTCTTTTGCATCATATATGAATTCTCCAAATAGGATTTCTGGGTCAGGTGGTAAAAACATTTTTGTGATTCTTCATGTAACTTGTTAAATCCTTTCTAGAAAGGTCAGATCACATAGCCCCCAATAATTTATAAGTGACCTTTCACCAATATTAGATATTAATATTTCTATAAATTTCATAGTTAACTGATCTTTGTTATTGCTTGATTTAGAATCTCTTTGATTACTGTTGACCCTGAATTTTCCCAGGAATTTGTTTTTCTAGTTGAAGTTTTCTATTGTGAGTTATTTCTTCTAATCCTTTGTCTATACTTGTGTGGATTTTCTTTAACCAACTTCTTTGAGGTTATTACTCTTGGATCATAATATATGTTGCTGTTGCTTGCTCTAACAACTTTTTGACATGCTGAAGATGTAAATGTTTGTGTAATCACAGGTATTCTTGATGCAAGTTTTGAATTTTAGTTTAGGAATCTTCTAGCCATGATTTGATTTTTGATGTTTGGCTCTTTAATACTCCTACACTGTATTTTTTTAAAAGATTTTATTTATTTGACAGAGAGAGACACAGAGAGAGAGGGAACACAAGGAGGGGGAGTGGGAGAGAGAGAAGCAGGCTTCCCGCAGAGCAGGGAGCCCAATGTGGGCCTCGATCCCGGGACCCTGGGATCATGATTTGAGCCAAAGGCAGACACTTAATGACTGAGCCACCCTGGTGCTCTACACTGTATTTTTTTGTATATAGTATGATATATTACCCAGTAGATTCTCCCCCCAATTTTTTAAAATATTTCTATGTCAGGCACATTTATTAAATAATTATAACATTTCTTAGCACTTTTTCATTCTTTCCTTTATCACATATTCGCATTTTGATATATGATAGGCTCTATGTCTGGGCAAGTGATTCTCTTTCAATACGTTATATGTGTAATCTTTAGCTGGTACCATAGTATTTTAATTATTGTTGCCTCGTAATTTGTTCTAAAGTCATATAAAGCTCGTCTTCTTAAATATCCTAACCTTTTATCCTTTTATATTCTCACATGTTTATTTTTCCAGCTGAGAGTTGTGTTTTTTTCGATTAAAAAAATCAACTTAAGGTGGGGCGCCTGGGCAGCTCAGTGGGTTAGGGTCTCTGCCTTCAGCTCAGGTCATGATCCCAGAGTCCTGGGATCGGGCTCTCTGCTCGGCGGGGAGCCTGCTTCCCCCTCTCTCTCTGCCTGCCTCTCTGCCTACTTGTGATCTTTGTCTTTCAAATAAATAAATAAAATCTTTAAAAAAAATAAGAGAAAGGATAAAAACCATATTATTTCAATAGATGTGGAAAATGCATACAACAAAGTACAATATCCACTTGTGATAAAAGGGCCTCTGCAAAGTAGGTCTAGAAGGAACATATCTCAACATAATAAAGGTGTTATATGAAAAATCTACAGCCAACATCATACTTAATGGAGAAAAAGTGAGAGCTTTTCCACTAAGTTCAGTAACAAGGAAAGGATGTCCACTATCACCACTTTTATTCAACACTGGAAGCTGTAGCCACAGCAATTAGACAACACAGACAAATAAAAGGCATCCAGATTGGTGAGGAAGAAGTAAAACTCTCATTATTTGCAGATGACATGATACTATGTACAGAAAATCCTAAAGACTCCACCAAGAAACTACTAGGGCTGATAATTGAATTCAGTAAAGTTGTAGGATATGAAATCGATGTACAGAACTCTGTTGCATTCCTATATACTAATAATGAAATAGCAGAAAGTGAAATTAAGAAAATAATCACATCTACAATTGCACCAGAAACAATAAAATATCTAGGAATAAACTTAACCAAAGAGGTGAAAGACCTGTACCCTGAAAACTATAAAAACACTGAAGAAAGAAATTCAAGTTGATGCAATGAAACGGAAAGACATTCCATGCTCAGGGTTGGAAGAATAAATATTAAAATGTCTATAACACCCAAAGCAGTCTACAGATTTAATGCAAACCCTCTCAAAATACCAACAGCATGTTTCACAGAGCTAGAACAAACAATCCTAAAACTTGTATGGAACCACAAAGACCCTGAATAACCAAAACAATCTTGAAAAAGGAGAACAAAATTGGAGGTATCATAATTCCAGACTTCAAGTTATATTTCAAAGCTATAGCAATTAAAACAGTATAGTACTGACATAAAAACAGACCCACAGATCAATGGAATAGAACAGAAAATGAACCCACAATTATATGGTGAATTAATCTTTGATAAAGGAGGAATGTACATATGATGGGAAGAAGAGTCTGTTCAGCAAATAGTGCTGGGGAAACTGGGCAGCCACATGCAGAAGAATGAAACTGGACCACTTCCACCACACACAAAAATAAGCTCAAAATGGATGAAAGACCTAAATGTGAGACCTGAAACCATGGAAATCCTTGAAGAGAACACAGGCAGTAATTTCTCTGACATTGGCCATAGCAACTTTTTTTTTTTTTTAAGAATTTGCATTTATTAAGGGGTGCCTGGGTAGCTAAGTTGGTTAAGAGTTTTCATTTATGGGGCGCCTGGGTGGCTCAGTGGGTTAAAGCCTCTGCCTTCGGCTCAGGTCATGATCCCAGGGTCCTGGAATCGAGCCCCACATCGGGCTCTCTGCTCAGCAGGAAGCCTGCTTCTCCCTCTCTCTGTCTGCCTCTCTGTCTACTTGTGATCTCTCTCTCTGTCAAATAAATAAATAAAGAATCTTTAAAAAAAAAAGAATTTTCATTTATTTATTTTTGAGAGGGAGAGAGAGAGCGAGAGCACAGGCAGGGGGAGTGGCAGGCAGAGGGAGAAGCAGACTCCCCACTGATCAGGGAGCTGGATGTGGGACTTGATCCCAGGATCCTAGGCCAAAGGTGGATGTTTAACACACTGAGCCCCACAAGCACCCAGCCATAGCTACTTTTTTCTAGAAAGGTCTCTGGAGGCAAGGGAAACAAAAGCAAAAATAAACAATTGGGACTACATCAAAATTAAAAGCTTCTGCATAGCAAAGAAAACACTGAACAAAACTAAAAGGCAATCTATGGGATGGGAGAAGATATTTGCAAATGACATATCTGATAAAGGGTTAGTGATCCAAAATATATAAAGACACAACACCCAAAAAACAAATAATCCAATTTAAAAATGGACAGAAGACACAAACAGACATTTCTCCAAAGAAGACATCCAGATGGCCAATACACACAAGAAAAGATGCTCAATGTGTCATCATGAGGGAAATGCAAATCAAAACTACAATGACAGATCACCTCATACGGGTCAGAATGGCTGAAATAAAAAACATAAGTAACAAGTGTTGGTGAGGATGTGGAAAAAAGGAAGCCTCTTGCACTGTTGGTGGGAATGCAAACTGGTGCAGCCACTCTGGAAAACAGTGTGGAGATTCCTCAAAAAATTAAAAATAGAGCTACCCTATGATCCAGTAATTGCACTACTGGATATTTACTTGAAAAATACAAGACCACTAATTCAAAGGGATACATGCACCCCTATGTTTATTGAAGCGTTATTTACAATAGCCAGACTATGGAAGCAGCTCAAGTGTCCATTGATAGGTAAATGGATAAAGAAAGTGTGGTATATATAGTTAATGGAATATTATTCAGCCAAATCTTGCCATTTGCAACAACATGGATGGAGCTAGAACGTATAACGCTAAGGAAGTCAGTTAGAGAAAGACAAATACCACATGATTTTGGTGATATGTGGAATTTATGAATCAAAACAAACAAGCAAAGGAAAAAAAAGAGAGAGAGAGGCGCAAACCAAGAAACAGACTCTTAACTTTAGAGAACAAACTAATGGTTGCCAGAGGGAGGTGGGTGGAAGGATGGATAAAACAAGTGATGGGAATTAAAGAGTACACATTATCACGATGAAAAACAAACAAACAAACACAGAACTATACCCCTGAAACAAATAATACATTATATGTTAAGAAAAAGATTAATAAAAAAATAAATAAAATTTAAAAACCAATATAAGATTTAGAATAATCATTGTAGGACTATAAATTAATTGGAGATAATTAAAATGATTTTAATATTTACTCTTCTGTAGGAACATATCTCTCTACATATTTGAATAAAACTTTAAACCCATCCACAAATTTGAACTTAAAAAAATTTTTTTTTTTTTAAAGATTTTATTTATTTATTTGACAGACAGAGATCACAAGCAGGCAGAGAGGCAGGCAGAGAGAGAGGAGGAAGCAGGCTCCCTGCTGAGCAGAGAGCCCGATGCGGGGCTCGATCCCAGGACCCTGAGATCATGACCTGAGCCAAAGGCAGCGGCTTAACCCACTGAGCCACCCAGGCGCCCCGAACTTAAAAATTTTTTTAAAGAAATTAAACATAAAAGGAAGTTTGGAAAACAGAATCATTCAGATTTTTACTACCCTCGCACAAATATTCTTCTTTATTTACTCTCTTTTTTTCAATTGCCTACTTTGGTATAGATTATACTACATATACTACATATACATATATACTACTTTGGTTAGAATTATACTACGTATATAATTTTGGGTCCAGATAATCACGAGCATTTCCATGTGGCTGCATAGGTACTGATGGTGACATCTGGTCTGATGAATGGAGGCACCATGATTTATCAACCTCCTCCACTGGGATAGAGCATCTGGCTTACTTGCCAGTACAGATAGCACAGCTGTATGCATATGATTTCTTTTCTTTTTTTGGAAAGATTCTTAGACATAGGGAATTTGAGGTCAACTATTGTGAGCATCTTTCTAGCTCTTGATATGTAAGCTGGACAACTTCCTGAAAGTCTCATGCGCATCTGCAGAACCACGAGCAGTGTCCAGGCTGCGAGTGTCCTGATCCTCTTACCCCAAGAGCTTTACATTTTCTCCCAATTAAAAAAAACCCCAGCAGCACCTGGCAGGCTCAGTCAGAAGAGCCTGGGACTCTGGATCTCAGGGTCGTGAGTCCGAAGCGCATGATGGGTGTAATGAATATACAAGAAGATAAACTTTAAAAAACAAATATCAAGTATCCCTCACCATTGTCTTAATTTACACCCCTTTGATTATTATCAAAAGTGAACATTTTTCCATTTGTGGTAAATCGTCTCTTCAAATTGTTTGCACATTTACATGTAGGGATCTAATTTGATTTTTTGATTAGTTTGCATCTTTACTGCTCTTTACTTTACTACTACTAGTACTTTACTACTACTGTATACTACTCTGTATGTAGTATATATCAGCCTTCTGCCTCCAATGTTGACAACAAACATTTCTTCCTGGTTAAGTTGTTTACCTTTTCATTTGGGCTAGGTTTGCCCTTATTTACTTACTTATATTATTTTTGTTACATTTACATTTTTTAAAAAAATGAAAATAATCTGCTGGTAGTAACAGTGTCAAAGACATGGTCCTAAAGAGTGAAGATCCTAACAAGTCAAATCTGATGTTTTTCCTTTACTTTTTTTATATTGTTTCTACACCTGGTAAATGAATCTCTTTGTTCCTAACTTCAAAATAATTTGTTCTCTTCTAATTTTTTCATAAGTTGATTAAATTTTTTTTTTATTTTTTAACTTTTATTTATTTGACAGAGAGAGAGATCATAGGTAGGCAGAGAGGCAGGCAGAGACGAGGAAGCAAGCTCCCTGCTGAGCAGAGAGCCCAATGCGGGGCTTGATCCCAGGACCCTGAGATCATGACCTGAGCTGATGGCAGAGGCCTAACCCACTGAGCCACCCAGGTGCCCCCATAAGTTGATTTTTAAAGATTTATCTTATTTATCATTTATTTAAGTAATCTCTACACCCAACATGGGGCTTGAACTCACAACCCCGAGATCAAGAGTTGCATGCTCTTCTGAGCCAGCCAAACACCCCTCCATAAATTTTTAAAAGCCAACTTTTAAAAATCAGATTTAAAAAAAAATAAAATTTTAAATATCTATGGTATCAAACAGGGATCGATGTGTATTTTTCCTTCCAAAATGACTGACTACTTATCTCAACACCTCTTACTTAATAAGCCTCCCTTCTGTGACACATCTTATTAAACACTTAAATTTCATGGACTATTACAATGAATTGTTTCCTGTAGGGGTTTCGTGCTCTTTCCGCCCGTGTTGGGGGCTGATTCGGTCTACACAGCGGCCACCCCTAGTGTCTGTTCATCAGAGGCAACCTGAACCTCTGTTCACTCTTCTAAAAGAGCAGACACTCCCATTTGTTCCCCTATCTCTGATGACTTTCTGCCTCCGATGGGATCTGCTTTCTTCTTAGCATTTGGCACAACTGATAGGACAAGTTGTTTCTTGTGTTTATTGTCAGTTTTCCCCAACAGAATGCAAACTCTTTGCTGATGCTGTTGCTGATGATGCTTTGTCTGTTCTGTCCACTGCTGGATCCTCAGTGCCTAGAACGTACTTTGCACACAGTGGACAATCTATACATACTCATGAATGAATGAATACCTGCTAAACATTCACCAACTTCAGCTTCCTCTATCTGCTGATCCAGGAGGACCAGTGTTCTGCTAGCTGGGGATCTTTGGCTGCCTCTAGTATGGATGTCCCCTCCCTCTGATGCAAGGCAATAGAGCCAATACTATGAGCCAATACTGTAGCGTGGGGCACATCCTGGTCTTTTTTAGGGATGCCCTGCCCTCCTTTGTCCTTTCAGACTGCTGCAAGATGTGGCTCATATGTGTAATAAAAAGTTATTGGGGGCACCGGGGTTAACCAGTTGGTTAAGTAACTGCCTTCGGCTCAGGTCATGATCCTGGAGTCCTAGGATGGAGGCCTGCATCAGGCTCCTTGCTCAGCGGGGAGCCTGCTTCTCCCTCTGCCTGTTGCTCCCCCTGCTTATTCTTTCTCTCTGACCAAAAAAAAAAAGATTATCAGTGGGGTTTAGGAGTGCAGAGTATAAGCAGATGGATGGTAGGGGTGGAAAAAGGCCTTCACTAGGTATCTTGTGTACTTTTTGGTTCTTTTGTTTTTTATAAATAAAATGTAAAACAACTAAAATCTAAAACAACTAAAAACAACTTTCTCTCTTTCCACTCCCCTTTCAGACCACATTCCCCCAGATGTGTTTCCAGGACAACTGAGGCTAGATCGGGTGTGTTCGCTTATCTCCATAGTTTGCAGCTTCCTGGAAAGCCAGGCCTTGTAGTTCTGACAAGTTTCCAGAACTTGTTTCTCACCTGAGATGTGCATTTGCGCCAGTTTTAGTCTCTGCCCATTCAATGGCACAGCACACCTTTTCAAGGCCGGATTTTGATTTCACAGCCATCCAGCAATGATCTGAGGACACTGTTGAAATTCTTAGAGAGTTTTACTTGGGTTTAAAAAAATTTTTTTTCTAGGGATGCCTGGGTGGCTCAGTTGGTTGAGCCGCTGCCTTCAGCTCGGGTCTGATCCCAGGGTCCTGGGATTGAGTCCCACATCGGGCTCCTTGCTCAGCGGGGAGCCTGCTTCTCTCTCTGCCTCTGTCTGCCACTTTGCCTGCTTGTACTCTCTCTCTGACAAATAAAATCTTAAAAAAAAAATTTTTTTTCTAGATGTGTTTCAGAATCCTTTTTGGCATTTATTGAAATTTGGGTATGGGATTACATTAAACTTGTAAATATAAGAGAAAATGGTCATCTTTATAATATATTTTCACTAGGAGCATGAAGTCTTGCTATTTCTTTGTCTTCTTTTCTATCCCTCAGTGATGTTATATGGCTTTATTTTGCCTTTGATATGTCCAATAACAATTATACTCTTCATAGATACTTTGTATTTTGGGCTGTCATGGAGAAGATATCTTTTAAAAGATTTGTCATTTCTTGTAGGGATTCAAAATAGGAATGCTATTGACTTGGGTTTTATCTTCTATATGACTTTGAATTAATTTTACTACAGTTTTTTTGGGGGGGGTGGAATAACTTTTTTAACCTGCCTAGATATACAATCACATTGCCTACAAAATCATCGTATAGTTTAAATCTTCTTTTCCAATATCAATAAACCTTTTTCATTTTTTTTATTTTAAAAAAATTTCTGGCCTAAACTAATAGACATTGGTAGAAGACATTTTTATCATTTTGTGTGTCTGTGTGTGCGTTCTGTTCTATAATCTTTTTATACTCAATATATGAGGGTGTTTTTCCACTATCAATCTTACTGGCTTTGTACTATTCCTCTATGTCTGTGTCACTATATCACCAAGTGACAAGGATGGCAGTATCTCCACTTTGTCGTATGGTCAGGAGGGAGTCATAAGGGACCATAGATGAAGGAGTTTTCCAGCCTTGAGAGAGGCCTTGGATGTGTGTTGGACTTGTGAGGTCTCTGTTCTGGTTCCAGCTGACACTCTCATTCATTCCTTTCATGCATAAACAGTAATCAGGCACCTACCTTGGTGCTCGGGGGAGAAATTCCCAATGACAAAAGGTTCTTGTTAGCTATGGGCAAGTCATTTATGTCTCCTGAACCTCAGCGTTCCTGTTCATAAGAAGAAAATACTAGTAACACCATTTCTATATACGCTGCCTAGGTTCATGTGTGGATTCAATGAGATATTAGAGAATTTTTAAATGTTGCTAGAAGGGAACCTCAGGAAATATCACTTGTCAGATGAAGAGTCCAGAGAAGGGAAATGACTTGCCCACAGTCACATAGTGAGTTCCTGGGATAGCGAGGTCTCAAACTTGGATCTTCAGGCTCCCACCCAACTTACAATGCAGAAACTCCAGGGTTTCAGCCTTTGGGGCTATGGATTCCTTGAGCCAGTGATGTCCTCCGAGGAGCAAGAAGGGCCAAACCAAAAAGCACTTTTTGTATACAGCCTTCCCTCTGTCCACCCCCAGCACTAACCTACCAACCTGTGCAGGGCCGTCCTGGGAGGGACCCATCGGATGACCCATGTGTCTCCTCCCCCAGCAGGGTGTCTCTCCTCTGCACCTAGCTGTAAAACACAACTTCCCTGCCTTGGTCCAGCTCCTCCTCGATGCCGGTAGCGACCTGGATGCCACAGACAATGTAAGTGGTTGCAGAAACCATTTGGGCCCCAGAGGGCTTCTAGGCACCCTCCCAGACTGGCAGGGCTTGGCTGCCATCTCCTAGCCTGGCTCAGAGCTGAGAAATTACTTCCTTGGTTTGTAAAAGAGCTGTGTGAATATTTGTTGAAGGGAATGGCATTTTATCAACCATTCCTATATTTGGAACATTTTGGTGGTTTCCATGTTGCTGCCATGGTCCATCAAACACTCCAGTAAACATCTTCCTACGTTCTACTGTCTCCTTTCACTGATTTTTTTATCCCCACTTTGGGAAAATTTCCAGGACAGGGGTGAGTGGGGCAGTCTTGTGTCACAAGAGGCCTCTGAGTCCTGAAGTTATGCTGAGTCAGGAGCCCTTTCAATGCCCGTTCCCCACATGCCTCCCCTCAACCATGTAGTCCTCAGTGCCTGTACTTACAACGACGAGCAGTGGAAAGCAACTTGGCAGGATACCGCTCATACCTTCAAAACGATCAGGCTTTGCGCTTCAGTGAATTGGGCCTCAAGAAATACATTAGAAGCTCATGCACAAAGATACCTATTGCAACATTGCTTATCAATCTTCAATTTGCAGATGGCCCAAATATTTAATAATAGAGAAATGATCAGGTAGATTATGGGTTAGACATAGATTACTGTGGAGCTGTTAAAAATGGGCTTTGTCGGAGTTTATAATATGTGGACAAGTTAGGTAGAAAAATGGATGCAAAATATATAGATGGGATGATCTCATGTAAAATCAACAAACCAAAAGCATTCTACATTAAAGACTAGAAGAATTATATTGGGCTCTTTACAGAGATTGACTTAGCTAGCAAGTGGTATTTTTTTCCTTTATTCTTTCTGCTTTTTTGTTTTTATCAAGTTTTCTCTGATACTGAGTTTATGACTAAACCCATCTTACTCCCTCCCATAACTTCTTAGAGAACTTGTTAAGATGCAGTTAGAAGTGTACCCACCTTGGACCTGTCCTGGTTTGAGTTTTGGGCCACTTGTACATGCTTTTCTACTCTCCTATCCCCTTGGCTTTTTCCCCAGAGACAGCAGACACCCCTCCACCTTGCGGCTGAGCACGCCAGGCAGGACATAGCATGAGATGCTCCTCATCGCGGGGGTTAACTTGAACCTGAGAGATAAGGTACATCTGCTCCCAACCAGCCTCCCTTTCAAGCTTTCGTGGCTTCCTCTTTGCCAGAGACCCTACTACAAAAACCTCCCGCTCTCAGACTGTTGAAAGCTTCCCATCCTTTATATACTAGCTCAGATGCTGCTTCCACCAGGAAGCCTTCCTAGCCCTCCATCCCCTTCCGCCTCTGAGGTCCCTCAGGACTTGGCCTGCCCTTCTGCCGGTCTAGAACTATGAGGTGGTTGTCTTCTGTTTCATGGTCCCTCGGATTTTGAGCTCCTTGAGTTGCCCATTGGTGAGGGGGAGGAGTAGAGGAGCATCACATCACTGTCTCACAGTCCCCTACATGTGGGTCAGGGGTAGGGAAGCTTCCTGGCTCTTTGTGCCTGGGGGGGGGGGCTACTCCCTCAGGTGGCCAGAGGTTCCAGATGAGCTGAGGACTTGTTATAAGGCTAAGGAGGTCACAAGCTTGTGAGGGAAAGGGGCTTGCACAATCCTTGACATGGTGTGTGGAAGAGCTGTGGGGGGTTGGGGGGGGCGCCAGAAATAGGCCCTGAGGCTAGACCTGGAGGGGGGCTCCCTGGCTTGAGCTGGGCCCCAGGGCAGCCGGCCAGGTGCGAGGAGGAGCTTCCCAACTCCCTGCACCTGCCTGGAGATTGAGGCCAGCCCTGTGCGGGATGCCTGGAGCAAAAGGCCTGAGGGGGGCGGGCCTATGTGACTTGACGATCCCAGTCCCCCTCTCTGGGCTCTGGTTTCAGCTGAGAAGCAGGCCAAGTAACCCCTATTTCACAGGTGATGTTGAAGAGTTATGCAGGCTGAGTTTCATATGCTCTAAGACTTCCTAAATCTAAACAAGAGGCAGTTGCTGGAATTACTGCCTCATTCTTCCCATGCCTTCCATGTCCCTCGTCATGCCCAGAAAACATTTCTGCTCTCCTTTCTACTGGAAGCCACTTTCTTAGGGGCAGAACGTTTGCAGCAGATGCTAGAGGCCACCCTACAGCCCTCCTGTAGCAACTCTGGCTTCCCTTACTTCTTCCTCGCAGCAAGGGAAAACCGCCTTGGCAGTGGCCGCTCACAGTAACCACGTCAGCCTGGTGGGCATGATCATAAAGGCTGATCGCCTCTACACGTGGGAGAAGGTACGGACACCCTGCGCTAGGTTTGTCCATGTTGCAGAGGGAGCGGCCAAGGCGCGAGGTGGGGCTGGCTTTGAACCCCAGCCCTCACCCAATTCAGGTCCCCGCACCGCCCACCCTTGTTTCCAAGGAGGGGATAATCCTGCCTTACCCACCACCAGGGCTGATTGAGCATCTGGAGCTGAGTGAGCCAAGGTAGTCCGGGGGCCGTGCCAGGTTGGAGGTAGTATGGATGCTATTAGAGCGCCCGGCGGATGGATGCGTGTGCGCATGTCTGTGTGCGAGAGGAACGAGATGGCGAATTGGTTTCCGCTCACTGCCATCTCCAGGTGACTGGGATTGCTGCTGGGGGTATTGTCTCCAGGCAACTTTCTGAGCCCAGAAGGAAAGAGTGCCGGGATGGATTAGCGATGCCTGCTGAGGAACTGGGGAAGAAGAGTAGCAGATGTAAGATTATGCTGTTCAGTCGCCAGTAAATGGGGTCAGGTAGGGAGGGGCTTTTTTTTGTTTTTGGTTTTTTTGTTGGTTTTTTTTTTTTTTTTTTGGTCTTTGAGGTTGTTTTTATAGTTGGAAAATAATTTTTGCATTTACTTCACGTTTAAAAATTAATAATTTATCAACAAATTTTAAAACCTGGTTTTCCTTGGGGTGCCTGGGTGGCTCAGTTGGTTAAGTGTCTGCCTTCTGCTGACAAGATCCCAAGGTCCTGGGATGGAGTCCCTTCTAGGGAATCCCTGCTCAGCCAGAAGTCTGCTTCTTCCTCTCCCTCTATCCCTGCTCATGCATGTGCTCTCTCCCTTTCTTGCTTACTCTTTTAAATAAATAAAATAAAATAAAATAAAAATCTAGTTTTCCTTAAACTTTTAAATTCATTTTGTAAATCTTACTCCATTTATAAAACTGGCATTTTTTAGGAATCTTGGGAATTTCCATTTTCTAGGAAGGCTTTTGATTAATGTTTGGACCCATGTTTAAACTTAAACTATCTTAAACAATTTAAGCGACTGATTAAATCTGATAGATTTTTTTTTAAAGCACTTTGCTTCCTTAGTCTGTCTGTCTTTCTTTCTTTCTTTCTTTTTTTTTAGAGAGGGAGGTGGGGGAAGAGGAAGAGAGAGAATCCCAAGCAGACCACGAGGTTCGATCCCACACCCTAAGATTATGACCTGAGCTCAAATCAAGAGTGGACACTTAACTGACTGAGCCACCCAGACGCCCCCTAAATTCTTTTTTTAAGATTTTATTTATTTATTTGACAGACTGAGATCACAAGTAGGCAGAGAGGCAGGTGGTGAGGGGTCGGTGGGGAAGCAGGCTCCCTGCTGAGCAGAGAGCCCGATATGGGGCTCCATCCCAGGACCCTGGGATCATGACCTGAGCCAAAGGTAGAGGCTTTAACCCACTGAGCCACCCAGGTGCCCCAGGTGCCCCCTAAATTCTTAAATTATCCCAGTAAATCCAGTAAATTAAACCTATAAAGTGAATCTCAAATATCTTAAACATTCCAATATTGTCTGCAAACTTAGCTTCTCCTGTACTGCTCATAAAAATCACTATTTCAAAATCAGTAACAAATTTCAATAGGAATCATAAGATATTCTCTTTCATGGACATGCTAGATTCTTAGACACATTACAGCCCCTTTTCATACAACAGGTTACTCCTCACTGTGACCCCAAAATATTAATACCAAGGGTTTGATGAACTGATTCCTCTTTATGCTTGATTCTAACACCTCAGACTTGAAAAGTTCTCAATGCTAAGGCATCTGGGCAGTTAGAATCACAAACCTCCCTCCTACCCAGGCTAATTCAATCAGAATCACTGGTGTGGGGACCAAGTATCCGTAGTTTTGTTTTGTGTATTAGATTTTATTTTTTATTTTTATTTTAAGATTTTATTTATTAACAGAGAGAGAGAGAGAGAGAGAAAGATCATAAGTAGGCAGAGAGGCAGGCAGAGAGAGAGGGGGAAGCAGGCTCCCTGGTGAGCAGAGAGCCCAGTGCAGGGCTCCATCCCAGGACCCCGGGACCACGACCTGAGCTGAAGGCAGAAGTCTTAACCCACTGAGCCACCCAGACACCCCTAGATTTTGTTTTTAAAATTAATCTCGACACCCAACGTGAGGCTCAAGCTTATACCCCCACGATCAAGAGTCGCATGCTCCACAGAATGAGCCAGCCAGGTGTCCCAGGGAGTCAGTGGTTCTTAAAGCTCCCAGATGATCCCATGCACAGATGCAGCCGGGAACCCTGCTGAGGAACTTCCCCAGGTGACAGCCAGTCTCCCGGGTCATCGAGTCACTGGCCACTGTTGACCAGGATATAAGATTTGCAGCTGCAGACGCCAGAACCCATCTGAGCTTTTTTTTAAGAACCATAACTCTGTACCCACGTCCTTTAGAGGGGCTTACTTAGGCTTTTGTGGGGTTAACTTAGGTCACATAATTCTTTTGTAACTTCTCATTTCATCACCTGCTTTGCATAGAAAGAATTCTGTAAGCCCATCTTTACTACTTATTGGGATTCAGGAAATCTAGTTAGTGCCTGATCCTTGGTTTGGCTTGACTGGTGTTAGCCACAGCCGCCGAGTCTTTCTGCTCACGCTTGTGTAACAAAAACACAGAGAAAAGAGAGGAATTGGGAAGGCTTCCCGGAAGAGGTGGCATGTGGGTGATCTTTGGACTGTGGCAGTGGGGTTGAGGGACAGGCAGGTGAGAAAAGGAATTCTGAACAGAGGAACAGTGTGAGCTGCTGGGGTTCCCAAAGTCAAAGCAAGGCACAGAGCAAGAAACCCGAGTAGCACACACGATGCCCCAGCCCTGGGATGCTGCTAGGGCCCCTCCAAACTCCCACAGGTGAGCCTGGCAGGGATTTCCCCCCAAATGGCAGCTGAACTTTTGGGATCTGCTCCACAGGATCACCCCTTGCGCAAGGACCCCAAGGATCCCTATGGGAAGAACTTGACCTTTAAGCAGGACCATCGGCAGGAAAGGCAGCAATTCTACTCTGTGCTGTGGCGACTGGCCTCCAGGGACCTGCGGCCTCACCAGTGGAAGAAGCTGGCGTATTGCTGGGAGTTCACTGAGGCCCACGTCCATGCCATCGAGCAGCAGTTGACAGGTACCGCCCTGCCTCTCCCCACCCCAGAGTGACCAGTGGGTGGTGGTGGGGGAGCATTGGATATTCGGTTTTCGGTGTTTCTGGGGGGAAAGCCGGGCAACCCGCAGCCTGACTACAGTAAGCCGCATGCCATCACCAACATCCCACATGGCTCTCCATCCTTCCAGGCCTTTGCTCAGGCCGTACCCTCTGCCTCTCCCTCCCCACTGACCTGTGAACTTCACATTCTTCATGAGTTAGGCCAAGCTGATACCCATCATTCACACACCAAACGAAAGTCACTCCCTATAAAAAGGAGAGGACCAGATCTTGCCATCATTATTTAGTATCTGTTTGGAAATGTTGGCCCAGAGCTCCTGGGTGGCTCAGTTGGTTAAGTGTCTGCCTTCAGCTCAGGTCCTGGGCCCAGGGTCCCGGGATCTGGGATTGAGCCCTGAGTTGGGCTCCCCACTCAGCTGGGAGTCTGCTTCTCTGTCTCCCTTTGGCCCTCCCCCCGTCATGCTCACTTGGTCTCTCAAGTTAAAAAAAAAAAAAATTGCCCCTGGTACTAGGACAGAAAACAGAAACAGAAATAAGGACTGTAAATATTGAAAGGAAGAGAGAGGTTTAACTTCAGATGCTATAATCATGCACAGAAGTCCAGTCAACTGAAAAACTCAATAAAATAATGCAGTGAAATGGCTAAATATGATAAATATGATATAATAAATATAATAAATATGATAAAATACAGACACCATAGTATTCCTGTCTACCATCAATAGGTGGGGATGATATATAGAGGTATTTTGGAAAAGCTATTCCATTTGCAATAGTTTCTAAAAAGAAATATGAATGGCATATGAGTAAAACAATAAACATTAGTTCAACTATAAACAAAAGACTTGGGTAGGTGGAATGACAGTCTGTATTCCTGGTTAGAAGTGTCAGGTAGACATTGATTTCTCCCAAACTAGTTTAAATTTTTGATTTTTTTTTTTTTTAAGATTTATCTATTTTACAGAGAGAGAACAAGTGGCAGGGGCAGAGGGATAGAGAGAGATAACCCAAGCAGATTCCTCACTGAGCTCGGAGCCCAACATTGGGCTTAATCCCACAACCCAAAGATCCTGGCTCCAAGATCATGACCCCGAGATCATGACCAAGAGCTGGATGCTTAACTGACTGAGCCACCCAGGCTCCCCTGATTCAGGTTTAATTACATCAAAATAGCAGGTTTTTGGAACTTGACTAAAAGATTCTAGAGTTCTCTTGAAAGAATCAAGAGGGAATGATTAAAGATTTTATTTACTTGAGAGAGAGAGAGAGCATGTATGAGAGAGCACAGGAGAGAGAGCATGAGCTGAGGTTGGGGGGCAGAGGGGAAGGGAGAAACAGACTCCCTGCTGAGGAGGGAGCCTGACTCAGGACTCGATTCCAGGACCCCGGACCATGACCTGAGGTGAAGGCAGACGACGGTTAACTGACTGAGCCACCAGGAACCCCGAAGAGGGAATAGTGAAGGGAAGGGAAAAGTGAAGAGGATCTAATCCAAACAGACTCAACCTGTTATAAAGCTCAAATAGTTAGCATAGAGAGATACTGGACAGAAAAATATGCATACCAGTTAGTGGAACAGAGCAGGGATAAGAACTTTCAGAGAGGATAAAGGAGCACGCCTAAATAATGGGGCTGGGGGCAAGGGATAGTGAATAAATGGGCCAAATGAAGCCGCTATGCCAAAGGCAGCACATGAGGAAGTGCCTGCTGATGGCCCAGAGGGAGCCAGAAAGTCCGAGCACGTGGTGGACTGACCTGGCCCCAGTGGCTGGGAGAGGAGACCTACCTAGTCACAGAGTGGAGTAAAAAGCTCACCCCCTCCTCCCACATCGCAGAGTGTGGACAGTTATTTTCAAACATGGCCGTACACTGGAATCACCTGGGAAGGCTTAACACCGCTCACTGCTCAGGCTGCACCCAGACCCAAGTAGGGTGGAATCTCTCCGGGTGGGTGGATGGGGAATGGCACCCAGGTGTCAGTATTTTTTGGAAGGCTTCCAGGGGGTTTCCAGTGAGCACCTACAGCTGAGAACCACTGGTGTAGGGGAAAGAACATGGCCACCTCTGTCTTGCACTAAGCCGGTTTTCTCATCTGTAAAATAGGACCACTGGCGGGCAAGGCACAGGTTACTGTGAGTAGCCAGAGAAGCAGGGAATAGTCCCGTGCATCATGGGATCACAAGGAGTACCAAACCTGTCTTCAGAGTGACACCAACATGATGCATGGTGGACGCTCAGGAGAAAGCCTGCAGCTGGGGAACTTCTAGAGTCCTCAACACAAAACCTCCGCCCCCACTGCCTCTGAGCCTGTCCTGTCCCTCCTCTCCCCATCTCTGGGCTGAGCTCCACTGGAGCTTAGAGAAGGGCCTGGCTCTCTCCTACCTGGCATGTGCAGGAGGTGGTGCAGGGCAGCCAAGGGGGGGCTCGGTTGGCTCCTTCTCTTTCTCCCCTCATGGTCGTCAGGCACCAAGAGCTACCAGGAGCATGGCCACCGGATGCTACTCATCTGGCTGCATGGTGTGGCCACCGCCGGTGAGAACCCTGGCAAAGCACTGTTTGAAGGCCTCGTGGCCATTGGCAGGAGGAACCTGGCTGGTAAGTGTCCCTAGCTCTGGGCAGCACTACCCCCCAGAATGTGACAGAGCCCTCGGAGGTCTGCTCAGACCACAGTGCAGTGGTGCTGGCTCTGAACCTTCTGGATTCCTGGTCCTAGCCTTGTCTACTGGAATTCAGGCAGAGCCCCGGGCAAACCAGTGCCTCCCAGGCCCGCGTCTCCCCATCCGCGCTGTCAGCGTGCTGGCTCAAATCATGCCTGGAACCTTCACAGCCACAAAGCCACCGATGCTATCATCTCTTCCTCTCTGGCCCTCTGTACTTTGATTTTTTTTTTTCTAATTTGGAATAAGGCTGGAACAGCCTGCAGACCTCTTTCACAAACAGTAAGATATATGGGCCAGAACTGGCTTAATATGAGTTCCAACAGTTCGATCTGGTCAAATAAAATTTCTGAGACCATCACAACCTTTGGAGCCTGTTCATTCTACATGCCTGGTTTGAGATTCTCAGCACCCTGTGGAACTATCAGGCAAGCAAGATAGAACATTCAGTACTAAAAATCAGCTCACAATGAAAGAGCTGTAAATACCGTAATGGCCACTGGTGTGGTGGTGCACTGTGGGGAGACTCCAGGACGGGGTATCAGGCAGTCAGCAGTAGTAATGAAGGCAGTAACAGTGAAAACAGGGCTGGCATGTCCTAGAGAGGAGAAAGGAGAGCCCCCTGTGTGGTGGGTAACTCACAGCAGCTGTGGGCAAGGTGGAAAAACAATCATGGCCTGGGGTGTCGGGGGGAGAGGTGTTAGGGATGACTTTTTTTCCAAAATGTTCTTAAATATCTATCTTCTTTTAGCACAAACACTGGCAGGCAATTAAAGCATGAAACTAGCCCTGTGAGGCAGAGCGTAGGCAACATGAAGCAATAGGATTCCTCTCTCTTGCAGAAAGCATCAGGAAGAAAGCAAATGCTGACCTGGGGGCCCCCAGCAGGTGCACGGCCATGTAACCAGAGGGGCCAGACTTTCAGGGGCATGGGGCCTCAGAATGGGAGCCACTGAACAGAAGAGGACCACCACGAGGGCTTTAAAAAAAAAAAAAAAATCACAGTTAACAGACCTCCAGCTGCTCGTACTGAACCGCACAGCCGAGCAGGAGCAGAGGGCACGGCTTGTAATCTTTCACGAGGGCTGGTCCGGGGCCGGCTTGGGTTCTGCAGGCTCTTCCTACAGGTATGGTTCTTTACAGTTCTTGGAGCCTCACAGCAGTCTCCTGAGATGCAAGGGGCATCTTTTCAGAGAGGACACTGATGCCCCAGATGGATAAAGCAGCTAGTCCAGCTGTTGAGGTCGGGGGCCAAACCCCGCATTCCTGTCTCTCCAACCATCGCTTACAAAATGGACCACCCTTCGCTCATTCACTGGCTTTTCATGAACACCACGCTTACTCCACAGCTCTGTTTCTGTCCCCAATCGTGTTCCAGGAGGCACACGCTCTTTTTTTCTGTTTTAGAGTTTTTTTTTAATTTAAAATTTTTATTTTGAAATCCTTTCAGACCTAACGAAAAACACTGCAGAACCAGTACAAAGAATTTCTGAAAACACTTCACAATGCAGCTTCCCCAAATATTAACATCTTAATCACAGCATAATTTTCAAAACCAAGAAAGTGAACACTGATACCACACTCTTAATTCCTCCTCAGACCTGATTCCCATTTTGTCAGTTGAGCCGTTCATGTCTTTTTCTGGATCAGGATCCAGTCCAGGAATACACCTTACATTAAGTTGTTGTTGTAAGGACCTATTTAGCCAGAGTGACTCCATCTTGGTTAAAAGCCATTTTGTTGTTTGTGCAGTAAAACTTAAACGGACCCTGCCCCCCTCCCCCGCCGAGAAACTTACTTAGAAGCAAGTCTGAGAAACCAGGAAAATATGGTCGGCTAGTTCCTAATAACGGAGCCCAGAATACAAGGCCAGGTCGGCCAGTTCCTGATAACAGAACCCAGAATACAAGGATGAGTCGGGCCAGGTGGAGACATCCAATCAGTAAGAAACACACATACTTTTTCCCTAACCACCAAAGAATGTAAACCCCGCCGTTTGGGCGCCAACCTTGAGCACCAAATCTGACCAGAGTAATAGATTAGTTCAAACAGCTACTATAGGGTAAGTTGCAATTCAATTGGCCACCTGCGTGTGACCTAACATGACTTCAATCTCATTGGCCACCTATGTGTGGCCAGACTTTCGCTCTATAAAAGGTAGTCCGGGGGGTGCCTGGGTGGCTCAGTGGGTTAAGCCTCTGCCTTCGGCTCAGGTCATGATCCCAGGGTTCTGGGATCGAGCCCCACATCGGGCTTTCTGCTCAGCGGGGAGCCTGCTTCTCCCTCTCTGCCTGCTTCTCTGCCTACTTCTGCCTACTTGTGATTTCTCTGTCAAATAAATAAAAAATAAAATAAAATAAAATAAATATATACAGGGGTGCCTGGGTGGCTCAGTGGGTTAAAGCCTCTGCTTTCAGCTCAGGTCATGATCCCAGGGTCCTGGGATGGAGCCCCGCATCAGGCTCTCTGCTCAGCGGGGAGCCTGCTCCCCGCCTCCCGCCCCGCCCGCCTGCCTCTCTGCCTACTTGTGATCTCTGTTTGTCAAATAAATAAATTAAATCTTTAAAATAAATAAATACATATATTAAAAAAAAAAAAGGTAGTCTATAAGATGGGGAGGGGTCTCCCTCTTCGGAGGCGGCCCTGACCGGTCAGTCAATTCTTGAGCCTGTACACTGGGGGTGGTCGCTCTCTTCAGAGCCGGCCCTGACTAGTCAGTCTGACTTCTAATGCTTAGCATAGAATAGAGCTCTGCATAACTTTCACCTTGTCTCAGTCTGGTTCCCCTGACCAATCAGTCTAACTTCTAATACTTATCATAAAATAAAGCTTTAAATAACTTTCACTTTGTCTCAGTCTCGTTTCGTTTAATAACGGACCTAACAGTTGTCTTTTTTTTTTTTTTTTAATATGGAACGCTTCACGAATTTGCGTGTCATCCTTGCGCAGGGGCCATGCTAATCTTCTCTGTATCGTTCCAATTTTAGTTTATGTGCTGCCGAAGCGAGCACCAGTTGTCTTAGTTTTACTAGCCCTATCCAGAGGGTCACCTCTCCGGAGAAACAGGGTCTAACAGAACTTTCTGGGGTGGCGGGAATGTTCCAGATCTGGGCTATTCAATGTTTACTCCTAGCCAGCCACATGTGGCTGCTGGGTACTTGAAGTGTGGCTAGTGGGCCTGAGAAACCGAATGTATAGTTTAATTTTAATGATCAGAAATTTAAATAGGCCTCTGTGGCAAGGGACAAGCATGCTGGGCAGCCCAGCTGGTCTGGAGCTTTGCTCTCGGGTGCCAGGCCAGCACAGGCTGCCCTGTGGCTCGGCCACACTGGTGAGAGCGGGGCACCCCAAAGATTCGACTCAGGAAGCCTCCCCAGGGTGTCACAGGTGTGGGGAATTATCTGCGCAGGGCAATAGCTTGGAAGTTCTGCCTCCAAGCACTTTCTAATTGGCGCTCTCTCACATGTGGCACAGCTTGCTGTGGCCAGTTTAGGAGCCCACGTCTAAGAAAAACTCCCCACAGATCTACCCGCTGGGCCTGAGTCCTGGGAGGGAGGCAGGATAAAAGCTGTTAGAGCTGAAAGGGGCTTCAGCTGTCACACAGGGCCAGTGGGAACTCCCAGTAGTACAATCCTCTGAAAGGCAGCTGCCATTCTATCTGCCCAAATGACAAATGCATTAGCCCTCTGACCCAGCAATCCCACCAGGAGGAATTTATCCTACAGATAAACCTGTAAACACTATACTAACACAAATGCGAAAAAATGTAGCAGAAAACTGTGTTGTGCAGAGGGGGTGCATGGGAACTCTGTGCTTTCTGCTCAGAGTTGTTTTTTTTAACTGTTCCTATTAATAATTTTTAAAAACCACCCAGAACTTAAGAAAAGGCGGCTTTGAAACCAACCTGTTTCACATGCAGTAACCTGTAGGCCTGAGGCTTCAGCGTTCACAGCCAGATTCAGACCACCCCCCTCCGCTCCCCGTGTAGCACGCAGACCTCCGTGCCCTTCCTCTGCATATGTTGTGGTTTTTTTTGTTTTTCATTTTCTTAAGTAGGCTCTACGCCCACAGTGGGGCTTGAACTCATGACCCTGAGATCAAGACCTTGGTTGAGATCAAAAGTCGGAGGCGCAACTGACTGAGCCATCCAGGCGCCCCCTGCACGTACTTTGTCGAGGGGGAAGAACCTTCTCTTCCATTTATTCCATTTAGGAAATGTATTTGTACCACATGGGACTTAGACCATTTATGTGGATGAATTCTGCAAAATGAATTTTGTATTTTTTCAAGACAAAAAAGCAAGTTCTTAAATAAAATTGAAATGTTGAAATTCATCTTTCACATTCAAGATCTGTTTCTTTCGTTTGGGAGACATATGGCAAAATTTCAAGTCAGACAAGCTGTTGTGGATTGGTTCTGTAGAACCACACCACTCAACTCACCACGGCCGGTCAATATTTACTGAGTGTCTTCTGTGCCAGACAGTTTGCTGGGATTCAGGATGCAGAGCGGAGTAGCCACAGTTCCTGCCCTCTGGAAGCTTGTGATGTGCAGCAGGAGTGTGGGGGTTGGGGGGAGCTGGGATACCAATAAGGTACCATCATGTGGTTGATGTGATGATGGGTGTGTTCAGAGAATGACGGGATTTGTTCTTCCTCGGGAAAGGTAAAGAGGAAGGGGAGGAAGGTCCAAGAAGCTCACAAAGAAGACAGAAATGGGGAAAGCACATTCCAAGCAAGAAGCACAGTCTGTGCAATGGTATAGTGGTGAGGAGATGTATCTATTTGGGGAGTGGTGTGGTTGGGACACAGGAAGCATGGAAGGAGGAGGAGAGATGAGCTGGAGGGGCAGGAGGGCCCCCGCTCTTTCAGGCTTTGAAGAGACTATTTCAATGGGGACTCCTAGCTCCAGAGACCCCTACACAGTCCACTGGTGCTTGGTCAGGCCTGTGTCATAGCTCAGCTTCTTCTGTGCCCAATCTGCTTCCTGCCACAACTTTCTTTTGATCCTAAATAACCACCTTGCTCCCAAAGCTTCATCTCGGTATCTGCTTCAGCCTAAAATATGGGGATATGGGTGGGATCTAAGATGGCTGAGTTTCTAGCTGGGGAACCTGAGGAACAGCGATACTGGGAATGGAGTTGTTGGTTTAGGAGAGAAGGGGCAGGTCTGGGCAGTGGGGACATGGGTGTGCCTGTAGAAGTCTGGCCTGATAGGCCTGTTAGGCATTCAAGGGCAGCTCAGAATCAGTCGGGGCTGGAAATGGCAATCATCAGGGCCTTGAGCCATGGAGTAGTTAAAGCTGTTCGGGGGAAGTGGCTCACACAGGGAGAATTCAAACAGAAAGTAGAGGGCAGTCCCACAGTTCACTGCTGTGCCAGATGAGGAAGGGGCTGCTGACCACGTGCAGCCTGGCCCTGCCCACAGCTCCCTATTGACTGAGAAGTAGCCTTAGATGCTAACAGTTAAAAACTGTTAAATGTTGGGGCGCCTGGGTGGCTCAGTGGGTTAAGCCGCTGCCTTCGGCTCAGGTCATGATCTCAGAGTCCTGGGATCGAGCCCCCCATCGGGCTCTCTGCTCAGCGGGGAGCCTGCTTCCTCCTCTCTCTCTGCCTGCCTCTCTGTCTGCTTGTGATCTCTGTCTGTCAAATAAATAAAAAAAAATAAAATCTTTAAAAAAAAAAAAACTTAAATGTTAAAAACATTAAGCTCTACATTCATGGCTTCCAGATGTTTCCATAACTCCTGACTGTTCTCAAGTCACAGGGCAGTCAGAGCAGACACTATGTGGCAAGATCACTGCTTTTAGGGATAGTCAGACCCAAGTTGGTATCCCAGCTCTGCCCTTCCTGTCTTGGCCACTCCCAGTCTCCATGATCTCACCTATAATATCAGTTTAATCAGGGTTGTGGTAGAGATGAAATCAGAAATAGTATGGCTAATTCAATGTTCTGAAAACTTGGAAAGAAGCACTGATGCTGATTTTTTGGTCTTAAATTATACCCCAGAGAAACCAAATAGTTGATGAGGGTAAGATTTAAAAAAACAAATTTGAGAACTCTAGTTAATAAATGGGAAGATAAAAATGAGAGTTATTGTCACTGCTCTGATAGCATAGCACGTCTCAGCGGGGATCAGGACTGGCAGCCGAACCAACCGTGGGATTCCCCAGTGACTGGAGCTGGCTGACCCCACCCAGTCATCTTCACCACAACTCAGGACAACCAGGTTACGTGCCTCCCGAGGTGACACCGTGGGAAGCTCACAGCTCTGCCTACGAAGTGTTCCTGCCCAGAAGACTGAATCTGAACCTGAATGATCCTCTAAATGTAACTGCCAGTTTAGGGCAAATACCAGGGACAGAGAAACAAGTTAAAGGACACTGTGAGGCTGCAATCAGCAAAATCCAGGCCGTGGGGAATTCTATAGAGCAAATGAGCCTGTTTCTTCTACAGAGTAATGGCAAGAAAAAAAAAAAAAAAGGAATTTACATTCTACAAGAGATTTAAGAGACATTCCCACTGAGGAGGAGACAAGAACCTATGAAAAGTACCTGACACATACTAACAGCTCAGTAAATAAGGGCTACCGTTACTTGACAAGGAGCAAACTGCAGCTTAGTGAGATTAAGTAATTTACCTAATGTCACAAAGGACTGGCCAACAACACCACGGCCTGCTTCTCAGAAAGTCCTAGGTCTATGTAGCCCAGTTGGGCAGCTACAGTAATCACCAAAGCCACTCACTGAAATTGAATTTTTATTCCAAATGACTGTAATGGCTAGAAAGACAACAGATAAAACTCAAAATGATCTGCTTAACCGGAAATTAGAAGTAGTTGATTTTGTAGGAGAGCAAACGGTAGGGTGACAGAGAGCCTTGGCACTTGTGATAATGGTTATGACCAAGAAAGCATAAAAATAACCAATGTCCTTCCAATACACAATCTGGATGTGCAGCATTTACAGCAAATAACATAAAAATAAAGAGAGGAGGAAAGAAAGGAAAAGGAAAAAGAAAAAAATAACTTCACAAAACCCCAAACCTCAGAAATTAACATTCCCTTAAGAACACGATGGTGAGAAGACTTTTGGTAGCAAAATTTTCACAATTCTTAAAATGGGAGTCTTCAAAAGTACTTCCTCAAATTCAAAAGCTAAAAAAAACCGAAGAGTTACACTGGCTCAGAAGAGCTGCTGCCTGTCACAAAGATGACAAACAGTCCTACTTCCAAACACAGTGACCACCGGCGAACCCGACCACGGAACGGGGAGGCCGCCCAGCAGGCACTCCTGCCGCTGACTGTACAAGAACTCTCTGGACCACTCGTCATCAACAGGCGAAGCCGCAGCTACTGCTCCTCCTGACTGAGGCTAAGGCTGCCTTTCTGCACCTCCAGTTCCTCGGCGCTGACCATCGACGGGTCAATGGCCGCATATTTGGTTCCGTGGAATTGCAGCAAATGGATCTATGGAAACACAGGATCGTTATTTTCATTGCCACGACAGCACAGAAATGTTTTGTACTTCTAAAATTACAGAGGAAGAGGGGCGCCTTGGTGGCTCAGTGCGTTAGGCCTCTGCCTTCAGCTTGGGTCGTGATCTCAGGGTCCTGGGATTGAGCCCCGCATCGGGCTCTCTGCTCAGCGGGGAGCCTGCTTCCCCCTTTCTCCCTGCCTGCCTCTCTGCCTACTTGTGATCTCTCTCTCTCTGTCAAATAAATTAAAAAATATATATATAAAAAATAAATAAATAAATAAAATTACAGAGGAACACATGCCGATTACAGAAAAGCTAGAAAACACAGGAAAGTCAAAGAGGTATTTTGAAAAAACCCCAATGTGGGATCTTTGTTCCCTATTTCCTGTGTGACAAGTCTCTCCAAGTTCCTATAAACTCTTCATCAGCACTTTCAACGGTGGCGCGCTCTGTGAGTAGGTGTTTACCCTCCTACTTTGCTGCTGCGACTCACGTCCTCCCCATCCTCTGCTGTTCTGAGTAAGACCGTGATGACTGTCTTCGAGATTTTTTGAATTTCGGGTCCTCTCCTTAGGATCCACTGCCACAAGCAGATGACAGGACTAAAAGACGTGACTGGGTTTTGAAGCTCTTGATACTTCTTGCCAAACCACCAAAGCAATCATTTCTCACTATTTTAATTAAGCCCATTTGGGTAGAGGGTGAAGGGGCAGTTTTTGTTTTTGTGTGTGTGTGTGTGCGCGTGTTTTTTTTTTTTTTAAAGTTTTATTTAAGTAATCTCTACACTCCACGTGGAGCTCAAACTCACAACCCCGAGATCAGGCGTCGCATGCTCTTCTGACTGAGCCAGCCAAGCACCCTTCCCTGTGTGTATTTTTTTTTAATGCATCAGAAATGGATCAGAAAGCTGCTTCATGAAGGTGTTCTGCTCTGACTGAATTCACCGTATTCAGGAGGCAAGGTCACATCATAGGACGTGGCTACTTCGGTATGTGTGGATGTGGGCCTGCTCTTCTGAGAAAAGAGACGGTAGGCAGAGAGTCACTCAACTGTCTCTAATATACCCAGCTGAATTCTGCTATAAATCATTAATGTAAACCACCTTTTTCAAGTGAATGCCTCATTCCTACAGAGAACTCTGTAGTTCTCTTATTCTACCATCAAAAAGAAAGAAAGAAAAGAAAAGAAAAATAGCTTTATGTTTCAAACCATACACTTTGCGTTCAAAGTGCTCTGGCTTCCAAGCTGGGACTTACCTGTACATAAAGATTCACCTCTGCACTTCTGCACAGGTATGGGAAATTGCCTCCTGTTTTAAGGTGAGCCCTCCGGGCATTAGGATACAGTTTGTACATTTCTTCTTTAGCCTCGGTTGAAAGTGCACTCTGGTCAAATACCTTCAAAAAAAAAAAAAACAAAAACAAAAAAAAAGCCACAAAGCTGAAGCTTACCAGTATTTTAATATGTTCTTTGCACATTGTGGAACGTGCCTCCCAAAGCATTTCTTGCTTGTGAAGAGATACCGCTGAACCCCTGGCCATCTCCTACTCATCCCTGGTGACTTCTAACTCCAACATAAGCTACAGATTCTGTTGTCAAACGTCTCTTGCATTCACTGGAGGAAAATCCTGTCATGAATTTTTTCTCCTCAAACACAGCTGACTAAACTGAAAGAATATTAATAGTGAAAGCCAATTAATTTCAAAAAGATCACTAAAATCCCAAAAGAACTTTTACTTTATTACCTAAAAACAGTTACATAAGTAGTATATGCTCAGTGGAAAAAAAAAAATCCCCCAGAATTTTTAAGAGTATAAGAAAAAGTCCAGATGTTTTCCTGGGGGAACCATTGTTAGCAGTTTGGAGTATATGATTCTAGACATCTTTTAATGCCCACATAAACTTATGTTTACATACAAGCAAATAAGCTTTCAAAAAGTAATTTTTTAAATGAAGCACACATAAAAAGCATCTCCAATGTGCTGAAGCTTATACACCATTTTCAGTGACCATGTACCCAAGTGGTGAGCTCAGCTTGGAAAGATGGGCAAGCAGTGCAAATGTACTGAGGACCAAATATTTTACCAAGAATACTGAAAACCTCATTCTGTGTCATGGCAAATGTCAGAATGTAGAGATTCCAGTTGAGAATGAGAAGCTATTATTTACATACTTGTAATGGCTAATTTCCTGACAAAAATCAATTCTTAAAAATATGTTGATTTTAGCAATACATCCATTTATGAGGCAAAGTTACATGGAATGCAAGTTACATGATTTAAAAAAAATAAGCCAAAACACAATGGAATACCACTTTGCATCTATTAGCATGGCCATTATAAAAAAACAGGAAATAACAAGTGTTGGGGAGGATATGGAACCACTGGAACCCTTGTGCATTGCTGGCAGGAATGTAAAATGGTACAGCCGCTGTGGAAGATGGTAGCATGGTTCCTCAAAAAGTTAAACACAGAATCACCATATGGCTCAGCAATTTTACTTCTAGGTACAGACCCAAAAGAAGTGAAAGTAGGCATTCAAACAGGTATTTGTACACCAAGACTCAGAGCAGCATGATTCATACTAATCAAATGGTGGAATAACCCAAATGCCCATCAACAGACGACTGCATAAATAAAATGTGGTATATACTAAAAGAGAATACTATTCAGCCTTTAACACATGCTATAACAGGAATAAACTTTGAAGACATTCTGCTAAGTGAAATAAGCCGGACACAGAAGTACAAATATTATATGATTCCACTGACAAGAGGTACACAGACTAGTCAAATACATAGAGATAGTATATAATATTATATATAATATGTAATATTGGTTACCAGGGTCTGGGAGGAGGAGGGACTGGTGAGTGCTTAATGGGTGCAGAGTTTCAGTCTGGGATGATGAAAAGTTCTGGAAATGGATGGTGGTGACAGTTTCATAACACTGCAAATGTACTTAATGTCACTGAACTGTACACTTCAACATGGTTATAATGGTAAATTTCATTTGTGTATTCAACCACAACTCAAAAAATATAAGAAGCAAGCTTTTGTGCCTATTAGACTTTATGGAATTCTTGATTCTCTGCCCTGTGAGGCAACTTTTCTTCGCTGCACATATCTGGAGATGACAACAGCAAAAATACATCAAAATGGGTAAGGACTACCAAGCCTGTTTATGTTTATTCTGATTTCAAGGGTGTTATTCCTACCAGGGAAAATATGGGATAAGCAATAAACTGACTGTTTTAGAATTGAAAAAGCTGGGGGAGGGCTGTCCAAAAAAAAAAAAAAAAAAATCCAAGGCAGCATTTGAAGAGGCATACTGAAAAATTATAAAATAATTATGAGGAAGCTCTTGATATATACATTTAAAAAGGTAAAGCATCTATTTTACTTAAAAGGAAGCTTACATCCATAATGGTCACAGGGATGTCCCGAATCTTATGAGGTTCCACATAAGAATTCTGACAATTCAGGGTAAGTCTTGAAGCCAGTTCACTCTGCCCCAAACTTTCCAGCTGCAGGAAGAAACACAGGCAAAGTATTTGGGTTAATTTTGTGCCTCACGTTTACATTAAATCCACAGCTGATAACTGTGCTTAGAAAGGTGGCATCATGTGTGGTGGGCCACGTCATCTGTGAGGAAATATGATGTACCCGGGAGACCAGCACTGGTCAACATTTTTAAGAGATTTTGGAGCTGGAAGAGACCTCAGGAAAATCATCTAGCCCCATAGCCCCTTAACTGCAAGTGTGCAGACTCGCTACTTCAGACTCCCTCAGGGAGAAGGAGGGGTGAGTAGAGTAAAAATACAAATTCTCAGACCCAATGCCCAGGGATTCCAGTTCAATGGGCTGGCGAGGCTTTGGAATCTGTATTTCTTTTCTTTCTTTTTTTTTTTTTTTTAAAGTAGGCTCCATGCTAACCCTGAGATCAAGAGCCGCATGTTCTACCAGCTGAGCCAGCCAGGTGCCCCCAGAATCTGTATTTTTAAAAGCTCCCCTCAAGTGATTCTGATGAATTACTTACCAGCAGTAACATCTGTTGATGTACTAAAGTAAATATGGAAGACTGCTTAACAAACATCTCTAATACATACTCAATGAGACAGACAGATCATCAGGAACCAAGAAGACATGAAAATTCCTAGTACAAGATGGCCCCCTTTTAATGCCATGATCCTTACCCTGTCCACCATAAAATCAATAGCATCAGCCATCATAGGGTCCACTGGGCCAGATGAAAAGTTTCCGAGAACGATTTTTTTGAGCATAAATGATGGCATCAGCCAAAAGCTGTAAAACAAAGATCTGGTAATTTAAATCTGCAAGACTACACAAAAATAGCAAATATTCCATTCACTACTATAGCTTTGTATTAGCTAGGTACTTAGGATCTAAAGATAAAAAAAGCTGGTCTCTTCTTTCAAACAGCTGCTTTTGAAGCATCTTGTTTTTACATATATTTTCCCAAGCTCCCAAAGAGTTATGGTTTAATATGATCAAAGTTTTATTTGAGGATTGAGAATAATTATAAGCAGTATTTCAAATACCTTTACCAAGGTAGACATTTTGATAATTCTGAGATTTTGTTTTAACTAACTGGCTTTATTTCTAATGGCTAAACTATTTCCTTTGGAAAACTGAAAACTTGGGGCACCTGTGTGGCTCAGTCAGTTAAGTGGCGGGCTCTTGATTTTGGCTCAGGTCACTATCTCAGGGTCATGGGAGTTAAGCCCTGCCTTGGGCTCTGTGCTCAGCAGGGAGCCTGCTGGAGATTCTCCCTCTCCCTCTAACCTCCTCACCTTCTGAAATAAGTAAATAAATCTTTTTTTTTTTTTTTTTAAGATTTTATTTATTTATTTGACAGAGAGAGGGAGATCACAAGTAGACAGAGAGGCAGGCAGAGAGAGAGAGGGGGAGGAAGCAGGATCCCAGCTGAGCAGAGAGCCCGATACGGGGCTCGATCCCAGGACCCTGAGACCATGACCCGAGCCAAAGGCAGAGGCTTAACCCACTGAGCCACCCAGGCGCCCCTGAAATAAGTAAATAAATCTTAAGGAAAAAAGAAAGAAAACTGAAACCTTAAGATCTCAACCTTCAGGTTTCTATCACCTTTTGAATGACTGATTATTTCAAAATAGCAAAATGAAAGAGTTATTGTACCTCCCGAAGTTTGCTACAAGCAGATTCAACTGGACTAATTCAAAGCAATTCAATCTACGAATTTCTGTATGTGATTTTTAGTTGGTATTTATTCCATTAATTACAAATGCTGAGAGCCGCTGTCTAGGGCAAATACTACTTTCTTTAAACCTATGCTGAAAATGACTTATAAAAGGAGCAGACTAAGTTCTGACTCGTGTTCTCTCCATGGAATGGCTTGTTGGAAGTTAGGTGAACTTCCCTCAACAAGCACAGCTGGCCATCCTTCATTACCTTTCTCCGTCCCGCCTCCTACGGCTTCCACATCTTCTCAAGGTGATGCTGCCTAGGTAGCCCCTGTGAGGGGCAGATCCTGTTGGTTTTGCCTGCCCCTGTAGCCTCAATGTGTGGCATGTAGCAAGCACTCAGATACCTGAATATAGCTCACATGCAGGAGCACAAAGGAGGGGCAGCCACTTTGGAAAACAGTGTGGAGATTCCTTAAGAAATTAAAAATAGTGGGATGCCTGGGTGGCTCAGTTGGTTGGGCGGCTGCCTTCGGCTCAGGTCATGATCCCAGCGTCCTGGGATCGAGTCCCGAATAGGGCTCCTTGCTCGGCAGGGAGCCTGCTTCTCCCTCTGCCTCTGCCTGCCTCTCTGTCTGCCTGTGCTCGCTCGCTCTCTCTCCGTCTCTGACAAATAAATAAATAAAATCTTTCAGAAAAAAAAAAAATTAAAAATAGAGAGGAGAACACAGGCAGCAACCTCTTCGACCTCAGCCGCAGCAACATCTTCCTAGGAACATCGCCAAAGGCAAGGGAAGCAAGGGCAAAAATGAACTATTGGGATTTTATCAAGGTCAAAAGCTTTTGCACAGCAAAGGAAACAGTTAACAAAACCAAAAGACAACTGACAGAATGGGAGAAGATATTTGCAAACGACATAGCAGATAAAGGGCTAGTGTCCAGAATCTATAAAGAACTTAGCAAACTCAACACCCAAAGAACAAATAATCCAATCAAGAAATGGGCAGAAGACATGAACAGACATTTCTACAAATAAGACATCCAGATGGCCAACAGACACATGAAAAAGTGCTCCATATCACTCGGCATCAGGGAAATACAAATCAAAACCACAATGAGATATCACCTCACACCAGTCAGAATGGCTAAAATTAACAAGCCAGGAAATGACATATGCTGGCAAGGATGCGGAGAAAGGGGAACCCTCCTACACTGTTGGTGGGAATGCAAGCTGGTGCAACCACTCTGGAAAACAGCATGGAGGTTCCTCAAAATGTTGAAAATAGAACTACCCTATGACCCAGCAATTGCACTACTGGGTATTTACCCTAAAGCTACAAACGTGGAGATCCGAAGGGGCATGTGCACTCGAATGTTTATAGCAGCAATGTCTACAATAGCCAAACTATGGAAAGAACCTAGAATGTCCATCAACAGATGAATGGATAAAGAAGATGTGGTATATATACACAATGGAATACAATGCAGCCATCAAAAGAAATGAAATCTTGCCATTTGCGACGACGTGGATGGACTAGAGGGTATCATGCTTAGCAAAATAAGTCAATCGGAGAAAGACAACTACCATATGATCTCCCTAATATGAGGGAGTGGAGATGCAACATGGGGGGTTAAGGGGGTAGGAGAAGATTTAATGAAACAAGATGGGATTGGGAGGGAGACAAACCATAAGTGACTCTTAATCTCACAAAACAAACTGAGGGTTGCTGGGGGGAGGGGGTTTGGGAGGGGGGAGTGGGGTTAAGGACATTGGGGAGGGTATGTGCTATGGTGAGTGCTGTGAAGTGTGTAAACCTGGCGATTCACAGACCTGTACCCCTGGGTATAAAAATATATTATATGTTTATAAAAAATAAAAAATTAAAAATAAAAAAAAAAGAAATTAAAAATAGAGCTGCCCTATGACCCTGCAATTGCACTACTGGGTATTTGCCCCAAAGACACAGATGTAGTGAAAAGAAGGGCCATATGTACCCTGATGCTCATAGCAGCAATGTCCACAGTCGCCAAACTGTGGAAAGATGCCCTTCAACAGATGACTGGACAAAGAAGATGTGGTTCATATACACAATGGAATATTATGCCTCCATCAGAAAGGATGAATACCCAACTTATGGAGGAGAAGGAAAGGAAAAATGAATTGGGGGCAATCGAAGGGCGAGACAAACGAAGAGAGACTGTGGACTCTGAGAAACAAACTGAGGGTTTTGAAAGGGAGTGGGTGGGGAGATGGGTGAGCCTGGTGGTAGTATTAAGGAGGGCACGGATTCCAAGAGCATTGGGTGTGGTGCATAAACAATGAAAAAAACAAAAAGAAAACAAAATAGGGGCGGTCTTGGCTTCTGGCAATTAAAACAACATTAAAATCATCAAAAATAATCAATGAGCTTTGTGCCTTGTCTGGACATGAACTCTTTGTAGCTAATGTATTGTTGCACAATTGCTCAGCAAACTACTGAGATAACATCAGGAAAAGTTTTTAAAAAGACCAGAGTACCATTTTTTTTAAAGTAAGCTATACGCCCAATGTGGGGCTCAAACCCAGGACCCAGAAATCCAGAATCGCATGTTTTACCAACTGAGCCAGCCAGCTGCCCCTTCAATTTTAAAGAGATGTGAAAATCATGAAAACAATGTTTACCTATAGCATTCGGGGAAAATCAACCTGGTCATACAGGTATGTATATTCATTGGGCCTTTTTTTCTTTTCTTTTTATTTTTTTTAAAGGGTAGAGCCTAGCCTCACTAGCAATGAAAGAAACCACATTAAGTCAGCTTTAAGGTGACTATTACATACTGATCAAATTACCTGAAATGTTATCTTCAATGAAGGGATGGCTCAAAGGAAACAAGCCCCCCACTGGTTGCCCCACAAAGCATTCCACCATTCCCATTGTTCTGGAAGCTGACTATTATTAACGTGTCATGATGTGCAAAATGTCTGCTGACAGACTAAATGTTCTATTCCCTCTATTTTTGGAAACACATCTCAAGGAAATAACCCAGAAAGGGAAGGAAAAAAAGTGATTTGTACAAAGATTTACAGTAGAGCATGATGAAGAATAGGGGGAAGCCACATGCCTAAAGAAACTGTGTCAGTCGATATATAGCAAAATAGTAAGTGGAACAAGCGGAACACTGTATTAGTTCTACAGGCTCTGTATAACTGATACTGTAAGAGCACATGAATGTACATTGAACAAAGCTAAACAATAATTCAGAATAAGAGAAATAGCTGAATTCAGAATTCATTCCAGCTTTTTTTTTTTTTGCAAAGGTGATTTTTTCTAATTTTACTTATTTAAAAAAATTTTTTAAAAGATTTATCTATTTATCTCTTTATTTGAGAGAGAGAAAGAGAACAAGTGGGAGGGGCAGAAAGAGAAAGAATCTTAAGCAGACAACCACCCTAAGCACAGATCCCTATGCGAGGCTTGATCTCAACCCTGAGATCACAACCTGTGCCCAAACCAAGAGTTGGAAGTCCAAATGACTGCACCACCCAGGTGCCTCTGTTTCTTTCTTTCTTTTTCTTTTTTTTTTAAGATTTTATATATTTATTCATGAGAGACAGAAAGAGAGGCAGAGACAGAGGGAGAAGCAGGTTCCCTGCTGAGCAGGAGCCCCATATGGGGCTTGATCCCAGGACCCCAGGATAATGACCTGCGCAGAAGGCTGACCCTTAACCACTTGAACTACTCAGGTGCCCTGACTGTTTCTAATTTTAAAAGCTAGGGTAGTTTCAGAAGATGGAAGTAGATATAACCCCTGCGCCCCCCTCCTTAGTGCAACATAAAAACCCCAAAAGTCTGCATTTTAAAAAATTCTACTGAACGAAAGTCATAATTTTGGCCAAATGTTTATATTCTTACCTGTTTGCAGTCCAAGTTTGGTTGAAGATAGAGGTGTCACTGAAGGAATTGCAGAGGATGAGGGAATGGACTCTGGGAGATTTGTGTGTATATTCAGCAAATTTCTGGGCCAAAAAGCCACCCAAAGAAGCCCCAAAAAGATGAACCTAATTCCAAACAAATACAAGAAGGATACTAAAACAATAATCAATCCTGAACATAATTACCCCTCAAAAAAGTTGTTTTAGTTATCACTAAGTGAAGAATATAATGTCATCACTAGTCATTAGATGAAATAACCATAGCAGTTCAACATTCAGGAAATATTGTATTTAAATACAATTTAGACACATCCCATCAAAACAATTTGTGTACACAAATACAAGGTAAAAAAAGAAAAAGCATTACCTATAGGTTGCACTAGAAAATGAAGCCATTTAGTAATTTATGTTTAAGAAAATTATGATTTGATAATTCTACCCCTAGGTACATACTTAAGAGAACCGAAAATGTATGTCCACACAAAAACCTGCACATGAATGTTCAGAGCAGTGTTATTTCTAACAGCCAAGCAATGCAACGATCCAAATGTGCCTCAACTGACAAATGGATAAATGCAATGTGGTTCACCCACCCGACGGGATATTATTTGACCATAAAGAGGAATACGAAGTACTGAAAACAGGCTACTACTAGGATGATCTGTGCAGACACTATGCTAAGGTGAACAAGTCAGTTAGAAAAGATGAATATTGCATGATTCCATTTATACAAAATACCCAGAAAGGGTACATTTACACAGGCAGAAAGTAGATTAAGTTGCCAGGGCCAGCAGGAGGAAGGGTCAGGAGTGACGGCTAATGACTATGGGGTTTCTTTTTGGGGTGAAAAAAAATGTTCTAAAGTTGATTGTGTGTTGATGGTTGCATCTATCTGTGACTATATTACAAACCCTAGTCACACACTTTAAAAGGGTAAATTATATGGTATGTGAATTATATCTCAAAAGAACTACCACTTAAAAAAATGAAAGGTAACACCACCCTTTACAATGTAAATGTTGCATTAAAATCACATTTAAATAATTAGTTTTAGGGGACTCACTTTATCCAGTTGTAAATGGTCTAAAAGTTTTCTGAATCCGTCACAGAATTCGAGATGGTCCCAATAAACTGGATACTGCAACTGAAATAACATTAATTAATAACTATATTCAAATGAAAAATTTAGGACTCCCATAACAGCACTTCTCATTTGCTCAAGCTGTCCTCCTTATTCAAACTATGTGAAAATAAGCTCTCACCTTCTTCTGAACTTTGAAATTCACATTTTACCTAACAGACCAATTTAAAAACAGCACACTAGTGGGGCACCTGGGTGGCTCGATGGGTTAAAGCCTCTGCCTTCGGCTCAGGTCATGATCCCAGGGTCCTGGGATGGAGCCCCAAATCGGGCTCTCTGCTCAGCAGGGAGCCTGCTTCCTCCTCTCTCTCTGCCTGCCTCTCTGCTTATTTGTGATCTCTATCAAATAAATAAATAAAATCTTAAAAAAAACAGCACATTAGTGAAATCGAATAACAATTTCAATTCACATCTATTTCCTTCCCAAATAGCTAAGAAACTCTGAGGTTCATGGATGAACAGCGCCGAACCCTTCCAAGTAAAGAAATGCTGTTTGCCCTTAAATCTACCTTAATTCTAAATTATGGCTCTAAATAAAATTCTGTCTGGGGAGAATTCCCTCTTTTTTTGGTGGCATGGCTTAAAGGGAGTAGTCAATAAAATTGTTCCTCTTTTTTAAATTGACTTAGTCATTCTGATTTCTTGTACTTTTGTGACCAAGGAAGTATGGTGCTTGACCCTAAGTAGCTTAAGAATTCCGATGAGGAGGAGGAAAAGAAATACAAGTCACTAAGTCCCTTGAGGGGATTCTAGCTTGTCACCTAAGAATTGCCCTCTCTTTAATAGTAAGTAAATGAGGGGCACCTGGGTGGCTCAGTGGGCTAAAGCCCCTGCCTTCGGCTCAGATCATGACCTCAGGGTCCTCGGATCGAGCCCCACATCGGGCTCCCTGCTCACTAGGAAGCCTGCTTCCTCTTCTCTCTCTCTCTCTCTCTCTCTCTGACTACTGCTCTGCCTCCTTGTGATCTCTGTCTCTCTGTCAAATAAATAAATAAAATCTTTAAAAAAAAATAAGTAAATGATGCCTGACAGGCTGGTTGTTTTAAGCACTTAGATTCATTCTGTCACTAACAAATCACTGGAATAGATACTGCCAAGTATATAATAGGATAATTTTAGACCTGATGGAATTATGTTACTTTTACTATTAAAAATTTCATTTGTAGGTAAGATTCCACTATTCTGACAGGATGGAAAAGAGCCTCTCCCTAGCAGAAAATTTGAGAATTTGAGTCAGATGATAGAAAAGAAAGAAGATGATGTATTTTTTCTTTTTTTATTTACGTTTTAAAAAAATGTATTTATTTGACAGAGAGAGCACAAGCAGGGGAGCAGCAGCAGAGGGAGAGGGAGAAGCAGGTTCCCCGCTGAGCAAGGAGCCTGACATGGGGCTCAACCCCAGGACCCTGGAATCATGACCAGAGCCGAAGGCAGACACTTAACCAACTGAGCCACCCAGGAGCCTCAAGAAGACATATTTTTTTTTTTTTTTAAGATTTTATCTATTTATTTGAGAGAGGGAGAGCGCATGCCTGCGTGAGTGGAGGGGAGAAGCAGAGGGAGAGGGAGAGGGACAAGCAGATTCCCCACTCAATGCAGAGCCTGGAGCCCGATATGGGGCTTGATCCCAGGACTCAGAGAGTAAGACCTGAGCCAAAGTCAGATGCTTAATGACTGAGCCACCCAGGTGCCCCAAGAAGGTATTTTTATTAAGTCTTTAATTTAAAGATATCTATGCCCTAGATAGGTAATAAAATTGTATACAACTTAACATACAGACATACACATAAATATATACAATCGAGTACAAGTAAAACTAGAAATCAGAGTAAGATCAGTGGATTGTATTAATCAATACCCTGATTATGATATCCTACTATAGTTTTGTAAAATGTTACCACTGGGAGAAACTGGGAAAGAATAAAAGGGATAGCTCTGTATTATTTTTTGACAACTACATGTGAATCTATAGTTATCTCAATAAAAATTTAAATGAGAAAAGGGCCTGTGCCTTTTAACTGTGAGATACTAAAAAGTATCTAGTACATTTTAAAATCTCATGGAGGGGTGCCTGGGTGGCTCAGTGGGTTAAGCCTCTGCCTTCGGCTCAGGTCATGATCTCAGGGTCCTGGGATCAAGCCCCACATTGGGCTCTCTGCTCAGCAGTGAGCCTGCTTCCCCCTCTCTCTGCCTGCCTCTCTGCCTACTTATGATCTCTCTCTCTCTCTCTGTCAAATAAATAAATAAAATCTTTAAAAAAAAATAAAATCTCATGGAATTAGGCACATAAGGACAAAGTAACTTTGAAGTCACCATTGGCCTTTTCTGTTTATTTTTAAGAAATCTCTACACCCAATGTGGGGCTCAACCCACAACCCCGACATCAAGAGTCACATGCTCCACCAAATGGGCCAGCCAGAAGCCCCTGGACTTTTCTTTATTCTTTATCTAGCTAATGAAATAAGGAAATCCCACGTCAAGAAGCTTGAGCGCTAAAAGAAGTACCCATCTGGAAGGCAAAGCAAATATGACCTGCCAGTTAGGAGCAATAAAAACACAGTCAACTTCAGATAGTGCTCTAAAGTGAGAGAGAAGCCTGCAGCCACTCAGTCTCCCCTAGCCCCGGCTGATTAACAGCGGCCACCAGGAAAGCTACTACCGTGTCCTGGGCTGCAGCGGCCATCTTGCTCTCCTAAAATGCTGTCCACCAAGAGGAATTTATGAAAACCCAGAACAAAGGAGGATTATGTTGCAGAGACTCAAAACACACCATATGAGGAATGATTAAAGAATGTGGAGAATTTTGCCAGAGAAGAAAAGACCTTGGGGGAAGGCAGCAGGCGGTGCTGATAATAACTAGTTTTCTCCAGAAGGGCTGTCAGGAGGAAGAACTGGGATTTGTTTTGTGTGGCCCTAGTTGGTGATGAACCCAGTAGAATTTTCAGTTACCTTCCAAGAGAAGAGATCTGGTCAGAGTTTTCTCTTCTTCAGACAGTAAATAAAATAGTAACAGCAATACTCCCACAGGGAGACCTGTTTAGGTGTTACTATTCCAGCTCCCAGAAACAACTGCCTGCTCAAAGCCGCAGAGTCTCTCCATCCCAGGAAGCCAGGAGACCAGCCTCCACTGTTACGCAGTCGGGGCATGCCACAAAACTAGTCACAAACAACAGCGACTTCCTCACCTGCGCTGCTCTCCCAGAAGGGATTTGGGAACAATCAACGGGAAACTAGATTTAGTCCAAACTCAGTAATAAAACAACAAAAACAGAAAACTTCTTAACCAAATGCTGAGATTATGTGCATTATAATTAATAAACCTCATCTCAACTGTTGAAGACTTACATTAAAGCAAGCTTTCGGGAGAGTGCACATTCATCTCCTCTGGAAGCAGCGGTGTCATGAACGAGGAGGGGAAATGGAGTCAGAAGACTCGGGTCGGTTCTCCCTACACCCCCTAGTGGCCATGACCTGCCACGATCACCCAAATGACCTGAACCTCCATTTCCTCACTGTAAACAAGGCTGATGCTTCCTACTGTTCAGATTTAAGACAATCTACGTAAAAGCTGGGCACAGAGGTTTCCACAGAGGTCTGCTCCCTCTGCTTCTCTGTGTGTCCATGTACTGTACAGCCTTCCTTCAAAAGATTTCATTTCACATTTAAGAAAAGGAAAACAGTATCTTCCTTCCATTAAAAAAAAAAAAAAAGACACCAAAAACATGGGCCATTACTATAGTTAGTCAGAAACAGAAGCACACACATACAAAAAGCCCCATTAAATGTGGACATGAATTGTAATACTGACCCAATAATACTTACAGCTATAACCCGGTAACCCCAGCCGGTCAACGCCAAGATCTGCCTGAAAAACACATCAGCAGTTCCACTGACAGGGGGGAGAAAGATCAGAGGACACCTGATATTTCTGGGGCCTGCATCATACAGTGACCATATTTTACTATCATCATCATCCACGATAATCTGGAGGGAAAGTTAGAAGAAAAGAAAAAAGGAAAAACTTATGGATTTGGTTTTATACTGTTACTTTATACTACAATTTCTCTGACAATTTTAATGTCACTGCCTTGGTTGTTACAAGGTTCCCTGGGGATCACACCAGATTAGCATGTATAATAAACTGCTTTAGTCTCTTTTTCCCTCTTCAGTGCTAACATATTACACAGAACTGCTTCATACTCTTCCAAAGAGCTGCTTTTTTTCAGAAATCAGTTTTTAATTTTCTTTCCCATCCATGATTATATGAAGCCCTATTCTGTTTACCATTAAAAAGTAAATTCTGTATATGGCATCTTATTTCTTTCCCATACTTCTGGCTGTGTGTGTGTAGGAGGCAATTTGCAAAGTCATTCTCCAGCGCTGTCCAGAGGGGAGAAAAGACTCCAGGCTCTCGGACAAATTAGGGAGAGATGGTCACACTCAGGAGATAGTTCTGAAAGCTGATCCAGACCATGCCTCTGAGGCGGGAGACTCTTCCTAGAGAGGAAGGATGCCGCAGCTGTAGGTGTCCCTGTCCTGGGAGAATGTTTCAAACCAGTCAGTCAGGTGTGGGGAGTCGGCAGAGAGAAAAACTGTCTTTCTGGGGAAAAGAGGGTAGGGAGCCTCAGCAACCCTTCTGAATTAGTAGTTCTTAACCCAGCAGGGGAAAAAAGATGAGCATTAAATAAGCTGAGTCAAGTCAGGTGCTCAGTGCTGAGTCTGGCAGATATTTTGTGTTCAGTGAGTGTTAGATATCAGTATTATTCACTGCGTAATCATTTTTGTTTTCTCTGGCTCTCTTTTTGGTGGGATTTGGAAAAGTACATTTACTGCCTGAACTTTTGCCAATGCAAATCAATATTTATGCTACTTTCCCATTAAAAATCTCAAGGTCTCCAGGTTCTGTTTTCTGAGAACTCCTAGCTGGCAGTGCTGTGGGCCCAGGGGGTCACTGTGGATGGCAACACACTCACCGAGATCACGGATGTCACTGGGAGTAGACAAATGGGGCAAGGTAATGTCCAGAGGACCCTAACAATTCGCTTTTGGACTTCCCCAGCTCACAGATGATGACAATAATATCTCATACCTGTGTTTTTGCCCTTTGTATTTTGCCACTCACCATTTTGCTTTTCATTGTTTTTTGGGTTTTTTTGGTTTGTTTGTTTTTGTTATGATTGTGATGAAAATCTCTTAACAGCTTTTGACACTACACACAGTAAATCCCGATCCTGTAGTAATAACATTCATATGAGATAAGATATTCAGATCTCCAAGATTTTCTAGGAAATTATTTCAGTAATCCATTTGAAGTAAGTTTATCACTTCAATGTTCTCAGAGTTCCCTGAATGGCAAATCTGTCAGAATTATATTTGATAATTTTAGAAGACACAGTATCTTTTTGATAATTTAAAATCTAGCACCACAAAATTTCAAGCAAACTTATCATGACTTGTGGACCAGACTAAGGTCAGTCTGGAGAACATGACATCAATGAAACTACTGGCTATAACTACTTTTAAGAATATTTCAAACTACTTTTAAGAATATTTCAGTGAGTCTGGTGTTGTCTTGGGTCTGGAGATCAGCGTGCTGAGAAAGTGAGTCCGTCAAGAGGAGCTCACATGAGTTACTTGCAGGGATGGGACAAGGTAGAGGGACCCCAGGAGCCAATTATCTTTTAGCATGACAGTGTTTCCCAGGGAACAAGAAGGAAGGGAGGCTCCTTTTGGTAAGTAGTGAAGTATTTCTGGCTTTGAAACCAGATTAATTTGATTCTAATCCAGACTCTACCAGGCTGTGTGACCTTTAACAGGTTAACCTCTCTGGATATCAGTTTTGTCATCTGTGAAATGGGCATCATTACCCACTTTGTTAAACCGTTCGAAGAATTAAATAAAGTATCCAGGAAATTCTACAACACTGCTGGTTATATAGCAGATACTCTGTTTATAATTGGAGGAGAACTGTATCTCAAATTCTATATGGAGAAAAGTTCTGTTATTAATTCAAACCTGCATGGTGCTTTCACAGATGTCTACCCTGACAAAATGATTATAATAGAGACACAGAAGATTTTCAGATCACAGTAACTCTCATACTTCTGCAAAGGGATCAGCAAAGATTTTGCTCTGTGGCTTAACTAGCTTTTGTCTAGTGTGATCCCCAAACATTTGTGATTATTTAGGGACTCAGAGTCAACAGTCAAATTTCAATACAAGTGCTTGGGGTTTTTGGACATCCCAGGTAAATAAGGTTTCCTGAAGATGACTACCACTGCAAACAGAGGACCTATAATTTGACCCAAAGTAAATCTTAAATCTGAGGAACAGTAAAAGGCTTTATAACAGAATCTGACCACACTTACTATGTAGTTGCTGTTACTGCAAGCTTTCCCCTAAACGGAGTACATATACTCCTGCTTGCTTGGATACATAAAAGCAATTATAAAATAATGAGTATAGTTATACATACTTTTACTCTTGAATGAGTCTCAAAAGTTGACTGCACTTGACAAAGAAGAGGAGAACTTTATGCTCTGTAGCCCACAGTCACGATACTTGGCAATAACCTTTGCTCTCAAACACTACGAAGGCATAACATCTCAGTCACAAAAACAAAACACAAGATTTTGAGAAGAGGTGTAGTAAAACCATACATACCTTTTTAAGGGGAACTGTACTTCTAAACCAGTTATAATCAGGAGAGACTTTAATCTCTCCCATGATTAGCTGAAATGGAGGTTAACCCTGAAATAAAAGCATGTGATGTTTCATGTCAAGAATTCATGTTTACATCAGAACTAAATGTAGACTCTGGTCTAGCTATACCAACAATACCTTAAATGGTAAAACCAAGGAAATGGATATTTTACTTCTTGTATATACTTAAGCTACAGAAAACAATTTGGTGAAATCCTATACTCATAGAGCAGGATAGGGCCCTTGACAGATAAAGACTCCAACTCCCTCGTTCCTCTAGATGAAGAATCCAATCTAGAAAACTTAAATGACTTACCAGAGATCCCATGGCTATTACAGAGCTAGGACCAGAGGCAGGGGAGAGTCTTTTCTGACATCAGACTGCCTGCCCTAGTTAAATGACTGCAAACTCTGTTGACAGTATCTTAGAAATCTATTTTAACAAAGATGTAGAATTATAGGGAACAGTCCACACTAGAGAAAGGAGGTTATGTAAGCGTGCCTCCTGATCACTTCACAAAATGCCATAAATCTAACTCTAGTGGAATATAACTTCAGAACTTCACATGTAGTTCTTAATGCAAAATACAGGAAGATTTGCTGTTCACCTTGGTGTGATTAAAAGTGATATAACCTCCTCTGAAAGATCTGTGATAAAATACCAGAATAGGCTTGAAGGCACGGTATCTAGCAACAAAACATTTGCCTTTAGAAAAAATTGGTGATTTCTAGCTTTTATAGCTCTGTGACCTTGGAAAAGTCACTGACCCTCTTTGGGCTTGTTTTGTCATCTATGACTGTTTCACCACTGTATCTCCAAAGTCTAGAATAGGGCTTGGCACAGAGGTGTTATCCATTGACAAAATGGATGACTATGTCCTAAGAAGACTGGATCAGGCCATCCTAAACTCCCTCTGACTCAGCCCTGTAAGCGCTTCGGACTGGCTGGGCATCTTCAACTGAAAGGCTGCCCCTCTTTGCTAAAGCATCTGTGTTATGTCATAATAAGAAACTGAAATTACAGCTCTCTGTTGCAGATTCTTATTGCCAAATGAGGAACTTCAACCCACTGGTTTGGAAGGATTCAAATACTTGCTGTTCATCCTGTCCTCTACCCCTAGGGTAAGTCTGGATTTCCTAATAGGGCTAGGATGTGTTCATGACCACTAGACTTAACTCCTGGGCTGACTCTGAATTGTCATTTTAGAGGTTCTCTGGACTGGCTAGGAGCTGGGGACTCTAAACCCAATGAAACTCTTCCCTCTTGGCCTCCCACATCTGCTGTCTTGGGAGTACAAGGAACTAACAGTCTTAACAGTTACCTCTAACCTTGCGGGGTTACTAAACTAAACCCCAAGGAGATGGCAAATGTAGACATCCATTACTAAACCTGACTTACAACCCTGACATTGTAATAATGGTCTGTTCTCTCAAGGCTAGGATGGTGATTTTAGAAGTTTGTTAAAATCATAACTTGTTCTAAAGAGTACCGAGAATATCATTAGCCAGTCTTAAGCTGAAATCAGTGTGCACAAATGCAGTTATAATTCATACTGGAATAAAGAAAATCATTCTCTACATATCCATTTTCTCTGAACAAATACTAACATGTTAAAAAAAAATCTAAGCCATTTATCGACTCAGCAGATTTATAGAACACCTAAGGCCCTTAAAGCCAAATAGTTAGCTTCTAGATTTGTCAAACTTGGGACAAATTATTCAGTTTTGGAATCGGCTGCAATGTACAAACCAAACTATCATAAAGATCACACACAAATCGTACACATACAGATACAGATATACACAGGCACACACATTCACTGTCATCCACTTCTTCCCACAGCAATAAGTAGAAAGATGTTCCTTACCACAGTCCGCGGTATTATTCACAACCAACTCAGCATTATAGCTTTTTATAACTAATCTCACTAGATGGAAAGATTCCACCCAACTGTGACTACATTTTTGTAGGGGCAAGTGATTTTAACACTTGTGCTAGTTTGGCAGCACATGAAAGGTAAGACAGATACCAAACGTTGCATTTGACCAACTGACGTCTAAGTGGGGGGAAAAAAACAACTCACTGCTGCAAAGGCAAAGCAGCTGTGAGTGGTATGAAAAGGAAGTTTGTTCTCCTAGCTCTCTTTCATTCTCTAAAGGGGTATACTTTTCCAAGTCACAAGAGGAACATTCTGCATATGGGGAAAAAAAAAAAAGTTAACTGAGATTGCGACCAAACTGGTCAGTATTAAATAAGAAAGAATGCGGATCAAATGTGGACTGATTTGATCTCTCACAATTCAATTCTTCCACAAAAACAAAAGCACCTGTTCACGCTGGTGGGAAAAGGGCTGCAGAGATCAGCCTCAATCTTGCCTAAAGAAACCCCTCCTCAAGGAGAGCTTTTGACACCCAGTTCTCTCTAGCCCTTGAGGTGCTAGACAATAAAATTGCCAATTTTGAGTGTGCACCAAGAATTACATGCACTTATCCCTCAGGGTTTCAACAGAACCTGCCAGTTTACAATCAGCGAGATTGTCTTTAAAAATGTTTAAGTCACATAACCAGCTTAACTAGTCAGAGGTTTTTGGATCCTTTATCTCAATCTGTAGTTGATCCACATATGGACAATCTGTGATTATTAATACCAGCAATAAGTAAATATTAGAACCTGAGAGTCTCTAGGTGATCCAACTGGCTTTTTTTAAGGGCAAGTCTCCATAGCTCACCACACCAGTAGAGAGCTATCCTTTTTTCAGATCTCTTCAGGGGCAGATTTATCCCTATTCTCTTCGGGAACTTACTCCATTATTGTCTAAACCTCATGGGAGGAAAAGCTGCCTACTTGACATTTCTTCGGTGATACCTCACCTTGTGCTGTCTTGGGATAAAAGCTCTTGGAAATTTGCACACAGCTATTAAGTTACTCCTGAGTCTCTTGAGTCTTTCTGCTACAAGGAGCTGGAACATTGCGCGAGGAGACAAAGAAGCAGAATAAATGCAGAATTTATAACTCCCCAGGAAAACCAGAAGAGGAAAGGCAAAACACTAGTCCTGCTACCTCCCTCACACCTGGCAATGACAAAGACATTTGTCACTTTCAGGCTGAGGTGCAATCTCCAAAATAACTAGTTTCTTTCTGCTCAGAGTTCTTAAAAGTTGAAAAACATATTCCTGGACCGCAGCAGTGTATCCCCAGGACCGGATTATAGTAGTACGCTCCGGTCCAGCGCCCCCCACCCCACCCCACGTCAGATGATCCAAACACAGACCCCACCCACCCCCAGTCCCACCGTGAAAGCCTCAAAAAGGCAGGGTCACAGGTACACCGACCACGTCAGGAACCCAAACTCGACTTCAGACAGACAGACACACACACACACACACACACAGAGGGACGTGCGATCACGTGCATGGTCACATGGACCAGCCCACTAGGGTCCACACTAACAAAGTCACACCAATGGAGGCAGCCGCGCACACTACATACACACCCACCTGCAAGCCTAAACACATCACACACCCACACCCCGCTTCCCAGGCCCTCACCCACCCCTCACCTGCCGTGGCCTCCCCCACGTCCCTTTCCCTCCTCCCCAAGGCGGCTCTTCCCTCCAGTAGGAGCGCGGGCCGTGGGGGTGGCTGGGCCCAGGTCACCGCCGGCAGCTGGAGCACTCAATACCCGCAGGCGCCGCGAGCTGTGGGGGCGAGCAGGAGGGCGGGCCTCCGAGGGGCGGGGCGCGCGGCCGGGCGAGCCTGGGCCACCGCGCTCCCCCTCGCCGAACGGTTCGCTCAGTGGCCGCGAGCCTCGCGCTTCCGGGTTCGGAGGAGGCGGGGCCACGTTATGAGGAAGGGGCGGGGCTGCGTGGCTCCGCCGGTCACCATGACGACAGGACGAGCTGCAGATCTAGGTGAGTGACTCCGGGCGCTCTCAGTTGGTCCTGCCGGTTGGGGATCGGTGCCCGCCTTGGAGGTGGCGGCGCGCTCGGGAGGAGGTCCGAGTTGCCTCTGGGTCAGCTCTAGGTCACCCATTCGATCGGGCACCGAGGGAGAGACTGTGAGAGTCGGGGGCGCCTGAATCCTTGGGACCTACCTCTGTCTTCAGTTCGCGCGCTCCTGGAGGAAGCAGGTGCGGACCGCTTCTCTCCGCCATGTAAAGCTTTGGGGGACCCCTTTGGGTTACAGGCTTTGGTGAACAGCGCTTTGTATACTGTCTTTGCTTGGCAAGATTTTTTTCCTCTTGGCACAACCAAGACGCCCTCCGTAGTCCTCCCCTGTAACACTCCTCACAACACTTTCCAGACTTGGGCTGACATTCTGAGGGATTTCTGAGAACGGCTCCCCCAAGCCTCCAGCTCCTGCATCACTTTCCCTTAAAGGTATATAGAATATTAATATATTTGTAAACTTTCCTCTTAAAATGTGGCAGAGGTTACTCACTAAGTCATTTGCAGTTTGCTGAAAAAAATGTGTAATAAGGTTGGATAACATGTAAATCTTGTTTGAAGTCTTTTTGTGATCCTGCAGCAAGGTCCTGTTGAAAGTGCCTCCCCCAATCTGTTTTAGGGAAAGCTTTTATCCAGTTTAAAGCCTTTGGTTTGTGCCTCTACCGCGGCAACTGTTTATGGGATTAAGGTCAGGGGAGAATCTGAGTAAATTGCACCCTTAGTTGTGACCTCTGCTTTCCTGCTCATGAACGTTGGGTCCCAGTCTAGAACTACAAATCCCAGACGCATTTCCCAAGACCACAATCACAGTTTAGCGGCTCCTCCCCACCTCAGCACTTCTTTCAGAATTTTCAGTCAGTCATAGGAAGTGGTCTTTTATTATAAACACCAGGTAGGTGCCAAGGGCATGTTTCTACAGATTTTTAACCTGTGGCTTTTTCCTCAAAACTTTGGAATAGTTCAAAGAACGGAATAAATTCCAAATCACTGGTTGTCTGTAAAGACCATTATGGATACTCATTATTTATGTCTCCACAGGTGGGCTCTGAGTTTTTAATTTAGGGCAAAGGGAACACAGTAATCGACCAGTGTCTTAGCACATGATTTGGCTCATAGTAGGTACTAAATGTATAGTCAATGAATTAATGAGAGAATAAATAAATAAAGACCTCGCTTTAGTAACAGCTTTAATGAGATTTAAGCTATGGATATGCCTAAACATATGGAAGTCCTTATTCTGTTAGTTTTGTAATTTTTAACTTGACTGTTGGTTTCATTATATGTATTATTTGTTGCATGTGAACTTTTATTACAATGTAAAAGATCAAATCCAAAGTAATGAATGTTTTCCTTCTCTGAGGAAAGGACCCTGTGGTCATGTTTGGATCTTCATTTGTCCTGTAACACATGGCTGGCACATTATCCATTCCCTAATGTGAACAGGGAACATTTAATCTCTGTGAATTCCAGTTGTCCTGTAATTGCACAACTGCAGGGAGCAAACTTTTGACCCAGGGCAGGCCATGGTACAGGCAGACCTGGTGGATATGGCTGTGAGGGTTTGCAGCTGTCACGGTTGGGGTCTTCCAGATGGTTCCCACAACACCAATCCCTGTTTGAGAATCTCACTTAAAAACTGGAATGTTCACAAGATAATCTGTGAACACCAGGCAAAGTAAACAGATGGCCAGCTGGTTCTCAGAATTGCCCAAACTCAAGCTCTATCCTTCAAACTGATCTTTCAATAGGATAATATTTGTTTTAAAACACACGTGCAAAATAATCCTAGATATATCTCTTATGCATGTATGTACAGACAACAAATGGAACAGCAGTTACCTCTGAGGAGAAACTGGAGGATGGAAGGGTGGTGAAGAACTTTGGCTTTAGATTTAGTATTTGAATTTATATAAGAATATATTCATTATATTACTGTATGATTTAAAAATAATTAAAAGCAACTATATTCATGCTCTAGACCCTGCTCCTTCTTTAATAGCTCCCTACTGGGAGTGCCTGGGTGGCTCAGTTGGTTAAGTGTCTGCCTTTGGCTCAGGTCCTGATCCCAGGGTCCTGGGATGAAGCCCACATCATTGGGCTCTGTGCTCATCGGGGAGCCGGCTTCTCCCTTTGCTCTGGTTGTGTTCTCTCTCTGTGCCAAATGGATAGGTGAGATCTTTAAGAACAACAAAAAAGTAGCTCTCTTCGGCCTACAAGCTGAAGTCCAACATCAACAGGCAAAAGCAGGTCTGGCTCTCTCAAAGGGCACCCAGTACCCTACAAGGTCTCAACCCTCTAGGTGTTCATATATACTCTTCCCTCCACTTAGAATGGTCTCCCACCTGATCCACCAGAATGAATTACTACTGTTTTACCCCTAGAAACCATAGATGTGTGAAAAAGTGAAAAGAGAAATGAAACACTTAGTTTTTCGCAGTAATATCAGTTCTTGGAATACATCCTTTATTATTTTTTTTTAAATTTTATTTATTTATTTGACAGAGAGAGAGATTACAAGTAGGCAGAGAGAGGGGGGAAGCAGGCTCCCTGCTGAGCAGAGAGCCTGATGCAGGGCTCAATCCCAGGACCCTGAGATCATGACCTGAGCTCAAGGCAGAGGCTTAACCCACTGAGCCATCCAGGCGCCCTGGAATACATCCTTTAGAGCTGCCCAGGATACTTCTGACTACAGCGTTATTTATCAAATTATGCTGAGACCCAAGACTGAGAATGAAGGCTGTTTCCTTACTGCCAGACCCAGTCTGTGTCAGATACATGCCACACTGGATTATAGGGATCAGACACGGAGTGGAGATTTTGGAACTGCCCAAGAAAGATGTTGACATGTGTATTCTGTAGCTTGCTACCTATCGAAAAAAGGTTCCATCAAACAAGTTATAAACCGTCACTTATTTTTTAGAACTTGTTCTGTTTTTTAAAGATTTTTAAAAAATATATTTTATTTACTTATTTGACAGAGATCACAAGTAGGCAGAGAGAGACGAGGAAGCAGGCTCCCCCCTGAGCAGAGAGCCCGATGTGGGGCTCGATCGCAGGACCCCAGGATCATGACCCAAGCCAAAGGCAGAGGCTTTAACCCACTGAGCCACCCAGGTGCCCCTAAAGATTTTTTTATTTATTTGAGAGAGAGAGCTTGAGCAGGAAGGGGGAGAGGCAGACGGTGAGGGAGAAGCAGACTCCCTGCTGAGCAAGGAGCCAGATGTAGGTCTTAATCCCAGGACCCTGGCATCATGACCTGAGCAGAAGGCAGACACTCAAGTGACTGAGCCACCCAGAACCCCCCACCCCACCCCAATCAAACTTTAAAAGCAGCTGGCACACAAAAATGCCTCTCTCTGGAAACAATATTGTACCTTCTTAGGTCAGCTAATGTTTATTCACTGCTAACTTTTTAATATAGAAGTTCCTAAGCAAAGGTAACACATTTTTTGATCATCTGACAATTTAGTATCTCATTAATGTTTCTTCTGTAAGTATCAATGTGATAATCTATCTTCTGGAAGAAAAGTTACAATAAAAAAATCTGGAAAACAAGAATTGTACTATTATTGTACAAAATAAAGCAGCTTCTCTCTATAGGGTTCTAGAAGCTTTATGAATTCTTAGAGCTAATGAAGACCGTGATTAAATACTAACTGAAATGAGAAAATCTTTTTTTTATTATTATTTTTTAAAGATTTTATTTTTATTTATTTGACAGAGAGAGAAAGATCACAAGTATGAAGAGAAGCAGGCAGAGGGGGAGAGGGGAAGCAGGCCCCCTGCTGAGCAGAGAGCCTGATGTGGGACTCCATCCCAGGACTCTGGGATCATGACCTGAGAGAAGGCAGAGGCTTAACCCACTGAGCCACCCAGGCACCCCGAGAAAATCTTTTTGAAAGAAATTGTGTAGCATAGTGCCTGCATATTAATAGGCACTCAGTTACCATGGGCTCCCACTTCTTTGTCTCTGAGCACCAATGCCTAACACATTAAGTTCCCTGATCAAGGTTAAAAACATCTGCAAATAGAGGTAGGGTAGGAAAGTGGTTAGGCCCACAGACTGGTGTCAGACCAGTGGAGTGTGAACTCTGTATCTGCCACTTATTAGCTATTTAATGTTCTGGAAAAATGAGGATGGAGAACAGTATCTGCCTCACAAGGTTATTTGGAATGATAAAATGAGATCGCTCCGGTCAAGTCCTTGGAAATCTGGCTAGCACTCAGTAAGTATTAGCTAGTAATAATGCTTTTGAGAACCTACGGTGTTCCAGGCACTGTGCTAGTGCATTGCATATATATATTCCTCATGACATCCCTTGCAAAGCAGGTACAACTTTCATTTCATAAAAAGGAAATGGATTTAGAGAGGGTAACCAGCCTAGACTTAAGGTCAGTGGCAGGGCCAGGGCTCATGACATGTTTTTTGAATCTGTCTGCCTTTCAAAATCTTCTATCTTCACTTTGAAACTGTTTGATGAGTATTAAGAAAAGTGATTGAGGTGCCTGGGTGGCTTAGTCATTAAGCATCTGCCTTTGGCTCAGATCATGATCCCAGGGTTCTGGGATAGAGTCCTACATCTGGCTCCCTGCTCAGCGGAAAGCCTGCTTCTCCCTCTCCCACTCCCCCTGCTTGTCTTCCCTCTCTCACTGTGTCTCTCTCTGTCAAATAAATAAATAAAATCTTTTAAAAAAGAGTGGTGAAAAGTTGTACTGTCTTAAATACGAAGTACAAAACAATAAACATCTTTCAGCAGCCATGCTCAGATAAACTTTTGTCACCCAAATCAAACCATGAGTAAAAAAAAATTTTTTTTAACAGAATTTACTGTGGTCTTGAGGTTCTAATCCTAGTATTGTCACCAGCAAGCTTTTGCTAAGTCCCTGTTTCATCATCTCTTAAATGAAATTTTGAGTTATGAAATCACAGAACCTTCTCTAAATTCTTTTCTTCCTATTGGTCTAAAGGCATTTCAGCAAGCTGTTGCTGCCATCCAGAGGAGAAAATATTGTTGCAGGCTCAAAGAAGGCATTCTAGCAGTATTAGACTACACTGACAACAGTGTGTATCTACTATGTGCCAGGCAGTTCCTTGGGCATATTCTATGTGTATTTCTATTCTGGAAGGTAGGTATTACCCATGTTTTAAGTTGAGAAATCATTAAAGATTTTTTTTTTATCGTTAAAGAATTTAAGTAACTTGTTGCAGGTCACCCAACTTTTAATATGTAACTGAATTGTTTTGAGTCTGATGTTTTTATACAACGAGAGGAACCAAAATAGAAGCATCTTGCATAAGGAGGCAGTGTTTTTGCAACTCCATCCTTTCAGCCAGAGCACAGCATAGGCTATCCCCACGAGGACCCCGGACCTGGGCAACAGCACGTAGTTCCATGTGCACCTCTTAATCTAGTTAAAGCTGTCACTACTCTAGCATAAAAATTATTTGTTCATTGTGATAAAATGCAGAGTCCCGTATCTCGAAACTCTGATTCAAGGTCTGGAGTTGGGCTCAGGAACCTCCATTTTGGGGCACCTGAGTGGCTCAGTCCCTTAAGTATCTGTCTCTTGATCTCAGCTCATGTCATGATCTCAGGATCTTGAGTTCAAGACCCATGTCAGGCTCCATGCTGAGGTGGAGCCTACTTTAAAAAAAGGAGGGGGGGGGAATCTGCACTTTATGTATGTATGTATGTAATCTACATTTTAAATAAGTGTTCTAGGTGACTCTAGCTTAGCTGAGAAACACTGCTCGGTCATACTGGATTGTGGTTTCTGTAGGGGGCCTGAAACTGTAAATAGTTTCCTGAGACCTACCTGGGATGTACACCATTTACCTTTCCAAAATGGGCTGCCAAACTGCAGATGGCATTTCTAAACCTGGTGTTTGCGCTCCAGGCCCAAGATGGGCTTGAGGCTCTCTGGATAGGAAACTGCCCTGAGTCTTGCAATCTTGCCTCAAGATTTCATGGGTATAAAAGGTATTTCATAGTATACCAATCATGCCAATCATGATATCCAGTTTCCCTTTCTAGTTCATACAGCGTCACCCACAGCCCCCTACTTGGCATTAGGTAGTGTTTTTTGTGCAGGTGAAATCATGGGGACCAGACTGGGTCTTAACTCACAGTCTGGCCAAGGGCTAGAGGGGGTCTGGCATCAGATTCTGTGCAGCAAGGCCAATGGTATTAGCTAAATGAGACAGGCTCTGGCCAGAATGTGGGGTGGCAGACCGGAGACCATTCACCACTAGCTAGTTAAAGAGATCAGAAGGGATAAGCAGAAAGCTGTGCCCTCAGTGAGGTTCTCTACTCCCTCTGGCAGTGTCTGAGTGGGCATTTCCTTAGGTCCCCTGCCATCACCGCTCCTGTGCAGGCAAGCTCCTAGATGGCACTGATTCGCATTCTCTCTGAATTCCACAACATGACCTTAGCCCCTGAAGGGGGGAAGTGGTCCATGCATATTAACTGAAAAACGACAGCAAAAAAGCACTTTCATACAGTCACTGATTTTCAAAAACTGTTTGGGGAGCAGTTGTTTGTTTTCTAATCTTTAGCCCCATTTCTTGAGAAAACTAAAGTTCAAGGAGGGTAAGGAACTTGTTAGAGACCAAAGAGCTAATCAGTGGTGGAGCCAAAACTCTCCATCAGAATAGAATACCTGAATGATAACCCACATTCTTACTTCTACAGCAAAAATCTTGTAAATTCCTTTCCGCCCTCCCTATAACTGCGGCTGTAATTCGGATCTTCGCACTCCTAACTTCCCACCAGACCTTCCTGCCACAGCTTTTACCTCTGCTCTACCTTCCACTCCACCACCAGAGTTATCTTTCCAAAATGCCAGTCTGGTCATCACTTCCCTGATTACTGCATAGAAGACAAAGGTCCAAAGTCTCATGGTTTTCAAAGCCCTCAGTGACGTGGCCCCCATCTTGCTCTTCCAGTCTCGTCTCCATCCGCCCTATTCCAGTTGGTTCCAAATACTCTGCTCTTTTTCCCAGTGTTTAACATGCCATTTGCTGCTCTTCCATAATCCAATGTCAGCTTTTTTCCAGCCAGGTGCATATATATCTGTAAGCATGTAACTAGCTCATACATTGAAGAGAATGCATCACAAATTTGTGGTTTAAAGAACAATAATAAAAGGCTATCAGGTTCCCACTGTCTAGTTAAGAAGCACGTTTCCATAACCTGCTGTGAGATAGTGTTTTTTTATGCCTCTGTGCGTGCTAGGATGCTTTAGTATGCATGGTGACCTCATCATTTGGAGCCTGAGATGCAGCTTTACCTCCTCCAGAAAGCCTCCACTGAATCCCTTAAGGGAGAACTAATGCTTCCATTATGCCTCCATTATGGCATTCATAACAGTATTATACTTGCCTACATGTTTGCCTCCCCAGTAGATTGAAAATACCAAATATTATTTAATCTCTGACTCTCCAGCAAGCAGCATAAAGTCTGGGGTCCTCCTGGGAACAGCCTATTCTGTGCTCTGGCTGAAAGGATGGATTTGCAAAAACATTCCCTCCAAAGCAAGTGTTCCGTAAATAGGATGGATATCTATACAACCTGGTTTGCCTGAGAGAGTCCTGGCTTATGCCTGTTGTGCGGAGTAATTATTATAAGTGCTTCCTTTACTCATGAATGTGCCTAATTTAGATGACCAATTATATGATCACCCTATCAATAAATGTGGAATGGATTTATTAATGAGTGGAGAACAGTTTGTACTGAGAATCTAGGTGGGAAGAGCCGGTATGTAAAAATTTTCAAAAATTCAACAGCTGGCTGCTGTATCTCCTTCCTGCCCCAGGAGTGCTTGACTCTCTTGGAGACAGGAGTTTGCACAAACCAGATGCTCAATAACCTTTATTGCACAATTAAGTTGAAAAATGTTAACATATCCCTACATTAAGAAAACCTAGATGTGGGGTTCCTGGGTGGCTGAGTGGGGTAAGCCTCTGCCTTGAGCTCAGGTCATGATCTCAGGGTCCTGGGATCGAGCCCCACATCAGGCTCTCTGCTCAGCAGGGAGCCTGCTTCCCTCTCTCTCTGTCTGCTTCTCTGCCTACTTGTGATCTCTCTCTCTCTCTCTGTAAAATAAATAAATAAAATCTTAAAAAAAAAAAAGAAAACCTAGATGTAAACCATGAATTTATAGTACAGATTCATGTGATAAAGATGATTAAATATTATGTATGTTTACTACTTTATGAGAACTGGATGGTAGATAAATTTAGAGAGCTGACTTTACTGCTTACTGAAAATCAGAAATGTAGATTAAATACTGCTGAAATGATAGCTTAATCAATGGGGACATAGATCTAAAAAATTTCATAGATGCACTTTTTTAAAAGAAACTATTCAGTAGGGGTATGTGTCTATACACACACACATACACACTAATTACTAGTTAGTTCTATTTGCTTTTAGGGAAAGAGAAAATCTCCTTGAGTTTCACATTATAAATAAAAGTTTTATTTAAAGCTCTTTTTGTTACTCAAATAGAAAAAGTGGTTTTAACTACTGTTAAACAAAAAATGGGAAGTGAAGTAATTCATCTTTTGACAATAATCTTCCTTCCTTTCCCTCCAACAGTGTCATCTTCTTTGATAGTCAAGATAATTCCTTGTAAATAAGGCTTTTAATAAATTACAAATATGTAGTAGGTTCTTATCCATCTACTTCCTAACTACTTAATGCACTGTTGCATAGCAACAATTTTTTTTCCCTGCTTCTTCTTTATTGGAAGTCTGAGAGTCTGAAATCTGCATTGCCTTGGCTGAGGTTGGGAATCTTTCTGGTACCAGGGGTGCAGATACCCATTGTAGAAATCAGTAGCTGTTAGTGTTTTCTTGAGCATCACTGATCGAACACCAATCCAGCCATCCTAAGGGCAAAAGACAAACAGTAAACAGGGGATGGTGGCAAAACTGGAGGTAAATTTTAGCTAATACAACTTTTAGCCTGAAAACAAACCCGTAAATCTTTACCAAATGCCTAGCTTCAGATAGCACTGCACTAAGTAACATATATGATTCTTTGACTCTAAACTTACTATCGAGTGATAACAAATGTACAGACCTGTATAAATTAAACCTATTTAAATATAAAGGGAGCAGAATAAAGAAGTGTGTCATCTTGGCATGGTACTTTACAGTTTTCAGAATATGTCCATGTATCTTACTATGACTGGTCATCAAAAATATAACTGCTCTATAAGTAGGCAGATCCAATATCATCCCCAGCGGAAACTGATTTAAGAGAAAACTGATGCCCAGGGAAGTGCGCGATTTGTCCAAGGCGACATAACTTGTGGGACTTAAACTCACATGTTCAGACAACCCCAGCTCCTTCTATGAGAGCAAACTGAAGATTTGCAGGACAGACCTATAAAGACCCAGACAACAGCAAACATATCCACCCTACACCATTCGAGAATAAGCAAGATGAAGAGAGGCTGATGTGGGAGCTGTGGATCTACAGTCTGTATAGGTCAGATCACCCTATCATACATTGTGAACTTGGCCTCTTGAGCAGGAAACGTCGCACATCAACACCATCTGAAGGAAAATACCAGGAAATCGAAGAAATGTGGAACGTCTCTCAGGCCATAAAATCATAACATAATAATGGTTCGAAAGTCATTTTAAATAGGTTAAGAAATCTCCTCTTTAACCACTATTGAAGAGTAAAAGCAAGTAGGATACCTGCACTGTAGTAGTTCAGCTAGATACTCTACTATGGCTATCTTCTGTGATCACCATATGAACAAGGTGAGTTGCTAGTTAAATAAGACTTGTTAGTTACTAACAAGAACTTGTTAATTAAAATGGACTGCCGAGAATATACAAGTTTCTTTTAAAAGAGCACTAAACTTGGGGTGCCTGGGTGGCTCAGTTGGTTAAAGCCTCTGCCTTCGGCTCAGGTCATGATCCCAGGGTCCTGGGATCCAACCTCATATCAGGCTCTCTGCTCAGCAGGGAGCCCGCTTCTCTGTCTCTCTCTCTGCCTGACTCTGCCTACTTGTGATCTGTCAAATAAATAAATAAAATATTTAAAAATAAATAAATAAATAAATAAATAAATAAATAAATAAAAGAGCACTAAACTTACTGAATCTTCTTTCAGTAATAATGCCTTGGTAAGACTTCATCACTTTCAAAAATTATACTAGCGACTCTTACTATTTCTTAAGAAAAATTAAACTGTCCATTGGCTCACTCTGATGGATTAAACAGTTGAGTGAAGTCTTAACTAAAAATGATAAACCCTAAACTCAGTAGAACAAGTATAATTTAAAGCTAAAGGTGAATGTACCTTGCAACAAACCAGCAGTATTTGTGACTGTTTGTGGTATACTACTGATCCTGGAGTAACAGGTTGTCCTCTTAATTTTGGATCTAAAGAATTGGGGGGAGGGGAGAAGGACATGAGAGAGAATAAATAATTATGCAACTTCATGGTGCTTAAAAATAAAAAAACATCCTAGGAGGGAATACTAATACCAGAGGGCATACCTGCTGACACCCTGATTCCGTAATCCAAACTTACAATGGAGCCATGGTGCTCTTGTGCATCTCAAACCCAAAGGGAAGCTTTCCATACACATAGGAACTTACCAGACCTTTACCCAGTCTCCCAAAGATCAACTGAAAAATGTCAAATTTAGAAGTTTTGACCATTTGAGGGAGATAACTAGCTACCAGTGGAGAGGTATACAGGAAGCTTATGATCCAAGCTGACCCTTCCATCCATGACCCAGCAAATCCCATTCTTAGATTCCTGAGAAACTCCCAACTCCCTCTGAGCTGGACCACCTCCCTCTGTGGCTCCCACTCCTTCAGTCCACCATATTGGGAGGGCACTAATGGGCCTTAGAATGGACTGTGTCACAAAATGCTACACCCTGGCCTAGGATTCTCCCTGAGTTGCCCAGGGATTTTCATTATGATATTCAGCAGAATGAAACTGACCAAGTCATTCTGCACTCCCTGAAAACCTTAGTGTAGAAAATCACAGAGCTTAAAATGGGATAGTAAGACTGCTTTGCCTACTTCCCACATTCTTAAGATGACCAATGAAAAAATACATGAGAATGGACATTGCAAAGAGTAAGACAATAAATGAATGTAAAGCATTATCATTACTGAACTCACACAAACTAAAAGAATCCTTATTTTTAGTAAATGTGACCTATGGTAAAACAGTCACATTTTCAAATGGACTACAGTGAAAATGTTTTCCACATCAGCTATTCAAAAGTTAGTACCAGTGAGGACTGAACTATTAACTTCTACCAAATCCAGAAGTTTAACGGTATTATCCATCCAGAGAGTCTGCAACGGAATCTGTAAATAAAATTAAAGAACGTATGATAATGGAATACACTCAACCCCCAAATCCTTTTCAACGACTATTTTGCATTAATCTGGTCTGACTCTCCCAGTTACAGAAGAATTGGTAACTGAGTCTCTAAATTTTATGATACAGTACACAGCTGTGTACCCTCTACAACAGTCTCCAAGACTGATAAGACCTTAAACACTATTTTAAAAGTCAATGTTTATATCTTTATTGATATTTCTAATTTAAATTTATGTTCATTGTAAGAAATGCAAGCATTACAACAATTATATTTTAAAAACTTAGAAAGTAGGCATGCCTGGCTGGCTCAGTCGGAAGAGCTTGTGACTCCTGAACTCAGGGTTTTGAGTCCGAGTCCCATGTTGGGCATAAAGATACTTAAATTAATAAAACTTAAAAAAAATTTTTTTTAATTTAGAAATTATTCTATACTCTCAACACCAGAAGTAACCACTGTTAACAATCTGATTGGTATATCCTTTTATTTCTTTCCTGCAAATATTACAAAAATCTAGAACATACTCTTACAAGGAAGTTTTTTACCTGACACTGAAGCACGGGCAACTTTCATCAGCGTATGCATGTCTATTTCCTCTCTATCTGTGGCACAGTACTCCCATCATGACTATATCATAATTTATGCAACCAATACCTTTATGATGGACATTTCAATTATTTTCAATTTCTTGCTACTATTAATAGCAATTCCTCCCAGTATATGGACTTTTAATCTTGGGTATAGTAATTTTTTTTCCTGTGCGTAAGTTTTTTTTTATTTTTATGAAGTAATATTAGCCAGTTTTTTCTCTCATGGCTCCAGTAATTCACATCATGCTTAAAAAGGGTTACCCTTATACTTTAAGATTATTAAATATTATAAAATTATTCAACAGTGCTTTTCCCTTAGTTCTTTGTGGTTTCACATCTTTGCATTTAAATGCTTGATCCATTTTTCTTTTTTTGATCATTATTTTGACTTTGAAAGTCAGGATTTGAGGGCTTCAGGATTTGGTTACCCTCTAATGGCTAACCAGTTCGGTTGTCCCATTTACTGGACAATCCATCTCACCCTGCCCCACAATGTGAAGTGACACTTTCGTCACATTTTGATTTCAGACTAATAAAAATTAACATGTAGCGGGAAGTAAGTTCTCTCAAATTTCTGAAGTAAATACATGTATCTTCAGACTGTAGCTTAATCCTCTATTTCATAGACAAGGAAAGTGAGGCCCAGAGAAATGCAGCTATTTTCCCAAGTTTAGACACAGCTAGAGCCTAGGACCAGAATCTAGGTTTTCTCATTCTCAGCTCAATGCTCTCTTTATCACCTCCCCTAAAGAGGTCATTTAATTTTCAGAAGAGTTAGATTGTTTCAAAGATTTCAAAATCATATATTTGCATGGATTTAATTCACAAGGTTTATCTCCTTTGATCTTGGCAGTTGTGGACATGGTGATTAACCCTGTTTTAGAGGTAAAAAAGCAGAAACCCAGAGAAAATAATGGGTTTTGCTCTTGGTTAGTAAATGGCAGCTCTAGGAATCAAATTTCACCTTCTGGTTCGTAAGTGCTCATTCTGTTATGGCCCAAGCTTTTTCTCGATGGAGAGGAAAGGTGAATTGCAGAAGATAACGATCATTATATGGTAATGGAACTGTGTTTAACTTTTTTAAGACTTTATTTTTGAAACTTCTTTTTTTTTTAGAGATTTTATTTATTTGACAGAGACACAGTGAGAGAGGGAACACAAGCAGAGGGAGTGGGAAAGGGAGAAGAAGGCTTCCCAAGGAGCAGGGAGCCCGATGCGGGGCGGGAACCCAGGACCCTGGGATCATGACCTGAGCCAAAGGCAGACGCCAAATGACTAAGCCACCCAGGTGCCCCAAGATTTTATTTTTAAGTAATCTCTATACCCAACGTGGGGCTTGAACTCACAACCCCAAGATCAAGAGTTACACACTCTACCAACTGAACCAAACAGCAACTTTGTTTAACTTTTAAGGAACTGTCAAACAATTTTTTCATAGCTGCTGTACCAGTTTACATTCCCACCCCAGAAATGTATGAGAGTTCCAAATTTCTCCACATCCCTGTCAACACTTGTTATTGCCTGTTGTTGTTTTTTTTTTAAGATTTTATTTATTTGGCAGATCACAAGTAGGCAGAGAGGCAGGCAGAGGCGGGGGTGGGGGTGGGGGGTGGGAAGCAGGCTCCATGCTGAGCAGAGAGCCCCATGCTCATGACCTGAGCTGAAGGCAGAGGCTTAACCCACTGAGCCACCCAGGTGTGCCTATTGCCTGTTTTTTTTTTTTAATTTATAGCAATCCTAGTGGGTGTGAAGTGGTATCTCTGTACAGTTTTGATTTGCATTTCCCTAATGACTAATGAAAATGACCATCTTTTCATGTGTTTAGTGGCCATTTATAGATCTTCTTGGAAGAAGTTATCTATTTAGAAGCTTTGCCCATTTTCTAATCACGTTTATCTTTTTGTTGTACAGTTGGAAGAGATCCTTATATAGATACTGGACTATTATCAGATACATGATTTGCAAATATTTTCTTCCACTCTATAGGTTGTCTCTATATTCTTGATAGTGTTCTTTGAAGCCCCAACAGTTGTTAATTTTCATGTCTAATTTCTCTATTTTTAGTTTGGTTGCTTAGGCTGTAGGCAACGTATCTAAGAACCACTGCCTAATTCAAGGTCATGAAGATTTACTCTTAAGTTTTCTTCCAAGAGTCTTATCATTTTAGCTCTTATATTTAGGTCTCTGATCCATATGGAGTTTGTGAGGTAGGAATCCAAATTCATTTCTTTTTTATTGTGGATACCCAACTATCCAAGCACCATGTGTTAAAAAGATTATTCTTTCCCCATCAAACTATACTGGTACCACTATCAAAAATCGATTGACAATAAACATGAAGGTTTATTTCTGGGCTCTCAATTCTATTCCATTGAAAAATAGGTCTATCCTTATGTCAGTATCCCACTGTCTTCATTACTGTAACTTTGTATTAAGTTTTGAAATTAGGAAGGGTGAGTTCTTTAACTTTGTCCTTCTTTTTCAAGATTTTTTGGCAATTCTGGGTCTCCTGGGATGCCATATGAATTTCAGGATCAGCTTGTCAATTTCTGCGAAGACGTCAACTGGGGTTTTTATAGGAATTGTGTTGAATCTGCAGATCAATTTGGGGAGCAGTGCCATCTTAACAATATTAAGTCTTCCAACCCAAGAACAAGGTCCTTCCACTTACTTACATCTTCTTTACTGCTTATTAACTCTAAAGTTTCTTTTAGATTCTTAATGATTTTCTATATATAAGATCATGTCATCTGCACATGGAGTTTTACTTACTCCTTTGCAGTCTGATTCTGTATTGTTTCTTTTTTCTTGCCTAACAGCCCTGGCTAGAACCTCCAGCACAATGCTAAATAGAAGTGGTGAGAGTGGACATCTTTGTCTTGTTCCTGATCTTAGGTGGAAAGCTTTCAGGCTTTCACCATTAAATATGATGTTAGCTGTGGGTTTTTGTCAGGTTGAGGAAGTTCCCTTCTTAGTTTGTTGTACATTTTTATCATGAAAGGGTACTGGATTTTGTCAAGTGCTTTTTCTGCATCTATTGAGTAAATTCTGTGGCTTTTGCCCTTTATTCTATTATATGGTGTATTACATGGGTTGTTTCTGTATGTTGATTCAACCTTGCATTCCTCATATAAATCCTACTTGGTCATAGTATACAATCCTTTTTTATATGTTGTTTAATTTAGTTTGCTAATTCTGCTGAGAATTTTCACCGCTATATTCATTAAGGATATGGATTTTGGCTTTCTTTTCTTGTGAAGTCTTTATCTTGTTTAGCCTACCTTAGGTTTTGTACTAGCTGCTCCCTCGCCTAGAATGCCATTTTCCTAATCTCAGCATGATTCATGGCTCCATACTATCTTTCAGATCTAAACTTAAATGTCAGTTTAGAGGTGCCTCTTCCATCTACCGAATCTAAAATAACCTTCAGTTAGTCTATCACATTTTCCTCTTTTAATTTTCACCAAAGAACTTATCACACTATCTGATATTTTTATTTATTTGCTTATTTGTTTCTGTTTTCTCACATCTTCTTTATCTCTGGTACCTAATACAATGCCTGACACATAGTCGGCTTTCAAAAAATATTTTGTTTAGGAACATCTGGGTGGCTCAGTCAGTTAAGCATCTGTCTTCGGCTCAGGTCATGATCCTAGGGTCCAGGGATTAGTCCAGCATCAGGCTCCTTGCTCAGCAGGGAGCCTACTTCTCCCTCTGCCTGCTGCTCCCCCTGCTTGTGCTTTCTCTGTCTCTCTGACAAATACAATCTTTAAAAAAAATTGTTTAATGAATGCATGAATAATAGCAGATAACATTTAATGAGTACCTACTCCAGATACTATACTAGATGCTTTATATACATTATATCAGCCCTAATTACCAGATGAACAAACTAAAGCTCAGAGGTTAAAAAATAAGTGGCAGAGACAAGGTGGAGCCCAGCTCTGCCTGGCTCTAAAGTCCATGTTCCTTTCCCTATGCTTCTGTTGCAGTGGGGAAAGTACTGGGTTTGAAGTCAGACAGATCTGGTTCAAAACCTGCCTCTCACTAACTGGCAATGGTACCTTGATGGCAATATTCAGTGCCATCCATTCTTTTCTTTAAGCCTCAATTTCATCAACTTAAAATCAGATGATACCCACACATAAGGCCGTGATCCTCACTGAAGAACTTGGCATGCTAGAAGTATTCAGTGGCAGGTCTCCATCTTAATCAATGTTAGTAACAGGTGGCCCAGGAGCTCCTGGGTGGCTTAGTGGGTTAAAACCTCTGCCTTCGGCTCAGGTCATGATCCCAGGGTCCTGGGATGGAGCCCTGCAATGGGCTCTATGCTCAGCAGGGAGGCTGCTTCCCCCTCTCTCTCCGCCTACTTGTGATCTCTGTCAAATAAATAAATAAAATCTTTAAAGAAAAAAAAAATAAATAAAATAAAATAACAGGTGGCTCATTAAAAACCCCACACTTGGTAGGCCCCAAGTTCAAACAACACAAGAGGCTACCAAAATGAAGGAGGAAAAACCCGATACATTTGTCAAAGAACTGAGAATTTAACTCAGGTCTTTTAATAAGTATTTTTTTTTAGTTTTTAAAAAAGATTTTAAGTAATCTCTACACCCTCAATGTGGGGCTTGAACTTACAACCCAGAGATCAAGATATATATGCTCCACCAAATGAGACAGCCAGGCACCCGACATATTTTAATAAGTATGTAATAAATACTCTAAGTATAAATAAAGAACTATTTAATAAATAAGTTACAGTTACAACTCCACTTTGTGTACCATCTGTAGAAATTGAGGACTTAAGAATTCAGTTGTAAAAAACTGGCTACGGGCAGAAAGACATACTGGGAAAAGCATTGGATTAGATGTTAGAAGATTTAGATTCATTATTTTGTGATGGGGCACCCTGAAGTTCATATATATATATACATACATACATACACACACACACACACACATATATATACATATATATGAATATATATTCAAAAGTCCTTTGCAAATTTTAAGGTCCATATAAAAATTTGAAGTTTAAAGAATATTTAAAAAATGAATTTCATACACACACAAGAATTTTTGAAAGCAAGGACTCGAACATATTTGTACACCAATGTTCACAACAGCATTATTCACAACAGCCAAAAGTGGGAAATAACCCAAACCTCTGCTGACTGATGAAGGGATAAACAAAATGTGGCATACACATACAACAGAATGTTTTCCTTAAAGAAGAATGACATTCTGATACATGGTACAGCATGGATGAACCTTAAGGACATGATGCTAAATAAGCCAGACACAAAAGGACAAATATGATTCCACTTATATGAGGTGCCTAGAATAAGCAAATTCTAAGAGATAGGAAGTAGATAGTGGTTACCAGCGACTGTGGGAAGGGGAGATGGGGGAATTAGTGTTCAGTGGGTACAGAGTTTCAGTCTGGGATGATTACAAAGTTCTGGAGATGGATGGTGGCAATGGTTGCACAATGATATGCTACTGATTTATACACTTAAATCATGAATGCTACTGATTTACATGCTTAAAAATTGTTAAAATGGTTTATGTTATATATCTTTTATCAGATTAAAAGTTTTAAGAATAAAATGAATTTCAGGATTCTTTAGGTTTAGTTTGCAATTCATTCCTAAATAAAAGTATTTTGAAAATGAATCACATACACAGACAATTAGGTAAAACTGCAATCTGACTTCCAACTTACTATAGTTCCAATGGCACGATAAAGTCTGAATATCTGCTCTGAAGTTTGTTCCTCCCATTTTATACATCTGGTACCAGCAGATATCTTAGGGGCTACAAGATAAAGCCAAGAGCGGGAATAAATATCAGGTTCTATGTCCATGAACTGATAGCTATTTTTTTTTTTTTTAAGAATTTCTTTAATTATTTGAGAGGGAGAAAGAGAGAGAGAGAGAGAGCACATAAGCAGGGGAGAGGCAGAAGGAGAGGGAGAAGCAGGCTCTCGCTGAGTAGGGAGCCTGATGTGGGGCTCAATCTCAGGACCCTGGGATCATGACCTGAGCCGAAGGCAGCCGCTTAACAGACTGAGCGACACCGGGCGCGCCTGAAATGGCAACTATTGATGCTGACTGAGAGAAGCGAACTTTTATTACTTTCTCAACTTTTGAGAATATTTGAAATTTTCCATAATTTGAGTATATTTGAAATTTTCCATAAAAGTAAAAATAAATCAATCACACAGATACGAAAGAAAACTGGGTGAATTTCTTTGTAACCTGGGAGCAGAAAAAGCCCTTCTAACAATGACTCAAAATCCAGAAGCAATTAAATGACAAATATGAATACATAAAAATAAGCTTTTAATAAAAATAAACTTTCGTATGGCAAAAAGAAAGGTCATAAATCGAGTCTAAAAACAAATGATGGGGGCACCTGGCTGGCTCAGTTGGTAGAGCACGTGACTCTCAATCTCAGGTTTTCAAGTTCGAGCCCCACATTGAGTGTAAAGATTACTTAAAAAAACAACAACACAACAACAACAACAAAACCTGAAAGTATTTGTAATTTTCATCACAATATTTTAGATCTATTTATAACAAATATTAGGTTTACAATTACAAATTAATCTAAAAAAATATATATATATCTATGTAACATAATCTTAATATAATAATATTATATCCAGGACTACTTTATATCTATTATGTGGATTTATTTATATCTATCATATAAAGTACTCCTAAAAACTGAGAAGAAAAGACCAAAAATGTGATAGAAAAATGGGTAAAAGATATGTCTCTTCCTAGAAAAAATAAATGCAAGTAGTCTTTAAACATACAAAAAAATCCTCAACCTCACTCACAGGAGTAATGTAAATTAAAACTACTCTAGGATGCAATTTCTTATCTATTGGCTTTGGAAGTAACATAAGCTTCAAGTTATTTATTTATTTATTTATTTGAAAGATTTTATCTATTTATTTCATAGACAGAGATCACAAGTCAGACAGAGATCACAAGTAGGCAGAGGGGCAGGCAGAGAGAGAGGGGGAAGCAGGCTCCCCACCAAGCAGAGAGCCCGATGCGGGGCTTAATCCCAGGACCTAGAGATCACAACCCGAGCTGAAGGCAGAGGCTCTAACACGCTGAGCCACACAGGCGCCACTAGCTTCAAGTTATTTATAATGGCATTCTTCGCAATAGCAAAAGTTTGGAAACAATCAAAATGTCCATCAATAGGGAATCTGTTGAATAAATTATGATACAGCCATATAAGTGAGAATTATACTGCCATAAAAAGGAACCTTCTTATTGACAGGAAAGGATTTCCAGGGTACAAGGTTAAGTGAAAAAACCAACCAACCAACCAAACAAACCAAAAAACCAAAGGTACAAAAGAGTATATATTTTATGCCACCTTTTGTGAAAAAATAAAGGAAAAATCAATTTATTTATTTATTTAAAGATTTTATTTACTTATTTACGAGAGAGAGAGAGAGAGAGAGACCACAAGTAGGTAGAGCAGTAGGCAGAGGTAGAAGGAGAAGCGGGCTCCCCACTGAGCAGCGAGTTTGATGAGGGACTCGATTCCAGGACCCTGAGATCATGACCTGAGCTGAAGGCAGACGCTTACCTGACTGAGCCACCCAGGTAACTCAGGAAAAATCAATTTAAAAATACGTGGTATTTGCTTATTTTGATAAAAGGAAAACAACTGGACAGCTAAATCAGGAATTCATAAAATAGTCACTCGAGGAGGAGCTAGGGATGGAAGTGAGACTTCTCTTGAGTATACTTTTATAAATAGCTTAAATTTTTTAATCATAGAGATGGTTTATATGATTTAAAAATAAAATTTAATCATAAAGAGAAAAACAACTCTGAAAATTGAAAACTAAAACAAATAAATCTAACTATGTGTCAAACTAGGTAATAAAATGGTAAAAATAATCATCATCTCCAGTAAGTTTTGGACATAGCACTCTGACTACACAGCATTAGAAGGATATATTCTATGGACCAAAAAAACCTGCAGAGGAATATGAAATACTACTCAATAATTTTACTGTTTGTAATAACACTGGTGTTGTAATTCTGAAACTATTTTATGCCTACCAATTAAATAAATAGGTCAGTATTAACTTTTGAAAAGATATTCAGTTTAAAAGAAAATATAAGAAAAACCCTGAAATTCAAAATTTGAATCGGGGGTGCCTGTGTGGCTCAGTCAGTTGAGTGTCTGACTTTGATTTCAGCTCAGGTCATGATCTCAGAGTTGCCGGATTGAGCACCGCATTGGGCTCCACATTCAGCATGGAGTCTGCTTGTCCCTCTCCCTCTGCTCCTCCCCCTGATCTGTCAAATAAAATCTTAAATAAATAAATAAATGTGTGTGTGTGTGTGTGTGTGCACACACACACATATATATTTGAATCAATAATGGTATGAACTCAAATATGTTTTAAATGTTAAAAAAATATAATGCCTCACCTTGTCCATTGACACCTTATCTTGGAACACACTGTTGTGCCACATGGATTCCAAATAGCACCCCTCCCAAAACAAACAAGGGAGAGATGGTTTGTTCTAGCATGGGACAGAGAACTTATAAGATGACTCTGGGGCAGGATGCCTGGGTGGCTCAGTGGGTTAAGGCTTCTGCCCTTGGCTCAGGTCATGATCTCAGGGTCCTGGGATCAAGCCCTGCATCGGGCTCTCTGCTCAGCAGTGAGCCTGCTTCTCCCTCTCTCTGCCTGTCTCTCTGCCTACTTGTGATCACTGTCAAATAAATAAATAAAATCTTAAAAAAAAAAAAAAAAGATGAGTCTGGGCATCTTATAAAAGAAAGCAAGGAAGCACTTAAAAACTAGTTAAGGTTGTCAAAAGGATGCAGGACCCAACTTTAGGGGGCTCCCACTGGCTAAATTTGGGATGACTTGAACAGGACAAAGAATTATAGATGTAATTAACTGTAAAACACAGTAAGTGAAAATCCATGAGCCAAATCATAATTTTAAAAACTCAGTTGCCGGGGTCCCTGGGTGGCTCAGTGGGTTAAAGCCTCTGCCTTCGGCTCAGGTCATGATCCCAGAGTCCTGGGATCGAGCCCCGAATCGGGCTCTCTGCTTGGCAGGGAGCCTGCTGCCCCCTCTCTCTCTGCCTACTTGTGATCTCTGTCTGTCAAATAAATAAATAAATAAATCTTTAAAAACAAACAAACAAAAAAAACTTAGTTGCCACCATAATTGAACGTGACTGTGGGCACTAATTTCTTACTCTAAAAATTGGTAGAGAAAGAATTAAACATTGATCTTGCCATTTTAGAATGAACTAGGATTCATCTTCAATTAATGAGGAAAAGCTCTTCTTCATAGAATAATGCCAAATATTAAAGGTAAAAGTAATTGGAAAATCACCATTTCGCAATCCCTAATGAAATAATTCATTCAGGGAAGAAGCACCAACCCATGCCAAAATCATTACATGAAAGGTTGTTAGAGAACAGGATTATTTGCATGGTGCCAAAGCATCACCCCACAGATTACCTGCCAACTGCAAAGGGAAAAACAAATCTTTACACTGGACTCAACCAAGTGGTCAAACTGAACTTCACCAACCTTGATGCAACCTGGTATTATCACTCACTGATGTGACATCCAAAGACTAGAGCAGAGAGGTGGCACTCTAACATATCCTTTTAAACATTTTTTTTTCCAAAGATTTTATTTTATTTATTTGACAGAGAGAGAGAGATCACAAGCAGACAGAGAAGCAGGCAAAGAGAGAGAGGGGGAAGCAGGCTCCTCGCTGGGCAGAGAGCCCGATGCGGGCCTTGATCCCAGGACCCTGAGATCACGACCTGAGCTGAAGGCAGAGGCTTAACCCACTGAGCCAGCCACCCAGGCACCCTTAAACAATTTTAACTTCTGAATCATGTAAATGTTTTACATGTTCAAGAAATAACTCATAAATAAAAATAAAAAGCAATCCTTAAAATTAAAAACAAACTGAAACAAGTACCACTGGAACACAACAACATCTATGAAATATTCTTTCCAAAAACGTCAAGCCTAAGTCTAACCAAGCCTTTAGAATTTCCAATGCAGAAGAAATATGAAGTCTAGAAAAATAAGTTAAACAACACTGGAAGGAAACAGACAACTAGCCTATTATCTTCAAAAAGTCAATGACATGGGGACTCCTGGGTGGCTCAGATGGTTGGACAACTGCTTTTGGCTCAGGTCATGATCCCGGAGTCCCGGGATCGAGTCCCGCATTGGGCTCCCAGCTCCCCGGGGAGTCTGCTTCTCCCTCTGACCTTCTCCTCGCTCATGCCCTCTCTCACTGCCTCTCTCTCAAATAAATAAATAAAATCTTAAAAAAAAAAAAAAAAAAAAACTTAAAAAAAAAAAAAGTCAATGACATGGAGGGGGAAAAATAATGGAGGAATTAATCTAGATTAAAGAGATACACCAACAAATTATAATTACATACTACTCTGAAAAACTATCCAGCTAAAAAAATGTATTTTTAGACAATTAGGAACATTTATGTACTGGACATTAAATGCTATTACGGAACTATTCATTTCTCTTAAGAGATGCATGTTGAGGGATGCCTGGGTGGCTCCGTCGGTCAAGTGTCTGCCTTTGGCTCGGGTCATGATCTCAGGGTCCTGGGATCAAGTCCCACACTGGGTTCCTTGCTCAAGAGGGGGCCTGCTTCTCCCTCTGCTTGTGCTCTTTCTCTCTCTCTCCCTTTCCCTCTGACAAATAAATAAATAAAAATCTTAAAAAAAAAAGAGAGAGATGCATGTTGAAATATTTAGGAATGAAAGGTTATGATGCATACTTCCAAAGGATTAAGCAGAAATTTTAAAATATATACTAAATAAACACATACACATATATAGTGAAAGAAAATATGCTCAAATATTAAGAATTACTGAGTCTGGGTTAAACAGGTATTCATCATTTTTTTTAAATCAAAGATTTATTAACTTATTTTAGAGAGAGTGCAGGAGGGGCAAAGGGAGAGGAAGAGAGAGTCTTAGGCTGACTCCTCACTGAGCAGAGCCTGATATCAGGTTCAAGCTCATGACCCTGAGCCAAAACCACGAGTCGGATGCTTAACTGACTGCCACCCAGGTGCCCTGGTATTCATCATCATTTAACTTCTCTCTCTGGTACTTTTCAATACAAAGAATAGGGAAAACATTTCCAATTCTTCAAGAGACTACATGTTAAGAGGAAAATGGAGACTATAACTTGCCATTCTTTGGAAAGAGACATACAAGTGGGCACTCACTCTTTAGTCAAAATCAAGGGCAATGTCCCATTGAAGTCAGAGCGTTCAGGTGCTATCATGACAGACAAAAACCCCGTGGAGGAGTTTGGGGTCTCTGTAACCTTCACTTACCATATGTCACTCCCTCAGTTGGCTGCTGCCTTCCATTGCTCAAACTCTCAGGCAAATTTTTCAAAACTGAAATAAGCTGGAAAAAAAAAGGGGGGGGGGAGAACAACATATTCAAGATGAAAAGAACAAAAGCAGAAATACATTACAATTCAGTACATGACATTACCGAAAGCTTTGAAGGAGCTGTGTGGCAGGGTAGGGCAGGAAACTGCCTGAGGCCATGACCACACAGGGCTCCTCAATGGAGTCTAGATGGAGATGGTGCTCTCTCCAAGGACAGAGCAATGAAGTGCTTCCAGAGAATGCCGAGTTCTACCGGCTATGCAAGCTTTTCTTGTCAGAAAAGTGTGTGCTCAGGAATCCACACTCTGAGCCCTAGGAGGGAAGGCAATGGAGCCTCAAAGAAGAATGTACTCTGGAGTCACACAGTCCTGGGTTCAAATCCCAATTCCACCACCTACTCTTGTGACATTGTGGAATAGTTCTTTGACTGTGTGGCCTTCAGCGGATGACAGTATCAGCTGCCTCAAAGGTTGGTTGGGAAAGTAAGAAAATAAGTCTAAGGAGGATCCAGAATAGTCCCGGCACACGAGCCAGTCCTTAAAAAATGAGCCACTATTGCAACACCATTTCTCTGGTGAGTGCCTGGATTAGGAAGCACCGTCTAGATGGTCGGGGAAAAACTATCCTCTACAGAAAATTAACTAGTTCAGATGAAAATCATTGATTTGGCCATGAAGCATTCACTCCGACCTACTGTATGCAGATTCGAGCTATACAAAGCCAAAGAGCTCACTTAGAGCGAGGGCATCAGCAGAACTCCAGTAATATGGAGGCGATGACTGCAGTGCAGGCACAGAAGGGAGAGGAATGCACCGTCACTGAGGGAATGGCTGTTGGCCAGTCTGACAGGGGTGCCAGGTGAGTCTAGGAGCCGGAGGCTGGAACCGGGAAGGAGCTTCTAATGGCCTCACTGGAATGCAGGGGGCCACAGAAGCTCACGTGTTTCAGGAGAGTCTGTATTAAGTACCACTGTACATTTCCCAAAGACTCACATGAGAAATGTCAACCTTGATGTTAGGAAGCAGGGAGAGAAATCGATTAAAAGAAACAAAAAAGCTGGGGCACCTGGGTGGCTCAGTGGGTTAAGCCTCTGCCTTCAGCTCAGGTCATGATCTCAGGGTCCTAGAATCAAGGCCCGCATCAGGCTCTCTGCTCAGTGGGGAGCCTGCTTCCCCCTCTCTTTCTGCCTGCTGCTCTGCCTACTTGTGATCTCTCTCTCTCTCTGTCAAATAAATAAATCTTAAAAAAAATAAATACAATCTTAAAAAAAAAAAAACAAAAAGATGAAAATGACGCATCCCAGAAGTGTTCTTTGCATCACCGACAGTTAGGAGACCTAGGAAATGAAGCAGTGGGATATCAGAGAACCGTACCATGTTGGCCCCCAATCTTGACAGCACTGCCTCCAGTTCCTTGGCAGTACTCTTAGGTGGCACAGGAACCGTTTCCTGTTTGAGAATTGGGCCGACATCAAACCTACCAAAAATCAAAAGCAAATAACAACATTACTATTTCTTCCGATCAATAGGTTTATCTACGTGAGTGTTTACATACCGCAAGGGTAGTTTAACCCTGGCTGTGGACTTGACTGGTAGCCATTAGCAAAAGAGAAACATCAGTCTGAAAGAAGGGAATGCAAAATCTGGCCTATACTCAGATTTTATATCTATTTTTCCTAAAGGAAAAAAGTACAAAATTGAATATCAGGGATTTAATTGCAGTTGCAAATAATTCCACCTTTAGTAATTAAGAGTATTTTAAAAGTTTCTGTTTATACAATGAAGACACAGAGCAAAAAATTTATTTTCCAAAGAAGTACCATTAAGAAATTCATAATGTGGGTGCCTGGGTGGCTCAGTGGGTTAAGCCTCTGCCTTCAGCTCAGGTGATGATCTCAGAGTCCTGGGATCGAGCCCCGCATCGGGCTCTCTGCTCAGCAGGGAGCCTGCTTCCCACTCTCTCTCTGTCTGCCTCTCTGCCTGCTTGTGATCTCTCTCTCTCTGTCAAATAAATAAATTTTTTAAAATCTTAAAAAAAAAAAAAGAAATTAATAATTTCTTTCTACATATCTCTTCTCAAAGGACAAGAGTTTTGCCTAGATTATAATCATTGGTGATTATAAGTTGATACAAGTGTATTTGCATTCCCACAGTCTTACATTTTACATCAAGCTCTGTAAATACTGGCTCTCAGCTTTTATTAGAAATATGCTTCATTTTAAATAATTAACTTTGTGGTTGTTAATTCTATTTTCAACCTATAATAAAATGCTTACTATCAAAAATTATAAACATCCACAAAACAGTGTGAATAGTCTCTTGAATCCCCAAATAACATCATCCAGAGTTTAGAATTATTAAAGTTTTGCAATTCATTTCATCTGCCTTTCTTGTTTTCTCAAGTAAGTTAAAGCAAATCCCAGGTATGCAGTTGTTCTTGTGAAGCTGTGAATTATTTTCTGTGGGGACATTAGGTGATAACAGATAGAGGCTTAATATAATCCTGTTTTAGACTATAGTAGGATTTAAAAAATTAAAAATGTTTAAGATAACTATATTACACATTGGCATACAATGTGGTCTTACTTCAGGTTCCAAAAATTTTTGACCATAGAAACCAAGGCCAGCAAAACCAAGATTCATTACAACTCGTATCCAAAAATCCATCTCTCATTTATACAATGTTTTTCACAGAAACCCAGCTATCAATAATACAATTTATTTCAGTTAACAAGGTAAACATTTCACAAGAACTTAAAGAGACACTATGTAACACCAAACCACATATAGTTTATGTCAGAAACCAGGAAAAGACAGAAAGGGAAGGCACCGTGGAGGCAGAGGAATTAGCACCATCCATTCATCCACTTCCACGTCCTCTTCGAAAAGACTGACATCAACATTCAAAACCACAAAGTCTAGAGAAAAGAAAATATCTCCTACCTTTTAGGTTTAATTTGCATAATCGTCACTCCAGTAACTGTGTCTCCGTGAAGCACGGTGTGGATTATAGGGGCTGGACCACGCCACCTCGGGAGGCAACTGGGATGGACATTCAGTATGCCACTGAGTCAGAAAAGGCAGAAATTGGTGAGCAAGTGGGCCTTACCATTTAGTTCCTGCTACCCAAATACGCGACTTTTTATCACTATACTTCCCCAGAAAGTTTGGAAAACAAACTTGAATCTAGTAAAGGGAGCCAGAGATTAAGTTTACTCTCTTACCATAAGAGATCAATGAAACTCAGTTAAAAACAGAACAAGAGGGGCACCTGGGTGGCTCAGATGGTTAAGCGTCTGCCTTTGGCTCAGGTCATGATCTCCAGGTCCTGGGATCAAGCCCCATGTTGGGCTCCCAGCTCAGCTAGGAGTCTGCTTTTCCCTCTCCCTCTGCCTCTCCTCTGTCTGTGCTCTCTCTGTCTTTCAAATGAATAAATAATATTTTAAAAAATAAATAAATCAAATCAAATAAAAACAGAACAAAAAGACTATTCACTGTCCCAAAGATGTTCCACAACAGTCTGTGATGTCTGGGAGTTTTTAAAGATTTTATTTTTAAAGTAATCTCCACACCCAGCATGGGGCTCAAACCCATAAACCCGAGATCGAGAATCACAAGCTCCACCAACTAAGCAAGCCAGGTGCCCTTGGGAGTTTTTAAATAAAAGCAAAAAATAGCTTTTATACTGTAGGAGAAGCACTCAAACCCCCCTGTGCGTCTCATGGACAGTGTGAATATACAGTTTAGTCCAATTACCCTGTTTCATTTAGTCTGCATACAGAATGCCTAGAAAAAGTTTCTTGAATCCCCATCCAACGATCTATTCATCTTTGCTCTTTATCCCAACACACCTAGTGCCCAGTGATGAGCAACTTCAATCATTTACTAGGTAAGCTGATTAGTTTGACGATGTCTCCACTGCAGGAAGATGAACTCGGGAGTGCGTGTACACGAAAGTCTTAGATTCAAAAATTCCACGGTTCAGCCCCGTCTGATTCACCCAAGAAATATTTACTGAGCACAGTCCATGTGCTGGGGATACAAGCAACACCGAACCAAAGGAGGAAAAATTCTGCCCTCAGCAAGCTTGCATGCCAAGAACAGGAGACAAACAACACAAAACTGTGTAAAAAGTTTGTCAGATGGTTCTAAGGGCTATGGAGGAAAATAAAGCAGAGAAGGGGTAGGAGTACTGGGTGGGAGACGACAGTTTTAACAGGGGTCACAGAAAGTTTTACCAATAAGAAGACACTTGAACAAAGACGTGAGGAGGTAAGGGAGTAAGCCATGCAGACATTCCAGGCAGAGGGAACAGTAAGTATCTTGAAGAAGGTAAGTGTTCAGCAAGTTCAAGGAACAGCACAGAGGCTAGTGTGGCTGGAGTGGAATGAACCTGAGGAATAACATGAGGAGACGAAGCCAGACAGCCAGGAGGGGACCAAACCCAGTAGGTAGGTCCTCACAGGCCCAGACTCTTGACGACTTCTGAGTGAGATGGAAAAACACCAGAGAATACTGAGCACAGTGACATGATCCGACCTCTGCTTTAAATGGATCACTTCGGCTGCTAGGCTGGTAAAAGACTGAGAAGGCCAAGGACAGCAGACACTGGGGGCGGGCGGGGGGATAGAGGGAGGAGGTTACTGCAGAGCGATAGGTGAATTCTATCTAGAGCCAATAGGATTTCCTCATGGATTGGGTGTGTGGTATGAGAGAAGGAATCACCAGTCCCTGAAAGGTTTCAGTCTGAACACCCAGAAGGGTGGAGTTGCCATTGACGGAGATGAAGACTTGGGGAGGAGGAGCTGTTGGGCAAAAGTTCAGGAATGTAATTTAGGACATCTTATATGTAAGATGCCTATCAGACACTAGGTATCAGTGGCCTGGAGTTCAGGGAGAGATGTGAACTGGAGGGACACATCTGGGAACTGCCAGCATCTACATGGAATTTAAATGAGGGTGGGTGAGAGAGCCCAGAGATCAAGAGCATCACACATTTCAACAATTCATGACACTAACAAAATTTTTTATCTTAAGAGAAAACAGTAAAGACAGCAGAATTAGACTTCAAATCATTGCATTTTAGATTCCAGGACGGTATACATTTTTTTTTAAGATTATTTATTTATTTATTTGACAGAGATCACAAGTAGGCAGAGAGGCAGGCAGAGAGAGAGAGAGGAGGAAGCAGGCTCCTCGCTGAGCAGAAAGCCCGATGTGGGGCTCAATCCCAGGACCCTGGGATCCTGAGCCGGAGGCAGAGGCTTTAACCCACTGAGCCACCCAGGCGCCCCGTTCCAGGTCCATATATAAAGACCAAAAGCCTCCTATACTGTATCCCCTTTAAAAACAAGAACAAAAACAAAAACTCACTAGGGAAATTTAAGAATAAGAGCCTCACTCAAAAGTCGGCCAAATGAAGCGACCACTCCAACGTCGTACTCTCCAGATCCCACATCTGGCCACTCATACACTGGAAGCTGAGACTGGACAGCATATTGCTTCACTAGTAGTCCTTTTGGGGATGGGGACGGCACTGTGACCACCTCCAATTTTTCGATTAACTCTTCCTCTTTGTTTTCCCTAAGTTGGAAAGATTGGAAGAAATTGTGTTAAGACAATGACTCAAAGTTAAACTACTTCACCTACTTCCACAGTACTTCTATAGTTAAATTCATGAAACATTTAAGGATAAATGCTTAAAACTAGTACAACTGAGAGACTGAGTTTTTGTTTTTTATTTAATTAATTATTTGTAATTTAAAGAGCCATATGTGGCTAATGACTACTGTTTGGATAGCAGGGTTCTAGAAATTTCCTGTGCATACAAAAACATATACAGTACAGATATTTTACACAAATAGGGTATTATATATACTGCTCTGCATTTTGTTTTTCCCTCTTAACAACGCTATATTACTATTATGTGAGTTTTTTTAAAAAACGGGTTAAATATACATTTGCTTATATATCCAACAAACATTTCTAGAATAAGAAACTGAAAACAGGGGTCGCCTGGGTGGCTTAGCTGGTTTAGCAGCTGCCTTCGGCTCAGGTCATGATCCTAGCGTCCTGGGATCGAGTCCCGCATCGGGCTCCTTGCTCATCCGGGAGCCTGCTTCTCCCTCTGCCTCTGCCTGCCATTCTGTCTGCCTGTGCGCGCTCTCTACCTCTCTCTCTCTGACAAATAAATAAATAAAATCTTTAAAAAAAAAAAAAAAGAAAAAAAAAAAGAAACTGAAAACAGTTGCTGTCTCTGAAGAGAGGAAGTGGGAATGGGAGACAGAGGTGGAGGGAACTGACTTTTCACTGTATATCCTTTGAACCTTTTTTTTAAAAAATATTTTATTTATTTATTTAACAGAGATCACAAGTAGGCAGAGAGGCAAGCAGAGAGGCAAGCAGAGAGAGAGAGGAGGAAGCAGGCTCCCCGCCGAGCAGAGAGCCCGATGCGGGGCTCAATCCCAGGACCCTGGGATCATGACCTGAGCCGAAGGCAGAGGCTTTAACCCACTGAGCCACCCAGGCGCCCCTCCTTTGAACCTTTTGAATTTTATACCACAATCATGTGTTAGCCAAACAATAAATACTTTTATTAACCTTTAAAGATTTTATTTTGAGAGAGAGAGACAGAGAAAGGGCGCATGTGGGGCAAACAGGGAGCAGGGACAGAGGACAGAGGGAGAAGCAGAATTCCTGCTGAGCAGGGAGAACGATGTGGGGCTCGATCCCAGGACCCTGAGATCATGACCTGAACCAAAGGCAGCCACTTAACCGAATGAGCCCCCCAGGCACCCCTCGATCCAATAAATACATTAAAAAAACAAAAGATATCCCATGGACATCATTCCACGGCAGTACATGTAGTACTACATCTTTCTTTTTACCTGCTGCATTGTAGTCCAGTGCCCAGGGATGTTAGTTTATTTACCAGGTATTGCATCATGTGTGAGGAGTTAGGAGAAAAGGAGTATATAGGAGGCCCTAAAGACAGAGCACATGAGTAATGGACCCGCCAAGCGAAAGGTCAGGACACATGCCTTGAGATTCTGGAGACATCTGGAGAAAGCAGTGTGTGGAGAGTACATTATGAGGATGTGCAAAAGGAACATGTGTGAAGGGGCTGTTTCAGGGTGTGCGTGCAGAGCAGAGTGGTGGAGGGAGGAATATGATACGAGGGGATTAATGGGGTTGTCAGTAGGAGGGGCTGCTGTAAAGAATCTGCAGGGAAAATGTTTGTAGCAGCAATGTCCACAACAGCCAAACTATGGAAAGAGCTAAGATGTCCATCAACAGATGAATGGATAAAGATATGTTATATAAATACAATGGAATATTATGCTGCCATCAAATCTTGCCATTTGCAACGATGTGAATGGAACTAGAGGGTAATATGCTGAGCAAAATAAGTCAATCAGAGAAAGACAATTATCATATGACCTCACTGATATGAGGAATTTGAGAAACAAGCCAGAGGATCATAGGGGAAGAGAGGGAAAAAAATGAAACAAGAGGAAACCAGAGAAGACAAACCATAAGAGACTCTTAATCTCAGGAAACAAACTGAGGGTTGCTGTAGGGGAGCGGGTGGGAGGGATGGGGTGGCTGGGTGATGGACACTGGGGATAGTATGTGCTGTGGCAACTGCTGTGAACTGTGTAAGACTGATGATTCACAGACCTGTACCCCTGAAACAAATAATACATTATAGGTTAATAGTAAAAAATAAAAGAAAAAAAGAATCTGTAGGGAAGACTTGATGGAGATGACAAGTAGTGCTGGGGGTGCATCAGGAAAAAAGGCTGTGGGAAAATAACAAATGGAGGCTGAGGGAAGGCAGGCAGAGCAGTACAGTTGGGTCCAGCCACCATAGATAATGGACTTTCAGAACAGGCTGGATCTCAGTTTTTTTCCCCCAGTAAAAGGCATTTGTTAAATTGTAGAAATACTAAATGTAGAAATACTAAATGTATACCTAAGAGTTGTGATTTATAAATTTATTCACCTGAAAACAGTTGTTTTTGGACTGTGTCCTCATTTCAGCCCCAGAAAACAGGGTCCCGTTGTATACAGGGAGGAGATGAGGAGCGGAGAAGTGAGACATGGGTGTGCCTGTGCCTGGTAAGAAGCCCAAAGGATTGGAGGGTACAAATTAATGAACAGAAGGTAGAAGGAGGAAGTGGAAAGGGCAGGACTTCAAGTCAGACAAAGTCAGACCCCGGTAAGGCCCGACATGCTCAGATGATGACCTTGGGCAATCGCTTAACCTCTCTGAACTCCGGTTTCCTCACACACAAATTGGGCACGGAGGTGCGGGCAGAGGACAAAGGAGATGTATGCAAAGCGACAGCGCCGGCTTGGCACCACGCGGCGCCCGGCAGCGCTTGGAAAACCGAGAGACAGCCGGGAGCGGGAGTGTAGACAGGAGGGACCAGGCGCGCCCCGTGCACCTTTCGGGCGCCCGGAGACGTCGGGATCTGGGCCCAGACATTTCCGACCCTGCTGCCTTCCCTTCGAGGAGTGCAAATCCTTGGGGCCGGCTGCAGAGGGTCGGCATCAGCGCCTTCGGCAGCAGGGCCCCCCAAGCCCCGGCCCCGGTACCTGGCGGCGTGCAGCGCCCGCAGCGCCTCTCGGGCGAACTGGTCCGTGCCGAAGAAGAGCACCCGCCAGGGCGGCTTCTCGCGGACTCGGACGCCCCGGCCATCCTCCCCGCCAGGGGACCCTCCAAGCCCAGCCAGCGCTCGCCACTGGGGGCTAGGCCTACCGCCGGGACAGCCACACACGGGCCAAGGCCCCCAACAGCGCCGGACTAACACCCTCATCACCTCCGGGGACGGCCTATCCTGCGCAGGCGCGTCGGGCTAGAAGACGGTGCGCGTGCTCGGCCGGAGGGGCGGGGCCGGAAAGGAGGGCTGATGGGCGGGGTCTGCTGGCGACTGGAGGAGAGGCCTGTGTGGTTTGACGCGGGTCCCACCTGTGTTGGAGCTCATGTAGGAGCTGGCTGGCTCTAGCGTCCCCATGATTTTATTGCATTTGTTTGCACGATTTAGCCAATCTCCCCAAAAGAACTCTTTTGGGAGCAAATCATGTGTTTTCAGACAGTGAAATCTCATTTATTACGTAGTTATGATAATTAATATTTACCGAGTATTTACTGTATGCCTTGCTTTGGCTAGGCATTTTATATCCATTATTTCGGTTAATCCTCATATCAAGCATGCAAAGTAGATATTATCACAGCCATTTTACTGAAGAGAATCCGAGGCTCAATGAAGTGAAGGGAATTATCTACCTAAGCTCCTGACACCTAGTTGATGTTGCTCCAAAGTCTGTGATCCTTCCATTTGGTCTTCATGGCAATCCTCATGTACTAGGCAAGTCAAAGTCCCCATTTTGCACTAGAGGAAACTGAGGCTCAGTTACTTGTTCGCAGTCATTCTGATGAATCTAAGGCCCCAGTCTTGCCCCTGTGGTTTCCCTCCCACACAAAGGGTTACCATATGGGAAATTTTCAGGGGAAAAAAGCAGGGGAAACTGCCCCAAAATAACTGTAAGGAAATTTAATGCTTGGATTCTGTATTCCAGAGGCCCATACAGTGGCCCTCTCGTGTATGATCACACATCTTGTGTATGGCTATAGAGTGGAGACTGGATTTCCTTTCTGTTCTTACTCTTAACCACATTTCCCCATCACACAGTCTTAGACCCCGTGGCCCTGGATCAGTCCTTCTTCCCAAATTATGAGCTCTGCCCATCCCTGCTTCTGTGCCTTTCCTTGCTGTTCTTTTTTTTATTTTAAAGATGTATTTATTTTTATGTTAGAGAGAGAACACATGAACAGGGGGTGGGGTAGAACGAGAGAGAGAATCTCAAGCAGACTTTGAGCCCATCACAGGGCCTGACATGGGCACAGCTTGATCCCAACACCCAGAGATCATGACCTGAGCTGAAACCAGAGTCAGACGCTTAACCCACTGAGCCTCCCAGGCACCCCTGCTTGCAGTTCTTTCTAGACTGCCTTCCTCATATCACTTACCTTAATGACATCCATTCTTCAATACCAAGTTCAGATATCTTCCCAGAAGCCTCGAGCTCTTGCCTGGATGAATTTAATGTGTTTTTCCATGTGGTGCCTCCTTAAAGCTCTGTGGGAACTGCTGCTTCTCACACAATTTGGAATTATTCAAGTAAGCTGTCTGATTATGCATCAACATTGACAAATTCACCTGTGTGTTGAAAAGAGAGAGGCAAGGAGGAAGTGAGAGACTGTATTTTCAGTGCTTCTGCTCATCTAATCATATAGGAAGAGGAGAAGATGAGACCTCAGACCTTCCATGCTTCCAATCAAGTTTTGTTCCAATATCTTCTGTAGTAAGTGGAATAGGATTCTAACATATTTGTTTATTTATTTTAAATATTTTATTTATTTATTTGAGAGAGACAGAGAGCACACACAGAGGGAGAGGGAGAGAGAGAAGCAGACTCCCTACTGAGTACAGAGCCCGACACAGGGCTCGATCCTAGGACGTTGGGATCATGACCTGAGTGAGCTGAAGGCAGACACTTAACCGACTGAAACACCCAGGCATCCCTGATTCTAAAATATTTGAAAATGGTAATTTTCCATACAACACAACTTATAAATGCAACCCAAACAGTCATTTGAGTTTCCACCCTAGAATCTGGCCACTGTCTAAAGTGTGACTCTACCTTTGTGTTTATGTCATTTCGCTCCTTGAGTTAGCCTGTATTATACTACATTTGATTTATTTTCAGCAGTCCGAGGGTCTCCACAACTAGCCCAACTCCCCAGAACTGCTGGAGCTGCTCGCAGGGCCCTTTGCCAACCGTGCAGCAATTGCTTTGTCTGAGGAGCCAAAGCCAATCTGTTTCCTTTCCTCCAAAGGGTTGTCTCCTGCCACTGACATCTTATTTTCTAGGGGATGGTCTTTGATTTGCAGCACACTTCTTTTTAAAAAAACTGAACATGATATTATTGTAATAGCTGAAGTTTTCCCAGGACACTAAAATGGAAATATTTTGGAAACTCATGGTAGTAAGTTAGGAATATATGAGGAAGTCTACTCCCAAGCCCAGGAAAATCCATTGCTGGAGCTACTATAAAGTGTAAGGGCCTACTTAGCCAGAGCGAGCCATTTTGTTGTTTATGCAGTAAACTTAGATTGAACCTGCCCCTTCCCCCCAAGAGGAAAGCACTTAGAAACAGAACTGGTGAAATACGGCCAAATAGCCCCTGATAACGGAGTCCAGATACAAGGACATGTCCGGCCAGGTGGAAACGTCCAATCAAGGGAAAGCGCACGTATTACCTCCCTACCCGCCAAGGACATGTCCGGCCAGGTGGAAACGTCCAATCAGGAAAGCACCTCCCTAACCACCCAAAAATGTGGGCCCTGCCTCTTGGGCACCAATTCTGACCAGAGTGATAGGCTAGTTCAAATAACTACTATAGGGTGAATTGTAATTCAGTTGGCCACCTCTGTGTGGCCAGGCTCAACCAAATGGCCTTTACTCTATAAAAGTTAGTCTGTGAGGCTGGGAGGGGTCGCCTCTTTGCAAGAGACGGCCCTGGCCTGTCAGTTCGCTTCTCGATGCTTGGCGCGAAATAAAGCTTTGCTTGACCTTCGCTTTGTATCAGTCTCGTCCTTTTGTCTACGGACCTTTTCAAAAGCACACAGAGAAGACAAGGACACCAGCCCCTCATGGAAAGGAGTTTTAGGTCATAAATTAAGAATGTCCGGAAAGCACATCCAAGAGGACTGGGCTATACTACTACTCTGGTGCTCCACTTTCCAGAAATTTCTCTCTCCTGATGAACGGAGTATGTATGTATGCTGAATCCCTGAAACTGCTCCAGGTTCTGAATCTGGGTGACAAGACAAGAGCAGCGTTGCCAGAGAGCAAGCCTGCTTGGTGGTAACTGTGGTGATGTTTCAACTTCAAATACTTGGAAACTTAAGTGATGAGAATCAAGTGGAGATGTCTGGTGGAAATCTAGAATGTGGGATTGACCTTAATTTCTGGAGGGTGAGAGAGCTGATCCAGAATGAGAGGAAGCAGGAAGCATCTCCTCTCCCTGGTCCCCATCATCCCACCTTCTCCCCGAGTATGTGTGTATGGTTTCCGAGGAGTGCAGACACCTGCCAGAGAGTCAATAATTTCCGCGTGTGTGTGTGTGTTAGGGAGAGACAGAGAGAGAGAGAGAGAGAGAGCAGCCCTTTGGCGCTGAGTCAAAAAGGAGGAGCAGCAAGAACCCTGGGAAAGAGGCAGCAGGGGCACCGGGAGGAAAATGGTCAAAGTTCTGATTGGTAAAATGACCAATGCCTGAATCCACAAGAATTCCGGAATGTGGTCTGGGAGAAAATGCCACATGTGACTGGAGAAGGTCTACCATACACAGGAATCAGGCCATTGCCAGGGTCAGGAACCCAGCCTTAAGGCGCTGTACAGAGTAAGGTCTTTTGGGATGCAGCGGCTTTGGGAGAAGTTCCATGCACTAGTAACTTCTGCCTGTAGTTGCATCAGAAGTCCGCCAGGGGGTGCTGCTCACCAACATGTCCTGTCATTGAACTTTGATGGACAATTCACCAGCTCCAGCGTCTTTCGCTCGGATTCGGCTGTCAGGGTCGTTACTGCTCACTGTGGTCTCAGAAGACGTTCCTCCTTAAGCTGTCCAGCTGCTCTGCAAAGCGGGACTGGGGCTGCAAGACCATCCGCTGGGGACAGACCGGAACAGGCTGTCTTCCCCTCTAAGCGATTCACTTCCTACAGGCGATGACACAAATAGTAAGGAGGCTATTCTATGCAGCAGACTGTCCCTCGTTAGGAGCCCAGGCGTCTTCCGGCCCCGGGGGAGAATTTAAGAGGCAGCTTGGGCCCGCAGGCCTGGGTATGTTGAGGAGAGAGACTGGAGAAGTCCAGTCATCTGATGGACGTCAGAGTCCCAGGAAGGGAAGGAAGGCAGATGTGGTACTACAGGAATGAGAAGCAGCCTAAGGATAAGGAAGTTTTCCTTTGCTGCTGATAGTTAACCCCAGTAAACCAATTGAAATGTCAAAATAGATGTAGAGAGATTGAATCTTAAAATCTTTGGTTTCCCCCAGGCAAAAGAGCTGTACAATATTAACAAAGGGAAGAGAGACTTCTTTTTATAAAGTACATTTCTTAGTTCTGCAAGGAAGTTGACAAGATAGTAATGCTTCTCACATTTAATGGAACTCCTAATTTGACTGCTCTAGAGTTTGGTAACCATTTACAAAAATTTAGAATAAAGGTCTCAAGAACTGCTGGGAAGGGGCTCTCGGTGGCTCAGTCGGTTAAGTGTCTCATCTGCCTTTGGCTCAGGTGATGATCCCAGGATCCTGGTGTCTGGCTCCCTGCTCTGCCGCTCTGCTGGGATCCTGCTTCTCCCTCTCCCTTTGCCCCTCCGCCTGGCTCATTTTCCCATTCTCTCTCTCTCTCACAAATAAATAAAGTGTTAAAAGAAGAAGAAGAAGAAGAAGCTGGGAAAATAAAAGGAGGAAGAAAGAAACAAGTGTTCAAAAGAGAACAAGTTTTAGTTAATAGAATGTGTTTTAGTTAATAGAATGGAATTTTAGTTAACAGAATGTGTCTGGTTACTAAGACAATATAGGGAATGAAAGATATTCAAATAGCTATTAGGTCAGTCAAAAGAAATCTTTATGTATAGGACTGTTATTTTACTTTTTAAAAGATTTTTTTATTTATTTGAGAGAGAGAGAGAGAGAAAGCAAGCATGGTGGGGAGGGGTAGAAGGAGAGGATCAAAGTCCCAAGCAGACTCTGCACTGAGTGCAGAGCCCATGGCGGGGGTGTTCAATCTCATGATCCTGAGATCACAATCCCATACATATGGGAAGCATATGTATAATAGAGTATTAATAACCCCACTTAATACACTGATCACATACCTGATTGTGTATAGTCTGAGGTAGTAAAATACATTTTTTATTTTTCTTTTGCATAGATGGCAGAAGTTTTTTGCTGTAACTTCCAAAATGTAGACTCTTAAAAGAATCCATTAACTTGGGGAAAGGGGAGTAGGGAAAGGGTGCTTGGGTTATGGGGAAGGTATGTGCTACGGTGAGTGCTGTGAAGTGTGTAAGCCTGATGATTCACAGGCCTGTACCCCTGGGGCTAATAATACATTATATGTTAATAACAAATTAAAAATAAAAAAAAAAGAATCCATTAACTTCCAGGAAACTTTTGGAAATACATAATCTGCAAACAACTATAAGCAAATAAACAAAATAAGAGATTCCTCATTTTGTATATGCAAATGATGCCACAAAGCCCTCCAAAGTCATGGCTTATGGAACCATAACCTTACACGTAGAAAAGACTGCCTCTTCCAGGCAGGCCCAAAACACTAACAAATTTCAGGGAGCTGGAGAACAGACTTGGAAATGATGACCAAACTGGGTAAGGTGAATTAAATGGTGTTGGGTTTCTGGCCTCAGAGCAAACACCCTGATAAAGTCAGTAGAAAGCACTTCTGGTACTGTGGAAAGAATGGAAACTTATCCCCAAGGCTTTATACAATTTATAGTGAAAAGTTATATTTCTGCTTCTAAACTTATGACTGTAATTTTGCTTACCGGTCAGCAAGGTCTTTGTGCATTTGCAAATGCCTCTTGTTGGACCTCTGAACTAAAGCATGACACATAGAATAGCACTTACATGATTCAGGCTCATAAACTGCATGAAATTGTTACCACCAGATTGAATCACCATACAATATTCATCTGGAAATTCTTCCCAAATATAGGAAGCTGATTGAAAGGAATACTATTAATGTAGGTATGAATATTTCTGGTAACAATGATTGTGTATGTTTTGTATGTTTACTTGCCTCCACTTAAAAAAAATGTAAAAAGCTATCAACTAGGCAAGAAATTTAATATATAAACAGACAGCCTTATTTTTTTGACCAAGACAGATTTTTAAAAACAATCTGAGCAAAAAGGAGAGGCTTCAAAAGAAAATTTGTCCCACACTTAATCAAGGACAGAAATTTTTTCCTTTTTTTTTTTTTTTTTAAGATTTTATGTATTTACTTGACAGAGAAAGAGACAGTGAGAGAGGGAATATAAGCAGGGGAATGAGAGAGGGAGAAGCAGGTTTCCCACTGAGCAGGGAGCCCGATGCGAGACTCAATCCCAGAAACCTGGGACCATGACTCCAGCGGAAGGCAGACACCTAACAACTGAGCCACCCAACAACTGAGCCACCCAAATGCCCCAGAACTTTTTCCTTTTATAATGATTTAACTCACAACTTCCTTCTGGAAAGAAATTATGATTCCTGGTCAAAATGCTTAGAAAAGTTTCTGCTAAATTTAAGACAAGTACGACTTGTTCTAGAAAATTAGTCACCCACCCATCCACCTGATACTGGTGAAGAGTCTTAGTGACCTTTTAACCAAACTTTCTTCTTCTTTTTAAAAAATTTTTTTAAAAAAAGATTTTGTTTATTTGAGAGAGAGAGATCACAAGCAGACAGAGAGGCAGGCAGAGAGAGAGGGGGAAGCAGGCTCCCCGCTGAGCAGAGAGTCTGATGAGGGGCTCGATCCCAGGACCACATAATCATGACCTGAGCCAAGGCAGAGGCTTAACCCACTGAGCCACCCAGGCAACCCTTTTCTTCTTCTTTTAAAAATCTAGTCTAACATGATTATCTAACCATTCACCAAAAATGAACCTCTAAATTAGGACCACCCAAGGTGTTTTCCCTTATAGCAAGATTGTAATAAAACCATAAATGATCCTAACTAAATTGTCAGCAGTGTTTTCTTTAATGCTGGGGTCAGCTGTATGCTCCGGAGTTCCCCTCAAGGAACGATCACTTGCTCCTGACAGGTGGTAACAACAGAACTCAGACAGATTAATATGTAATGCTTCCTTACCAGGTGGTTAGGCACGCCTCACATGTAGCTATTCATCTTCCAAGGAAGCTACTCAGAGTGCTGTGTATGGGCATGATTAAACCTCATGTGTCTCCCATAATTAAAACGAGAGGCCGAAAGACTCTGACTGGATTCTACTCTTGGACTTTGATTTAGTCAGGAACTGAAGAAGATAATTATTTATACTGTAACCAGAACCAAAGGGTCAAAGACACAGAAGTGAGGATTATAAAGAAGGGTCAACGACACAGAAAGTCTCATGCTGTAGCTAAGTTGAAAGTGGCAGCAGTAGAATGTTCTTTCTTGGGGAAAGTACATACTTCGTTCCATTGCTACACACCAGTCTCTGCCCAAACATCCAATCCTTTGCAAAGTTCCTAAAATGCTTCCAGCAAGATTTGGGTCTGTTGAAAAAGGATTTGCTCCCTGAGATCATTGTATTTCAGCATAAAGATGGTTTCCCTTTGGATACCCATCTCTCTTTTCAACCATCCTCTTACAGATGGAGGCATCAAGTCAGGGCTAAACACCAATAATTTTGGACTTAATTGCCCTACCTTTCCCCAAAATGCTCCCACTCTTTCTACTCTGTGTTTCCTTCCTCTGGGCTTAATATAAAAATTGGTCCCTAGAAGAAGTATGTGGTTCCTTTGGTACCATAAGTTAACGCCTCCCCAGTTCTTGGACATTTAGGTTTTTTTTTTTAACCATCTTAACAATATTGCAGTAAACATCTTCACCCATCTGTCTCTGCTCCCCTGTGTTATCATTTCCTTACATCACCACCTTTAGATTTCCTTTTGTTTTCTATGACGTTTTCTCTACTGAGGAGAGCATGTGCTGCTACTGGGAACTTGCCAGAATTATTATTCAAACTGAATTATTAAATCGCCTTCTAAGTGTGAGTGATGTTTGTGGAAATGAAGGTAAGAACAGATGGCTAGCTGAGGGCTTGTCCCCCCTACTGGCGTCAGCTGATGATGGATGGCCCACCCCAAGGAGCAGAACAGCCTGAGGTGGAAGTCCAGGGTGTCTCCGGAATCCTCCCAGCAGGTATTGCTTCTTCAGTGTGGGAGGCAGGATGCTGAGAAGCAGGAAGATGCTTATCTTTAGACCCTGGAGCTCAGGGCCAGACTCTACCTGTCACCTTAATCCTGGGCAGAGATTAAAGTGCCTTGAGCTGAGGGGTCAAGACCCTGGACAGCCCAGTGTATATTTCCCTACCTTCATCATCCATTGTTCTTAGGAAAAGAGATCTCCTTCATGTCCAGGTTTTTAACTTTTTTTTTTTTTTTTTAAACAGAAGAACTAACTGGTCGAACCACCCAGGGGGGAAATCTCCTAACCTTAAAGGGCCTTGATTTTGTCAACACATAATTGGCCTCTCCTGATAATAATTTTTTATTTTTTTAAATTTTATTTAATTTTTAATTTTTTAATGTATTTATTTGACAGACAGAGATCACAAGTAGGCAGAGAGGCAGGCAGAGAGAGGGGGGGAAGCAGGCTTCCCGCGGAGCAGACAGCCCAATGCGGGGCTCAATCCCAGGACCCTGGGACCATGACCTGAGCCGAAGTCAGAGGCTTTAACCCACTGAGCCACCCAGGTGCCCCCTGATAATAATTTCTAAAGTAACTTTCCTTTTTACTTCTCTCTGAAGCTTATATATAGTTAGATAAGAAAAAGAGGTCCAAGTGACTAGCTCAAGGGCACATGGCTGATTGTAGCAAGGATGAATAGACTAGAACTTAGTTCTTCTGATGCTAAGGTGTTCCCTTATTCAGCAGTTATTGGACACAAATAATGCATGTATCAGTTACAGTGCTGGCTAAGTTTTTATAACAGAGAGATCCCAGACACTGTGCCTTGAATCATATCAAAGTTTACTTCTCTCACTTGTAACGCTCCAGAGGTAGACAGCTGGTCCAGGGAAGGTAGGCTGCTCTGCTCCATAAGGTCATTCAGGGACATGGACTCCTTTTTCTTATTGCTGGGGTCACAAACTTTCTCAGTGAAGAGGCAAATAATAACAATTTAGGCTTTGCAGGCCATACAATCATTGTCCCAACTGCTTGATTCTGCTAATGTAGTGTGAAAGCAGCCAGATATCATGTAAGAAAATGGCATGGCTGAGTTCCAATAAAACTTTACTTACAATAGCAGGCTGGAGGTCAGATTTGGTTCATGGGTTGTAATGTAATGACTTCTGTCCTTGGATGTCCTTTTCACCATCATATCTGTGTTACAGACAGAGGAAAGAAGTGGATGGGTTGAAATTTTTCTTATAAAAACAAGACCCAAGGGTACCTAAGTGACTCAGTCAGTTAAGCGTCTGCCTTCAGCTCAGGTCATGATCCCAGGGTCCTGGGATCAAGTCCCATGCTGGGCTGACTGCTCAGCTGGGGAGTCTGCCTCTCCTCTTCCTTGCTTGTGTGCTCTTTCTCTCTCTCTCTCAAATAAATAAATAAAATCTTAAAAAATAATAAAAATAAAAACAAGATCCATAGATAAAAAATATTGTGACACAGTCGCACAATGGAATACTGTGTCAACAAGAAAGAATAAATCACAGCTAACAGTCACATGGGTGATACCACAAATTCAATGTTGAGCAAAAGAAGCCAGACGCAAAAGACTGCCTATTGATTGATTCCATTCATATAAAGTATAAAATATGATTCCATTCATATTCATATATAATCCAAACCAATCTATGGTATTAAAAGTCAGGCTAGTGTTTGCCTCTGTGGGGGTTAGTGCCATGAAGCGGACACAAGAAAATTTCTGAGTTCTAGCGATGTTCTATTTCTTGATCTGGATGGTGTGGGTTTCATGCATGGGTGTGTTCATGTGAAAATTCTCTAAGCCATAGCAGAATATTCAAGTACTTTTCTGTATGTATGTTATACTTCAGTAAAACATTTACATAAATTACCCAAAAAAAAAGTGATTCAGAAGTCTCACACTATTTCTTTTCTCTTTACCTGGGCTGGGCAAGTTCTTCTTAAAGGGGACACAGTGCCATTTAAGAGCCCCATGGCACTCTCCTCAAAGGCAGACAAGGAGGATCAGGGAGGACTGGGGTCAAGGAGTCACTTTAGGGACCCACACTGGAGTGGCTATCCTGTTCACAGCCATGGTTACCCCATGGGCATGAGATTTGAGCCATCCATGGTACCTCACTTTCTGGCCATAATAACTGACCCAAAACATGGGTAGGCCTGGATCATGTAATCCAGGCCAGGACAAACAGAGTCCTTTCCCAGGAATTGCCAAACTGAATCAGAGGAAAGGGACTCCTTTCCTTGCAGCTGTAAAGATGTGAGCCTGGATTTCCTATAGCCTGGTCTGTTCCTTGAGATGGCTAGCCTGTGGGAATGAGCCTGATATCCAGCGAGAAGCAGGGAGAGACCAGGAGAGAGAAAGAACTAAGGTTCTTTGGGCTCTTGGTTCCAGCTATCCCAAAGGTCAGCTCCACCCTGTTCTTCCCAGTTATACGAGCCAATAAATTCCTTTTGAATTCCTTTCGTATTTAAGAGAATTAGTGTTGAGTTCTTCTCTCATGAAAATGATCAGCTGCTTTTCTCCTCCAAACTCACTCTGGATCAGACCACTTCTGATCATCTCCACAGCCACAATCCCGACCCAAATTTCTACTGTCTCTTGCCTGGATGGATGCCAAGTCTCCCAGCTTCTCTCTTGCTCTTTTACAATCCATTCTCCATACCAGCAAGCCAAGTGATCTTAAATAAATGTCAGTCAGACCACATTACTTCCTGCCTGGTGATTTCTCGTTACATCCCAAATCATCCTGTTTTATAACGCCTTGCATAATCTGCTTCCGTCCATCCTCCAACTTTATATCCTGTCACTTCCCCTCACTTTTTTTTTTTTTTTATGATTTTATTCGTTTATTTGTCAGAGACACAGAGAGTGTGCATACACAAGCAGGGGGAGTGGGAAAGGGAAAAGGCTCCTCACTGAGGAAGGAGCCTGATGCGGGACTCAATCCCAGGACCATGGGATCCTGACCTGAGCTGAAGGCAGACACTAACCAACTGAGCCACGCAGATGCCCCGGAAGTAATACTTATTGAGTGAATGAGTTTCAAGACAGTGAGGGGCTGGAGTTCCATGCAGGACCTTGTTTCCTTGTGAGGTCTCCTTTCCTCTGCACTATCCTCTGCACTATGCTGTAATCCACACTGTTAATTAGTATTAACTCAAAGAGGAACTTGGACTTCTCACTTGATCTCACTCAACCTGTTGGCTTATTTGTGAAATGGGAACTCTTTGCTGACCCAACTCCAAAGGTTGCTGGAAATGTAAGGAGCCAGGAGGCAGAAAAGCCCCATAACAATCAGAATCTAATAAGTCTGGCCTTACTCTGCTTCCCCACCAAGTCATCCCCACCCCCACACGATCCTATTCAACCTAGCCTAGCCCTTGAAAGGTCTTATTTTATAGCTCCTTATAGAGAATTTACACAAGGCCATGACCTTCACTGTGAGAAAGCACAGGCTATAAAAGGCAAGGTTTGGCTCCCTGCACTGTGGTTAAATATTGATAAGAACAGGAAATAGAGACCTGGGGTGGGCATACTACATACCCCCAGCCACAAGAGAACCCCCAGACCAAGGGTCCTCCCCAGCCCATTCCCTGAACTGGAAAGAGAGAGAGAAAGAGAGAGAGAGAGAGAGTGTGTGTGTGTGTGTGTGTGTGTG